>NC_143037.1:44642500-45242500 GCF_057628025.1 Oncorhynchus mykiss | reverse complement strand
TTCCATGCCTCAGCTGGATCGACAGGTTCTCAAGCCTCGGTTAGCTCATCAGGCTCCCATGCCTTAGCCGGCTCTACAGGTTCCCGCGCCTCAGCCGGCTCTACAGGTTCCCGCGCCTCAGCCGGCTCTACAGGTTCCCGCACCTCGGCTGGCTCTACAGGTTCCCGCGCCTCAGCTGGCTCTACAGGTTCCCGCGCCTCAGCCGGCTCTACAGGTTCCCACGCCTCAGCAGAAGCGACCAGACCGCTCCTGGTCCTTTGGATGTCCCTCTGGTTGGCATCCTGCGGCTTGAGCCGTGTATCAGGGATGCGGTACTGTCACGTCTACTCCCGCTCCCCCTCTCTGGCGCTCGGTGTCGCCAGTTTACTCATTATTACGCACACCTGCCACCATTGTTATGCGCACCTGCGCCTCATGAGACTCACCTGGACTCCATCACCTTCCTGATTACCTCCCCTATATCTGTCACTCCCTTTGGTTCTTTCCCTATGCGCTATTGATTCTGTTCCTGTGTTATATGTCTGCACACTACGTGTTTCTTGTTTTGTTCCATGGTTCGTTTATTTAGTAAATTCACTCCCTGTACTTGATTCCTGATCATTAGCGTACACGTTACAACTCTTATTCTACAATGTAGAAAACAGTAAAAATAAAGAAAAACCCTTGAATGAGTAGGTGTTCTAAAACGTTTGACCAGAAGTGTACATATGAGATGAGTAAATCAAAATATGTAAACATTTAACAAAGTGACCAGTGTTCCATTTATTTAAGTGGCCAGTGATTTCAAGTCTATGTAAACAGGCAGCAGCCTCTAATGTGCTAGTGATGGCTATTTAACAGTCTGATGGCCTTGAGATAGAAGCTGTTTTTCAGTGCCAGTGTTGATGCACCTGTACTGACCTCGCCTTCTGGATGATAGCGGCGTGAACAGGCAGTGGCTTGGGTGGTTGTCCTTGATTATCTTTTTGCCCTTCCTGTGACATCGGGTGCTGTAGGTGTCCTGAAAGGTAGGTAGTTTGCCCCCAGTGATGCGCTGGGCAGACCGCACCACCCTCTGGAGAGCCCTGCAGTTGAAAGCGGTGCAGTTGCCGTACCAGGGGGAGATACAGCCCAACAGGATGCTCTCAATTGTGTATCTGTAAAAGTTTGGGAGGGTTTTAGGTACCAAGCCAAATTTCTTCAGCCTCCTGAGGTTGAAGAGGCGCTGTTGCACTTTCTTCTCCACACTGTCTGTGTGGGTGGACCATTTCAGTTTGTCAGTGATGTGTACGCCGAGGAACTTGAACATTTCCACCGTCTCCACTGCTGTCCCTTCGATGTGGATAGGGGGGTGCTCCCTCTGCTGTTTCCTGAAGTCCATGATCATCTCCTTTGTTTTGTTGACGTGGAGTGAGAGGTTATTTTCCTGGCACCACACTCCCATAGCCCTCACCTCCTCCCTGTAGGCTGTCTCGTCATTGTTGGTAATCAAGCCTACTACTGTTGTGTCATCTGCAAACTTGATGATTGATTTGGAGGCGTGCTTGGCCACATAGTCATGGGTGAACAGGGAATACAGGATGGGCCGAACACACACCTTTGTGGGGCTCCAGTGTTGAGGATCAGTGAAGTGGAGGTATTGTTGCCTACCTTCACCACCTGGGGGTGGCCTGTCAGGAAGTCCAGGACCCAGTTGCACAGGGCGGGGTTCAGACCCAGGACCTCAAGCTTAATGATGAGCTTGGAGGATACTTTGCTTTCTTGGGTACAGGAACAATGGAGGCCATCTTGAAGCATGTGGGGACCGCAGACTGGTATAGGGAGAAATTGAATGTGTCCGTAAACACAACATCCAGCTGGTCTGCACATGCTCTGAGGACGCAGCTAGGGATGCCGTCTGGGCCGGCAGCCTTGCGAGGATTAACACTCTTAAATGTCTTACTCACGTTGGTCACAGAGAAGGAGAGCCCACAGTCCTTGGTAGCGGGCCGAGTTTGTGGCACTGTATTATCCTCAAAGCGGACAAAGAAGGTGTTTAGCTTGTCCGGAAGCAAGATGTCGGTGTCTGCGACGTGGCTGGTTTTCCTTCTGTATTCCGTGATTGTCTGTAGACCCTGCCACATATGTCTCGTGTCTGAGCCGTTGAATTGCTACTCCACTTTGTCTCTGACGTTTGATTGCCTTAGATGGTTAATCCAGAGATTCTTACCTTTGCCTCGGTTTGGCAGTCCCGTCCAGATCATCATGGCATTTGTAGTTCTTTGATAGCCACATTAGCAGCTAATTATAATTTCATTTTGGGTGGGTAATTACAGCCAGGGTAAGCCTACATGAAACACAGCCCATGTTTCTGAACGGCGGAAAAACATTTGGAACCATTTCCTTGTTTGACCGCTAGCACATCAGAAGTTTTATGATTTGCTGTCGGTGCATATGTACCTGCCCTGACTTTACTCTTCGACTTCCGTCTACAGTTGGCTACTTTCAGCTTACCACTCGCGTGCCCAGTATTACTCAATGATAGACAAACAATAGCCCTTGTAGACTTCAATAAATGACTGCTGTACTGTTTTGTAGTTTACCGCTTATAAACTATGTTTTCTGGGTGAAGCCTGTGCATGATCTTTTATTGACATGTTGTTACATAATGCACTTGAAGTGAAAAAAGCCGTATTGATCAAGATGTGAGCCACAGGGAATCTGTCAAAGTCTATCCATACTGTAAATAATATACAAATATGCATTTAAGATTATATGCTGTCAACTATGTGATTACCACCTATATTCTCATTACTTGGCTACAGCGTCATGGGCCAGATCTTTAAAATAAACCCTTCAACAGGCAATCACTCCTAGATTTGACCTTTCCAGACGTAAAATAAGAATAAAAACAGGCATATTTGCCTTTCAGCTATAGGATTTATGAGAATGTTATACCGCTAAAGGCCTGTAAAGGGCAAAGAGAAAGTGTCTGATAGTGTCGATAATAGACTAACATAGAAATCACACAATTTAACATTCGACCCACTCTTTTTAGTCATACCACTTTCACGCTATTACAGGTGATTCTATTTTTTCTTATTTTTTTATTTTATAGAGTTGGGTAGGATTTGAATGACCAGTTGAAAAAAGTTGTGATTAAGGTGGGCCAGAGAGAGGGCAGTTACTATTATGTGCTGCACCAGTTTAGCGATTTCAGATGGTCACACTCATATTAACAAGACCACACCTTGCCACACCCACCAAACGGGAACAAACCTACCTCATACCTCTTTAGGAATGTAGTGAACTAAAATTAAAAGTTGTTTAAACTATAAATAGTAAAGTACAGATACCCCCCAAAACTACTTTAAGTAGTACTTTTAAGTATTTTTACTTAAGTACTTTACACCACTATAAATTTCACATATAGCCTAGGACGTACTTAGAATTAAATACAAATTATACTAAAAATGACTTATTAGTGCCTTTGAATTTATTTTTAGAAGCACAAGTTTGGCCAGTCTGTGGCTTCAGGCTCATGCAATGTTGCCTGGAGAGCAGGCCAGGAGCGGAGAATATCCTCTCCACACTTGCAGAGCCACTGGGGATGCGTAACATCCTTTTGGCTGTTCTTGACAGGCTGGGCAGAGATACAGAGTTGCTTTTATTTTTATAGGTAGGCCTAAAGGTTTTTAGGCAAAATAACCCAATCAAAATGGAAAGCTTTTTGAACATGGAAATATGCCAGGTCTATTGGGCCAAAATAACAGATGGTCTATTGTATAGATAATAGAACAAAAAAATGAACGAAATGTTTAAGAGATCGGATTTTTAGTTTCTAAATGATTTGCTACAATGACACACTGAGTTATCTAACCACCTAATTTCCTTTCATTTACAATGTGGATGTAATAAGAAAACTATCATGCTTTTGGGATACTTGTCTTTTCAGATTCCATGATAATTTTTTAGTTGTAGACGCAACAACACGACACTCCCTCTCTTGCTCCTGGTCATCATCTTTGTAAGTTACCTTGATTTTGCACCTGTGTGTTTCATCAGTTTCTTTGTGAGAATATACGGAAACTGCATTACAGTAGCTAAAGCAAGGGGCTATAGCAGCACACAAGTAGACTACAAATGCATGCTGGGTCAGGGCATGCCCTGAGCTCGTGAAGTGAGCGCTACTGGAGCTAAATTAGAGTGGGCGAGAAGGCCAAGGCTCCAGCCTTTGGGAATCTCGCTCCACACTCCAGTCAAATTGGGATCGCTGTGCTCCAGTTCCAGCTCCACTCACATACACTATATATACAAAAGTTTGTGGACACCCCTTCAAATAAGTGGATTTGGCTATTTCAGCCACACCCATTGCTGACAGATGCAGGGGCACAACTTTCACTAGGGACGTGGGGGACATGTCCCCTCCACATTCTGAAATTGCATTTTTGTCCTCCCCAGTTTTATCATTGAAATGTGATACAAAACAAGGCACCGGTGTGCTTTAGGACAATGCGGACGCCTCCGAGTGGTCGGGTGGGCTGTTTGGAGTGTTTATCCGACTAGATAAAAATAAATAAATAAATGATGCCCCCCTACTTCTAAAACCAAAGTTGCACCCCTGGACAGACGTATAAACTCGAGCACACCGCCATGCAATCTCCATAGACAAACATTGACAGTAGAAGGTCTTTACTGAAGAGCTCAGTGACTTTCAACATGGCACCATCATTGAAAGCTACCCTTTCTAACAAGTCCGTTTGTCAAATCTCTGCCCTGCTAGAGCTGCCCCGGTCAACTATAAATCTTAATCTTGGAACACCATCTAAATCTCCCATAAATCAAATCAAATTTTATTAAATTGGAACGCCGACTGTGGACCAGGCCTAACCGCCCAACATCATTGTCCGACCACACTAAAGCTCGTGGCTGAATGGAAGCAAGTCCCAATGTAATGTTCCAACTTCTAGTGGAACATCTTCCCAGAAGAGTGGAGGCTGTTATAGCAGCAAAGGGGGGACCAACTCTGTATTAATACCCATGATTTTGTAATGAGATGTTCGACAAGCAGATGTACACACACTTTTGGTAATGTAGTGTATTCTATTCTTAAGAGTTTTGAATCTGGTTAACAAAAAAGGTAATGGTTTATTTGCTAGGTGTGGCTTATTGATCGAATAGAAGTTTCGTAATGATTAGGTTGTTAGAAGTGTACTGATACAAATAGGAAACGTGACATCCCAGTAACTAAAAAACAACAACGTTATATCAGAGGCCAGTTGTCTCAGTGACTGCTGCTGGGCTAAGAAATATGCACCTCGTCCTGTTTTCAGTGTTCCTTATGGGAAATCAGACTAGTGACACAAAACCAACCAGTGGCCAGAATTACATTACACCCGGGTTGTTTTAGAAACCCCATTGACAATGCATGGGAAATGGTTAGGGCTGTTGAGCCAAAGAATCCGCACGCTGGGACAACTAGCAAGCTAAAGTTAGCTAGTGAGTCACAGAAATGTACGTTCAGCCTGTTAATTACTTCAGTCCAATTGGATTTACCTTACTAAATCAGCATGGCTTAATTAACATATTTAATTTTTCGACTTTGACATTCTTGCTGGATAGATAGTTTGATAGCTAACACGCAAGCACTGCTAGCTAGCTAATGCTAACAACACTAGGTATGTGGATGCCTCTAGTTCCGAAGAGCAGCAGACCAATAAGTTAACTTTGCTTTCAAACTTTGTGATCATCTCTAAAGTGGTTTTACATGCAACCATTGCTAACTAGATGGACCTTTAGTTAAAAAGACTGTTGATGCCATTGGTTGTCTCTTTGGAGCTAAGTTAACTAGTTAAGCTAATAGCTTAAATTAGATACTATTATCGAGCGATCACACATTCATGCAGATGTGGTGGTGCCACATTGTCTTTATCCATACCATAGCTGCTGCTATTGATATGCCTTTTACTTGAGCGCTCTACCCTCTTTGCTAGGTCTTCCTTGAATTTTTTGTTTGTTATTTTTGACCTGGTGAAATAAGCTAACGGTTGTGTGTACTCTCACTAGATTGAATTGTGGTAGATTTTCAAAAGAAAATAGACGTGCAGTATATCATCAGCAATTCGCAATCAGATGAGATAAACAGCTAACCCACCTTGAATTTCATTCATAAATGTGTCCACTAATTATTGTTGATATTACAATTCTTTAGGTCCTTCCAAAACCCGAAGCCCCCTGTCCCCAGCAGGAAAGACAAGGAAAAGTGTTGGCTTAAGGTACAACTTCCTATTGAGGAAATGTAAGATAACTCAACTAGAGGTCGACCTATTTCCCATGTCGATACCGATTACCGATTATTGGAGGACCAAAAAAAGCCGATACCAATTAATCGGCCGATTAAAAAAAATAATGTATTTGTAATAATGACAACTACAACAATACTGAATCAACACTTATTTTAACTTAATATAATACATCAATAAAATCAACTTAGCCTCAAATAAATAATGACACATGTTCAATTTGGTTTAAATAATGCAAAAATAAAGTGTTTAGGAGAAGAAAGTAAAAGTGCAATATGTGCCATGTAAGAAAGCTAACGTTTAAGTTCCTTGCTCAGAACATGAGAACATATGAAAGCTGGTGGTTCCTTTTAACATGAGTCTTCAATATTCCCAGGTAAGAAGTTGTAGGTTGTAGCTATTATAGGAATTATAGGACTATTTCTCTCTATACCATTTGTAATTCATTAACCTTTGACTATTGGATGTTCTTACAGGCACTTTAGTATTGCCAGTGTAACAGTATAGCTTCCGTCCCTCTCCTCGCAGCTACCTGGGCTCGAACCAGGAACACATCATCAACAGCCACCCACGAAGCAGCGTTACCCATGCAGAGCAAGGGGAACAACCACCCCAAGTCTCAGAGCGAGTGACGTTTGAAACGCTATTAGCGCGCACCCCGCTAACTAGCTAGCAATTTCACATCAGTTACACCAGCCTAATCTTGGGAGTTGATAGGCTTGAAGTCAAAAACAGCTGCTGGCAAACGCATGAAAGTGCTGTTTGAATGAATGCTTACGAGCTTGCTGCTGCCTACAATCGCTCAGTCAGACTGCTCTATGAAATCATAGACTTAGTTATAACATGATAACACACAGAAATACAAGCCTTAGGTCATTAATATGGCCGAATCCGGAAACTATCATTTTGAAAACAAAACGTTTATTCTTTCAGTGAAATACGGAACCGTTCTGTATTTTATCTAATGGGTGGCATCCATAAGTCTAAATATTGTTGTTACATTGTACAACCTTCAATGTTATGTCATAATTATGTAACATTTTGGCAAATTAGGCAGCCCAAACCGTTGCATATACACTGACTCTGCGTGCAATGAACGCAAGAGAAGTGACACAATTTCACCTGGTTAATATTGCCTGCTAACCTGGATTTCTTTTAGTTAAATATGCAGGTTTAAAAATATATGCTTCTGTGTATTGATATTAAGAAAGGCATTGATGTTTATGGTTAGGTATACATTTGAGCAACGATACGCACTGCATCGATTATGGATAGATAAACTAGTAATATCATCAACCATGTGTAGTTAACTAGTGATTATGATTTATTGATTGATTGTTTTTTTTAAGATAAGTTTAATGCTAGCTAGCAACTTACCTTGGCTTCTATTGCATTCGCGTAACAGGCAGTCTCCTCGTGGAGTGCATTGAGAGGCAGGTGGTTAGAGCGTTGGACTAGTTAACTGTAAGGTTGCAAGATTGAATCCCCGGAGCTGACAAGGTAAAAATCTGTCGTTCTGCCCCTGAACAAGGCAGTTAACCCACCGTTCCTAGGCCGTCATTGAAAATAAGAATGTGTTCTTAACTGACTTGCCTAGTTAAATAAAGATTAAATAAAGGGGTAAAAAAAAAATCAGTGTCCAAAAACACAGATTTCCGATTGTTATGAAAACTTGAAATCGGCCCTAATTAATCGGCCATTCCGATTAATCGGTCAACCTCTAAACTCAATGTCATATTTAGAGTTACTGACATGAAGAGAAGCAATATACAAGCACTCAATCAATGTTGTTTTACATCAGCAGTTGTCACAAAGTGCTTATACAGATACCCAGCCTTAAACCCCAAAGAGCAAGCAATGCAGCTGTAGAAGCACAGTGGCTAGGAAAAACTCCCTAGAAAGGCAGGATCATAGGAAGAAACCTGGAGAGGTGCCAGGCTCTGAGAGGTGGCCAGTCTTCTTCTGGCTGTGCTGGTGGATATTATAAAAGAGTACAGCTATTTAGGCCAGATTGTTTTTTAAGACATTTAAACGTTCATAGATGACCAGCAGGGTTAAATAATAATCACAATGGTTATAGCGGGTGCAATAGTTCAGCAACTCAGGATTAAATGCCAGTTGGCTCTTCATAGCTGAGCATTTAGAGGTTGAGACAGTAGGTCCGATAGAGAGAGACAGGATCAAACAGCAGGTCTGGGAAAAGGTAGCACTTCCAGTGAGCCCTGAGCAGTTCAGGGTTCCATAGGCGCAGACAGAAACAGCATGAAACTGGATCAGTAGCACGACCAGGTGGGCTGGGGACAGGGACAGGAGTCGTCAGGCCAGGTAGTCCTGAGGCATGGTCCTAGAGCTCAGGTCCTAAATTCTTTATTTAATTTAAGTGTAGACTATGCCCGAGAGGTTTTGTAACTTCACATGATTTAGCCAACTTGTCAATCCTAATCTGAATATTTGATATCCTTTTTACTGTACAATGTTGATAGTAATTTTTTCCAAAGCTAATCACTGAATGTCCTACTACAAAGATGTGGTCAGGTTGACACACTTCTGAGTGTAACGGCCGTTGTTGGTGGTGGAAGAAGAGGAGGACCAATGCGCAGCGTGGTAAGTGTCCATATTGATTTAATAGAACAGAACAATCGAACACTGAAACAAAACAATAAAGTGACACCGACTGAAAACTAAACAGTCCTGTACGGTGAATACACAGAACAAAATAATCACCCACAACGCAAGGGTGAAAACAGGCTGCCTAAGTATGGTTCTCAATCAGGGACAACGATTGACAGCTGCCTCTGATTGAGAACCATACCAGGCCAAACACAGAAATACCAAATCATAGAAAAAAGAACATAGACTGCCCACCCAACTCACGCCCTGACCATACTAAAACAAAGACATCACCAAGGAACTAAGGTCAGAACGTGACACTGATTCACAATAACACAGAACACATACACCACAGTTTGTGAGTGCAAGTACAATGAGCAGTTGGGAAAATGAAGTCTGCTGCGTGGTTGCCCTATACACTCACACAAACACACACACTTCATTTAGGTTAGTGTGTAGTCAAGGCTTTGTCATTAACATAATATTGTGCCTATCGTTCAGATCTGCCAACTAGGCTCGGTGGGTGACAGGTAACCGTGTTTCCACCAAGCTGTTCCAGACCTGGAGTGGCACTCTGGAACTAGAGGCTTGTAGACTTGAAGTAGTGTGATGTGGTCCAGATAATTATCGCACACACGTATACACACTCACTCACTTAATCACTCTCTGTTTTGTATAATTATTTTCACTTAAGAAAATTGTGCCGCTCTCTTTTAGATCTGACACCCCTATTAGCTCAAGCATAGCCCTCATAGATGCAGTCATCTGCTCCTTTCACCTGTTACACTGGCCGCGACAGGTGATACAGGGAATTATCACATACAGTACCAGTCAAAAGTTTGGACACACCTACTTATTCAAGAGTTTTTCTTTATTTGTACTATTTTCTACATTTTAGAATAATAGTGCAGACATCAAAACTATGAAATAACACATGGAATCATGTAGTAACCAAAAAAGTGTTAAAACAAATCTAAATATATATTTATTTTAGATTCTTCAAAGTAGCCACCGTTTGCCTTGTTGACAGCTTTGCACGCTCTTGGTATTCTCTCAACCAGCTTCATGAGGTGGTCACCTGGAATGCATTTCCATTAACCTTGTTAAAAGTTAATTTGTAGAATTTCTATCCACCATAGGGGTGGCTACTTTGAAAAATCTAAAATATATTTTGATTTGTTTAACACTTTTTTGGTCACTTCCATATGTGTTATTTCATAGTTTTGATGTCTTCACTATTATTCTACAATGTAGAAAATAGTAAAAATAAAGAAAAACCCTTGAATAAGTAGGTGTTTCCAAGATTTTGACTAGTACTGTACATGTATACACATATCCATAGTCTCCATCACTTGGGGCTCTATTCAATCACATCCGCTTTAGCTGACATCCGCATAGTGTTTGTTTTGGTGGTGTCATTGGCGGTGTCATCATTATTTCTAAAACGTCCTCTCACTGTCAATTGCGTTTATTTTCAGCAAACATGTGTAAATATTTGTATGAACATAACAAGATTCAACAACTGAGACATAAACTGAACAAGTTCCAAAGACATGTGACTAACAGAAATGGAATAATGTGTCCCTGAACAAATGGGGGGTCAAAATCAAAAGTAACAGTCAGTATCTGGTGTGTCCACCAGCTGCATTAAGTACTGCTGTGCATCTCTTCCTCATGGATGGCACCAGATTTGCCAGTTCTTGCTGTGAGATGTTACCCCACTCTTCCACCAAGGCACTTGCAAGTTCCCTGACATTTCGGGGGGTATTGGCCCTAGCCCTCACCCTCTGATCCATCAGGTCCCAGATGTGCTCAATGGGATTGAGATCTGGGCTCCTCGCTGGCCATGACAGAACACTCACAATCACACACAGTATGAGCAGTATGGCTGGTGGCATTGTCATGCTGGAGGGTCATATCAGGATGAGCCTGCAGGAACGGTGCCACATGAGGGAGGAAGATGTCTTCCCTATAACGCACAGCATTGAGATTGCCTGCACTGACAACAAGCTCAGTCCGATGATGCTGTAACACAGCGCCCCAGACCATGACGGGCCCTCCACCTCCAAATCAATCCCACTCCAGAGTACAGACCTCGGTGTAACGCTCCTTCCTTCAACGATAAACGCAAATCTGACCATCACCCCTGGCGAGGCGAAACCGCGACTCGTCTGTGAAGAGCACTTTTTGCCAGTCCTGTCTGGTCCAGCGACGGTGGGTTTGTGCCCATAGGCGACATTGTTGCCGGTGATGTCTGGTGATGACCTGCCTACAACAGGCCTACAAGCCCTCAGTCCAGCCTCTCTCAGCCTATTGCGGACAGTCTGAGCACTGATGGAGGGATTGGCGTAACTCGGGCAGTTGTTATTGCCATCCTGTACCTGTCCCGCAAGTGTGCCACTTGATCAGTGGCAGCTGTCCGTCCTGTCTCTCTGTAGCTCTGTCTTAGGCGTCTCACAGTACGGACATTGCAATTTATTGCCCTGGCCACATCTGCAGTCCTCATGCCTCCTTGCAGCATGCCTAAGGCAGATGAGCAGGGACGCTGGGCATCTTTCTTTTGGTGTTTTTCAGAGTCAGTAGAAAGGCCTCTTTCCTAAGTTTTCATAACTGTGACCGTAATTGCCTAACGTCTGTAAGCTGTTAGTGTCTTAGCGACCGTTCCACAGGTGCATGTTCATTAATTGTTTATGGTGCAGTGAACAAGCATGGGAAACAGTGTTTAAACCATTTACAATGAAGATCTGTGAAGTTATTTGGATTTTTACAAATTATCTTTGAAAGACAGGGTCCTGAAAAAGGCACATTTCTTTTTTTATATAGCCTACACTTTCTCGTTCGGAACTTGTCTCACGAGTAGGATGGGTGTGGCTTTGTGACAATGATAAAGAGCAGCTGCATACCGATTTTACAACTCCAACGTAGTTAAACCTCAGACACCGCCAAAACATCAGCTATGCGGGAGTCGGCTATCTGCGGCAGGTAGTCTAGTTGTTAGAGTGTTGGGCCAGTAACAAAAAGGTTGCTAGGTTGAATCCCTGAGCTGACAAGGTAAAAATCTGTCTTTTTTTAACCTTTATTTAACTAGGCAAGTCAGTTAAGAACAAATTCTTATTTTCAATGACGACCTAGGAACGAACAGTGGGTTAACTGCCTGTTCAGGGGCAGAACGACAGATTTGTACTTTGTCAGCTCGGGGATTTGAACTTGCAACCTTCTGGTTACTGGTCCAACACTCTAAACATTAGGCTACCCTGCCGCCCCATTCAGCCACTGCACAAGGAAGTTATCCCACTGTTCCTAGGCTGTCATTGTAAATAAGAATGTGTTCTTAACTGACTTGCCTTATTAATTAAAGGTAAAAAAAAATCTTTAGTATCTGATTGAATCTTAAAACGTGTGCCTCTCTCTTTCTGTTCTGCCACCCTCAGCAGTTCAGCTGCAGCCACAGCAGTCCTCTGCAGTCCTCTGCTGCACCAGGTCCTACTACACTGGCCGTGAAGGGAGAAACTTTTATTACATTAACACACACATTAACTCAGAGCAACAGATGTGCACACACAAACATGTTGTTGAGCTATATACTTACTGCCACTTTGTGCATCTCTCTTTCAGATTTACCATGCACTCCACCAAAGGCCCGAAAGCCTCACCCAGATGTGCGTACACTGGGCCTATCAAGACTGACAAAGCAGAGATGGGAGAGTGACAAGGAAAAATAAAACATAACATGCACACACACACACACACACACACACTCTCTCTCGCTGTCACACACACACACATTATCCCCAATGTAAATAATTTGTAATTACTTGTTTATTTTATGTATGCTCCATTTTATTTTAGGATTGGAGATATCTACTCCTGCATATCCATTATCAACATCTACATAATGAATCTAAATAGCTATCAAATCCAAGTGTGATTAATAATATTGTAAAAGAGTATTGCTTAATGTGTACAGTTTGAGGAAATTCTGTGTGCTTTTTCTGTTGAAAAACATTACTCATATATATATATACATACAAGGTTCCCAGGAGTGGCAGGCAGATAGTTTATTGTCCTGCAAAAGTGTTTTTAATGTACTAAGGCCTGTAGCTACCCATCACATTGCTCTGGCCAAACTAATGTTTGTTCTCCACAATGGATGTATGTAGCAATTTAAATTCAGGGTGAGTCATCAGGCAACCAAGGCCAAGGAATGGAGAGAGAGATGACCTGGAGGGAGTTCCAGACCTCAGCTTTTTATGAAGCAGAAAAGCAGAGATGGGTGGCTGACAAGGAAAAAATAAAACAACCTGCACACACTCTCTCCTCTCTCTCTCTCACACACACACACACACACACACAGTCTGTAAATATATAAATACATTGTAAGATATCTAGTAAAAAAGGTTTATCATAAAAATTATCATTAATAACGGACACAATTATATAATTAATACATAGAATAATAATACATAAGAGTGACCAATAGTTACTGTATTGTGATTGTTTAAGTGTTATAATTAGTCAACAAGTAGTGCCCCAAGGGGGGATTGAACCATGTACCAAAAGCAGCAGAAAAGGTCAAATAAGGTCACAAGTTCACAAAACTGTTCATTATGGCTATACAAGTCTGGCAACAACGTGGTGCCTTGTCGTCACTAGTTACCACAAACAAAGTCGTATAATCCAAACTATTTATACAATCAATCTTCTCAAAATGTGATTTTAAACCTAATTCTAACCTTAACCTTAACCACACTACTAACCTTATGCCTAACCCTAACCATAAATTAAGACCAAAAAGCACTTTTTTCTCCATACATTTTTAGGATACAGTTTTAACTTTGTGGCTGTGGTAACTAGTGGAAACCGTTGCACCTGTTCACATGCATATCCGTTCTCTCATTGGCTAGAATGTTCCCACCTGATCTTGCCTTCTCCAACTGCCTTCCATTTTTGAAGACATGGGACAAGTTTGAGTGTATCATTGGTCACCGCCTTTCAAAACGTGTTGTGTTATGTGCATAACAATAGTCTGACTTGCTCCCACATGTAGACAGCATGGACTTTACAGAAATCATGTGATCAAAGGTAATGAAATTGACTGCAAGCTGCTCTTCACCAACTTCCTCCTGCAGCCTTGTCTGCATTGTGGGAGGCACTATTGTAAACCAATCAATTGGGTGTTTTTGTTTGATCCATCTGAATGGGACCAAAGACATGTCTGAAACAGGAACCAACTTCTTGTATACAGTGGATAACCTATATACAAATTAATGTGATATTTGATACTCTCTGTAAATAATTGAACAGTGAACACACATCATTTTAGTTTGTGAGCGTGTGATATGGGTATTGGAGCCATGTTATTTCGACATTATAAAGAAAAACTTTGATAAACAATGACAACACTGGGATGTTGGTCTGAGCATTGCTGTTAGAAAATCACTGCCCAACTTTTGGCCATCGAAGATGCACCTCCCCCCACTTCACTCCTCGACTTTTGTCTACAGTCGGTAGCTTTCGCTTACAACTCAAACACACCCATTGGTAGTGTTTGAGAGCATCAAAACGACTGCAGGTGACTGACTGATCTACAAACCTTGCATCATAAATAACAACTAATTATTGGTAGATCAGTCAGTCACAATTGAACCATTATACATTGCGGTTTTGATCCTCTCGAACACCATTTATTTTCATTGATGTTAGAGCAGCCACTACAGTATCTGGTCAATATAGTGGATAGTCTATAAAATAACACAAGACATCTGTTATTTCTTACATTTTTGTAGAGAAGATCATAGTCACCCAATTTTACTTATCTTATGATGAGCTGTAGACCATGCTATCGACCTAGAGAGTTTTCATATATATTCGTTTTTGCTGTCTATTTACCGCCCCAAACCGATTCTGGCACTAAGTCTACACTCAATGAGCTGTATACGGCCATAAGTAAAGAGGAAAACGCTCATCCAGAGATGGCGCTCCTAGTGGCTGGGGACTTTAATGCAGGAAAACTTAAATCCATTTTACCAGCATGTTAAATGTGCAACGAGAGGGGGAAAAAAAACAACTCTAGACCACCTTTACTCCACGCACAGAGACTCGTACAAAGCTCTCCCTTGCCCTCCATTTGGCAAATCTGACCATAATTCTATCCTCCTGATTCCTGCTTACAAGCAAAAGTTAACGCAGGAGCACCAGTGACTCGTCAATAAAAAAGTGGTCAGATGAAGCATATGTTAAGCTACAGGACTGTTTTGCTAGCACAGACTGGAATATGTTCCGGGATTCTTCTGATGACATTGAGGAGTACACCACATCAGTCACTGGCTTCATCAATAAGTGCATCGATGACGTCGTACCCACAGGGACTGTACATACATACCCCAACCAGAAACCATGGATTACAGGCAACATCCGCACTGAGCTAATGGGTAGAGCTGTCGATTTCAAGGAGAGGGATTCTAACCCGGAAGCTTATAAGAAATCCCGCTATGCCCTCCGATAAACCACCAAACAGGCAAAGCGTCAATACAGGACTAAGATCAAATCGTACTATATGGCTCCGACGCTCGTCAGATGTGGCAGGGCTTGCAAACTATTACAGACTACAAAGGGAAGGACCATCGAGAGCTGCCCAGTGACACGAGCCTATCAGACGAGCTAAATTACTTCTGTGCTCGCTTTGAGGCAAGTAACACTGAAACATGCATGAAAGCATCAGCTGTTCTGGACTACTGTGTGATCACGCTCTCCGCAACCAATGTGAGTAAGACCTTTAAAGAGGTCAACATTCACAAGGCCGTATGGCCAGACGAATTACCAGGACGTGTACTCAGAGCATGCGCTGACCAACTGGAAAGTGTCTTCACTGACATTTTTAACCTCTCCCTGTCTGAGTCTGTAATACCAACATGTTTCAAGCTGACCACCATAGTCCCTGTGGCCAAGAACACGGAGGTAACCTTCCTAAATGACTACCGACCCATAGCACTCTGTAGACATGAAGTGATTGAAAGGCTGGTCATGACCCACTCCAATTTGCATACTGCCCCAACAGATACACAGATGACACAATCTCAATCGCACTCCACACTGCCCTTTCTCACCTGGACAAAAGGAACAACAATGTGAGAATGCTGTTCATTAACTACAGCTCAGCGTTCAACACCATAGTGCCCACAAAGCCCAGGAGGTAAGGGTAGGCAACAACACCTGCCACACTGATCCTCAACACTGGGGCCCTTCAGGGGTGTGTGCTTAGTCCCTTCCTGTACTCCCTGTTCACCCACAACTGCATGGCCAAACATGTCTCCGAAACCATCTTTAAGTTTGCTGACGACACAACAGTGGTAGGCCTGATCACTGACAACGATGAGACAGCCTATAGGGAGGAGGTCAGGACTTGGCAATGTGGTGCAAGGACAACAACCTCTCCCTCAATGTGAGCAAGACAAAGGAGCTGATCGTGGACTACAGGAAAAGGCTGGCCGAACAGGCCTCCATTAACATTGAAGGGGCTGTAGTGGAGCGGGTCGAGAGTTTCAAGTTCCTTTGGTGTCCACATCACAACGACCTATCATGGTCCAAACACACCAAGACAGTCATGAAGAGGGCATGACGACACCTTTTACCCCTCAGGAAACTGAAAATATTTGCCATGGGTCCCCAAATCCTCAAAAAGTTATACAGCTGCACCATCAAGAGCATCCTGACCGGTTGTATCACTGGCTGGTATGGCAAATGCTAAGCATCTGACCATAAGGCGCTACAGAGGGTGGTGTGTACGGCCTAGTACATCACTGGGGCCAAGCTTACTGCTATTAATGACCTATATACTAGGCGGTGTCAGAGGAAAGCCCCAAAAATTGGCAAAGACCCCAGCATGGCAAGCGGTACCGGGGGAACCAAGTCTAGGACCAAAAGGCTCCTTAACAACTTCTACCCCAAGCCATTGGACTGCTGAACAATTAATGAAATGGCCACCGGACTATTTACATTGAACCCCCCCCCCCCCCCTTACATAGTCACTTCACCCCTACCTACATGTACAAATTACCTCGACTAAGCTGTACCCCCGCACTTTGACCCCCTGTATATGGCCTCGTTACTGTTATTTTATTGTGTTACTTTTTAACATTTTTTACTTTCGTTTATTTGGTAAATATTTTCTTAACTCTTTCTTGAACTGCACTGTTGGTTAAGGGCTTGTAAGTAAGCATTTCACTGTAAGGTTGTATTCGGCGCATGTGACAAATAAAGTTTAATTTTGATTTGAGTAAACCGGGTGGTAGCCGGCTAGTGACAGTGACTAAGTTCAGGGGAGGGTATTGGGTGGAGGCCGGCTAGTGATAGATATTTAAACAGTCTGATGGCCTTGAGCTAGAAGCTGTTTCTCAGTCTCTTTTGGCCTTCCTGTGACATTGGATTCTGTAGGTGTCTTGGAGGGCAGGCAGTGTGCCCCCAGTGATGTGTTGAGCAGATCACACCACAATCTGGAGAGCCCTGCGGTTGCGGGCGGTGCGGTTTCCGTACCAGGTGGTGGTACAGCTCGACAGGATGCTCTCAATGGTGCATCTGTAAAAGTTTGTGAGAGTCTTAGGGGCCAAGACACATTTCTTCAGCTTCCTGAGGTAGAAGAGGCTGTGTGTGTGGACCATTTCAGATTGGCAGTGATGTGTATGCCGAGGAACTTAAGCTTCTCACCTTCTCCACTGCTGTTCGGTCGATTTGTATGTTGAGCATTTATAACCTGGCAGAGACTAGGAAACAGGAAGCACTTGTAATTGAATTCACTTGGTCAAACTAAGCCAATAAACACTTAGCAAAGTAAACAACTCCACAATGACAGTTTAGATACTATAACCTGTACGAGACAGATATATATAGAATAGTTTTAAAGAGCTGGACTAGTGAAGAAACTATTTTCCCCTAATTAGTGTCGTGTCCCTTCTTAATGGGCAGACCATGGTCACCTGCACGCTTGGTGGCCACACCCCTCCACATGCTACAAGACAGATCTCATACACAAACATTTGTAAGACAGATGGCCCAGTGGGAGTGGTATTTTTGGAGGTAAATCTGGGAGACTCCTAGATGTGAGAAATGTGCGGGAGGACATGAGACAAAGGAATGTGTAGTATCGGTGGGAAAGGTTGTGTGTGTAAACTGTAGGGCTACCCATGGTGCTGGAGATCAGAGGTGTCCGGTGAGAGAAAGGCAGGTTCAGCTTACCAGGATCAGAGTAGTGCAGAAGGTGTCGTATGCTGAGGCAGTGAAAGTAAGTAGTAGAGGAAGATGGGTCCAGGTTCATTGATCCTAAGAGGATCCCTGTGAGTAGGCAAAGGACCAAAGTGATAGGAATAACATGTGCTTCAGTAAGTTTTTTTAATTTTTTGGCATTCATGTTCATGGTTGTCAGTTGTACCGCAGGAATGTAAATCACAGAGGACAGAAGTTGTGGCAGCTGCAGAGAAGAACTTGGGTGTTTTAGATTTTACAGCAGATGAGTTACAAGATGTTTTGAACTTTAGTATCCTGTCCTCCCAGCCTGCTGGCCTGGAGTAGGATCCGATCAAGGTAGTGGAATAGTGGTTTTAATGGGTGCAGGGTTAGTTGGTAGGGCCATTTATTTTCATGAATTGCAATGAATTCATACTGGAGAATAGTAGGCTGATACACAGTCAATACAGTAGGTGGCGGCATGCACCTGTAACATTTGTTTGTGTACTGCCATAATACTGAAGAAGAACAGTTGTAATAACTGCTTTAGACTGGCAAATAGTACTGCTTTAGACTAGCAAAGTAACTATACTGAACCGAAATATAAATGTGACATGCAACTTCAAAGATTGAGTTACAGTTCATAAGGAAATCAGTCAGTTGAAATAAATAAATTAGGCCCTAATCTTTGGATGTCACATGATTTGGAATACAGATACCTGAAAAAGAAAGGTAGGGGATTTGATCAGAAAACCAGTCAGTACCTGGTGTGACCACCATTTGCCTCATGTAGCATGACACCACCTTTGCATAGAGTTGATCAGACTGTTGATTGTGGCCTTTGGCATGTTATACTCACTCCTTCAATGGCTATGCGAAATTGGTGGACATGCTCAATGGGTCACATGTCTGGTGAGTATGCAAGCCATGGCAAAACTGGGTCATTTTCAGCTTCTAGGAATTGTGTACAGATCATTGAGACATGGGGCTGTGCATTATAATGCTGAAACCTGAGGTGATGTTAGCGGTTGAATGGCATGATAATGGGCATCAGGATCTCATCACGATATCTCTGTGCATTCAAATTGCCATCGATAAAATGCAATCGTGTTCGTTGTCCGTACCAATACCATAACCCCCACCATGTGGTACTCTGTTCAAAATGTTGACATCAGCAAACAGCTCACCCACACAACGTTGTCTGCCATCTGCCCGGTACAGTTGAAACCGGGATTCATCCGTGAAGCGCACACTTCTCCAGCACACTTCTCCAGCCGTGCCAGTGTGCATTGAAGGTGAACATTTGCACACTAAAGTCAGTTATGATGCCGAACTGCAGTCAGCTCAAGACCATGGTGAGGACAACGAGCACGCAGATGGGCTTCCCTGAGACGGTTTCTGACAGTTTGTGCAGAAATTCTTCCATTGTGAAAACCCACAGTTTCATCAGCTGTCCGGGTGGCTGGTCTCAGTTGATCCTGCAGGAGAAGAACCCGGATGTGGAGGTCCTTGGCTGGCATGGTTACACATGGTCTGTGGTTGTGAGGCCGTTTGGACAATACTGCCAAATTCTCTAAAACAACGTTGGAGGCGGCTTATGCTACAGAAATGTACATTAGATTCTCTGACAACAGCTCTGGTGGACGTTCCTGCATTCAGCATGCAAATTGCACACTTTCAAACTTGAGACATCTGTGGCGTTGTGTTGCGTGAAAAAAACTGCAAATTTTCGGGTGGCCTTTTATTGTTCCCAGCACAAGGTGCACCTGTGTAATGATCATGCTGTTTAATCAGCTTCTTCGTATGCCACCTGTCAGGTGGATGGATTGTCTTGTTAAAGGAGAAAAGCTCACTAACAGGGATGTAAACAAATTTGTGCCCAACATTTTAGAGAAATGTTTTTTGTGCATATGGAACATTTCTGGGATCTTTTTATTTCAGCTCATTAACATGGGTCCAGCTCATTAACATGGGTCCAACACTTTCCATGTTGCATTTATATTTAGGAAGAGGTTGTCATTTCATGGATTCTGTGATGGAAGCAACCACATGAGCAAGTGGTAAGCAATTTAGGTCCCCAAATTTGTTTTGCACCAAGTCAAATGAAAGTATTGTGAAAGAGGTGTTATTATTGTATCTACATCAAAGTAGATCATTTTAAGATTGTTCTATACATCAGTTTGGGTCTCCTTACGCATTAATGGGAGGTACTAAATCTAGTATGAAAGTGCATCCTTGTAGTTGTGTGGGCTAATATAGGCAATGTTTGCCATGGTAAGTTTAGCCAATGGCCATGAGGTAAGTTGAGCCAATCAATGGTTCAGTCAATAGCAAGTTGAAATTGAAGGGTTTTCTTCCCAGGTGTAATGCAATGCATTATCGCTGGGATTTGAGGTAAGAACATGTCCTATGTTATGTGTGAAGCCTGTGTTAAAATATGCTTAGTGATTGAATTACAAAAAGGTCATGTGATATAAATATAGACATTGTTTTAAAAATGTAGTGGTAATACTCTGTACAGAAATTTGCAGGCGTCTTAGAGGCCTCTTAAAGCTGCATTATGTACCTTTTTGGGCGACCCGACAATTCAGACATTTTTTGTTATAGATATTTCATTCTCATTGAAAGCAAGTCTAAGACGCGTTAGATCTGTTCTATGCTTCCCGTGCTTAAATTTAGTTTTTGCATCTTTTACTTTGAGGTTTGGTACACCAGCATCAAACAGCTGCAAATATATTTCACAGCGGTTTAGATGGTAGAATGATTCTCTGCTACACTATACTTGCTTGTTTTGCCAAGAGATTATATTATTTCCAGGGATACACAACATCCTGAAATATGTGTAGATATGTTTGTGATAAAGAATAATATATTTCCCTTGACCGCGTGATGCTGAAAGTAAAAAATGACTAAATTTACGCCACCCTCCCACATATTGTTTTTCTATATTTAGCCTACTGCCCTAAAATGATAGCATATTTTCATTAACCTAAAAATGTAGACTCAAGGACTGTGCCCATTGTAGGTCCGTTGATTTTTAATGACCTGCAGTGAGAAATGGACAAATTACCTGTCAAATTATAATGCATGATTATGTATAATAAATGCATATCTAATTGTGAACATGACCCGCCTTATCCCAATCACAGCCAATGGCAAAATTGTGGATACTTCCAAAATAGAGTATGTGTGTGGACTCCCACCTTTTTGCGGGCGGTGCTCAAATGCGGAACAATTCAAATGAGCCTAAAGCTAATTATGCAGAAACAGTCTATTAGGTCTCCATAGTCAGCTGTCCCAATACTCCAAATCCCTCCCCTTACCCCCTCCTATCCCACACTCTGCCACCCTCTATGTTTTGGTCCTGAATTCTCTCTGCTTGTGTGTGTGATTTACTACGCGCAGCACTGAACGCAGTAGCCTAGATATTTTTCCATCGCAAAATCTAGCCATTTCTTAGGCAATTGTCAACCTGCTTAAAAGCCTACTCCCTTTTCATAATTATTGGGATTAAAATTATTGCAGCAATCAGACTAGTTCTGACTGCCTACGTACAGTGATTCTCGGGCATTCCCCGTCATGACCTAGCCCGCCCCTCTGGTTGAATGGATGGGAAACCTCATTAGTTCGACCATAGATTTTCTGCTGTGAACGTCGTCTGCAATCTGTTATAATTTTTGGGTTTACTTCGATGACGGATCTGTGTTTTCTGTCGTTACATTCGATGAACTATTGTCCATCTGGTAAATAAACGAGAAACGCAATACACTGGCACGCGTTAGGGTAAGTGACTTGTTATTTTGGTATACGATGAAACCATTGATTGAACAGAAACAATGTATCACAAATGTATCCAGTCCGGCAATATTTATTGAAATGCATCTGATCTCAACAATTCTTCTGATAGGCTACAGTTGATATGAAATAGCTGGATCAGGGTGCTGAGGAGGGGCTTTAAATCCAATAAATGATTTGAATGCATGTTAATTGTGCGCTTACCATTTTACATAGATATTCAGTGGCTAGTACTATGATTGGGACACAAACCCCATTGACCATCGCATCATATTTTTCAAGTAGCTACATGTGTATGCCAATATGTAAGTCAATCAACAATACACTAGTGTGTGAGGGGGGTGATATGTTATAAGGTGTTGATATACACTGACTATACCAACCATTAGGAACACCTTCCTCAGAACAGCCTAAATTGGTCGGGGCATGGACTCTACAATGTGTCAAGCGGTCCACAGGGATGCTGGCCCATGTTGACTCCAATGCTTCCCACAGTTGTAAAGTTGGCTGGATGTCCTTTGGGTGCTGGACCATTCTTCATACACATGGGAAACTCTTGAGTGTGAAAAACTCAGCAGCGTAGCGTTTCAGTTCTTAACACAAACCGGTGCGCCTGCAACCTACTACCATACCCTGTTCAAAGGCACTTAAATCTTTTGTCTTGCCCATTCACCCTCTGAATGGCACACATACACAATCAATGTCTCAAATGTCTTAACAATCCTTCTTTAACCTTTCTCCTCCCCTTCATCTTCACTGATTTGAAGTGGTTTTAAAAAGTGACATCAATAAGGGATCATAGCTTTCACCTGGATTCACTTAGTCAGTCTTTGTCATGTATACTCAGTGTATAGACCAGTCTCTGCCGGTGCCTATGTCCTATTTACTAAACTATGGGCTGTGTCATATGCTCAGGATTAGTGTTATCCCACTCAAGATGGCTGGCCCTCGCTTCATATTTGTCACCAAACCCACCAGCTCCATGTCATCTATAAGTCTTTGCTAGGTAAAGTCCCACCTTATCTCAGCTCACTGGTCACCATAGCAGCAATTGAATTTATCCAACACAGAGTTGTCATAGTCCTTAAGCATTTTTGCAATTCGTTCCAGTCATTGGCAGCAGAGAACTGGAAGGAAAGGTGGCCAAAGAGCAGTTGGCTTTGGGGATGACCAGTGAAATATACCTGCTGCGGGTGTAGCACGTACAGATCATTGCACCTGTACACAGCCCATCTGTAAATAGCCCACCCAACTACCTCATTCCCATATTGTTATTTATTTTTTGCTCCTTTGCACCCCAGTATCTCTACTTGCACATTCATCTTCTGCACCTCCATCACTCCAGTGTTTAATTGCTATATTGTATTTATTTCGCTACTATCGCCTATTTATTGCCTTACCTCCCTAATCTTCTACATTTGCACACACTGTATATAGACTTTTCTATTGTGTTATTGACTGTACGTTTGTTTATCCCATGTGTAACTCTGTTTGTCGCACTGCTTTGCTTTTATCTTTGCCAGGTCGAAGTTGTAAATTAGAACTCGTTCTCAACTGGCCTACCTGTTTAAATAAAGGTGAAATAATTAAAATAAAAAAAGATGACTTAGACAAATATTGACTCTTAATGAAGCGGTATCCTAGCATGTCTAATTCCTGTTTTTGAACATACGGAATGAATTATGTTTTCCCCAGTTGAGTATGGCTATAAAGAATAATGACATTAAACTCTGTTTCAGTGTTGAGATTTAGGGAGTGGTCTACACTTGAAGTAATGGGTTCGCCTCAGCCTCATGGCAATTGAATGTATCCAACACGGAGTTGTCATATTCCTTAAGCACACACACATAAGTTACACAGTATACATTCACTTTGTTTACGCCCTGCTGAGTGTGTTGTCTTGTACCTTTTTGATCTGCCTGAAGGCAAGATATTGTGTGAACAAAAGGCAAAAATCTAATCTGAAATCCAGAAATTCACCCAGAATTTAGAATCACAAATTTGCCAAGGAATTTCATTCTATTGAATTCGCCAGAAAATGGTCAACTGTTCATCGATTTATTAGATGAATTGAAAACGCATCCTAAATTGAATATGAACTAGGAACCATTCAGTTGTGTGTTCTGTGAGGATGAGAATGAATTTAGAGTGCATGAACAGTAAGCCTATATCTCTTTCTCTATTATTGAGGAATTATGTTGTTTGGCAGAGCATTCTGAAGCTATTAACATCTCTGTATAGGCTATATCCTTTCCAAAAATCAGTTAATCTGTCTCCCAAAATCTGACACGCAGATTTACGCTCCATGGATATTTAGTTATACCGTTGTAATGCCCCAAAGCATAAAATATGACGAGAAGAGCACTGCAGTCTTTTTAGTCGCCCTTTTATTTTCCTCCAGAAGATTTAATTTAAAATGTGCTTCTTTTGTAATAAAACAATGGGATATTTATTTCAATATGATTTTGCCGATTTCTTGGGAGCCATCCTCTCACTCTCTTACATGTCTTTTCAGCTGGCCAGTCAGGCATGGTGGTGAAACACTCGTGACTAACAGAATCTTCCCTGGCTGATTTGGGGGCCATTGTCGAAGGAAAGGCCTCACAGACAGAACTTAATGGCCCCTTGGAATCCTATGAAAGAATGTCAACCAGTGAAAGCTTTGGCGCTTCATGTTGGTTCCGATGAGATCACTGCAAAGTGGCTCTTGAAGCAGAAATTCCTGTCAATTGGTGGATTGGCCCCTTTTGTTCCCCCTATATACTGAATCACTCTGTCTGACAGGGCAGTACACTACACTGGGCCTGGCGGTAGTCAATGACTTGCTTGTTTCTGAAGCCAGGCGTCCAAGCCTTGAGAATGATCTGCCTCGGAAACAAGTTGTGACTTCCTTTCATAAAATGTCTTTGTGCTCATAATGAAAAAGTAAAATGGAAAGGGCATTTCGACAGGCCTTGTAGAACTACTTGAGGAGTGACTGCATTACCATGAATCTCACTTGAGGCCGTCTAATATGTACAGTTTTGACCCTATATTATTGTCTTGAATTGAAATGTTAACCTAATTTGGCTGTAGGACTCAAACTGGGCAAATAGAATGAAAACAGAACAGTCTAGTTAGTTTTCTAGTGAAGATCATTTCAGGTGAGTTGCTCCAGGTCACTTCAGGTCAGAGGAGGATTCATTTGAGGAAACGTCTAACTACTTAATTAGCGATAATATTATGAGTAGGGGTCTGGTTTTTGGGCCCGGGGAATAGGATAGAAATGATGAACAAATAGTGGGATGATGAAAACAATAAGCCATACAGAAGTATAGACGTGCTGTTTTGTTGGTCCAAGTAGAACAGCACAACGTTCCCTGATATCTGATGCCAACAATCCCCCTAAGTTTTGGCCTTCGGATGTATGATTCACAGTCACACTGCTCAGTGCCGTTGTATTGGTACTTTGGCTAGCTGGCGCGAGCACTGTGACTGTGACAGCCTCTGAACTCATTGAATTTTTCATGTGGCAGACGCACACTCCGACAGACACCAAACTTCTGTTGCTCTATCTGGCCCAGTTTTGGTGCTAATTAGTGCCCAGCGATGTTCAAGGGCAGCCATTTTAAGAGGGGAATGGAAATACCACCTGTTCTCTGTTGAAGCAGACTGTTTGGGGTACTATTTCCATAAATGGTGGAAGAGGACAACTTATTTTTCCTTTAATGCAGGCCTATCCTTTATTTAAACAGGGCAGACACATTAAGATTGACATCTGTTTTTAAGGTGATCCCTGGCCAAGTGAGCCCTGGCCATCTTCACAGAGTTGGGTGGGGCTGTCTAAGCCTCATTGTAATTTACTGACAAAGCTTCATGTAAAAGTGTGTTTGTGAACGTGTGTGTAAAGGGAACCAAACGTATGACCTGGAGTGTATTCCCAAGTTACAGGTTACAGTCAACTGAGCAGTTAACACCCCGCAGGATGTCACCTGAGTTGCATAAGTAGATTTACGTAAGGGTGCACAATATGCAAAAGTCAAACCATTTGTTAAATCAATGTTGTTAGTGTTTGGCTTAGCAACCACTGTATATGATAATAAGAATGGAAAGGGGTTGCACAGGTAGCTGCATTGAGAGAGGGCTGGGTGAGTGACTGCTATCTGTGGCTGTTCCTGTGGCTGGAGACATTTGAATTGAATATCTGATTGTGGTTCATTGAGCGGAATAGAACAGAGGAAGGACTGTGTCCTCCCAGCCCTCCCAGGGTTTCAGGCTACTGAGGCTAGTCACTTCCTGTTCTGGCCTAGCCTGCTCTGTGAACAGGGTGACAGGGGCCATACTTCTCATCTCAATCCCTCCACTGTTGCAAGGGAGTGTGGATGGGAGGGCTATCAGTCAAAAAATCTTGTATGGATATTTTCTTCTCACCCCTTTGCATTCAGAGGTGTCTCTCTGTCTCCGTGTCTTAATGCAGTCACAGCTGGGCCACTAAGTCAAGTTGTATGACTGCTTGCGGCTTGGGACTCACCTGGTTGATAAATACAATTTTGAGATGCTGGACCAGCCTTGGTCTTTGTTCCTGCCTGAAAATCACTATATTGGAATGGATTTTATGTAAATGTTGTATTGACAAAATTTGCCTCAAGTTGGACTTGCTGTCCTTTACCCTGTGGTTGTAAAATGACTGAAAAGACAACACAGAATCTTTTTTTTTTTTTTCTGTAAATTTTAATATGAGCACAAGAGGATGTAGGTAGATAACAACACAATCTCATATCCTCTCATTTACAGGGGAATGGAAACACACAATTCTCCTTTCTGGATTCACTGTGTGACTTTAGTGTCTATCGTAACAAAAGACAGACCACACCTGCATCATTGTGATTCCTGTGGGGGCTATTTGTTGACAACAACCACTACTAAGCCAGAGCAGGTCAAGGAGAAACAGATAGGGGAATTATCTGTGAGTGGGAATGGGTTCAGTCATGCTTGAAAAGCAGCCTTTATCTATAACTGAGAACCTGTTCCAGTCCTCACATGGACAGACGAGCAGTTTTCCTGAGTGGTGGCCTTAGTTGCCCCTGAATGCCCTGATGCTTATCTGTGTGAGTGCGAGAGCTGCTCCCTGGGGTCCTCTTCCTCCTCATCAGTCGTCTGAGCTGAGCAGCAGCAGCCACGCCCTGGGGACTGGAAGCTATACAGCTGGTGTATTTATTAGTGCACACTGTAGCAAAACATTATGCAATGAAAAGCAAAGCTAAGCGTTTCTTATTGGATATGTCCAGGTAGTCCCTCCCTGTTGCAGTCTGTTTTCTTCTATTTAGTGCCTAATGAACATGGCCCTGCTGTCCCCTACCCAAAGAAAGTTGCCCCTGTTCCTCACGCCTGAATGGCAGTGTTCATTTGAATATTGAAATCAGGCTCTGTGGTGAACAAAGGCTGATATAAAAGCAATGGAGGATATCGCTCCATTGATGGGGCCCTCACCCTAAAATCAGTTTTGGAAATGATATGTTTTGATGATCATGCGCAATTCCACAATAACAGAATTTTCACTTAAACATTGATTAAATAAATAAAAATAAAAAAAGTTTAACAAACCATACAACTCTGCACAAGGACTACTTTTAACAATTTACACAATTGTTTTAATATATACATTTATTAGAATGACTGTGCAGATGCAAAGTTTGGTAACAGTTTGTCCTCGTTTTCCAAAAACTCTGTAAAATATTTGCTCCGAATTAATAAGATTCAACGATGTCTGCTGAAAGAATGGAGGCATCGTTGAAAAAATCGAATCCAATGTAATTTGCCACGTGCTTCATAAACAACAGGCGTAGACTAACGGTGAAATGCTTACTTACGGGCCCTTCCAAACAATGCAGAGAGAGGAAAAAAATAATAACACAAGGAATAAATATGCAATGAGTAACGAAAAGTTGGCTATATATACACAGCGTAGCAGTAACAAGTCTGTGCAGGGGTACGAGATAATTGAGGTAGATATTGGTAGGGGTAAAGTGACTAGGCAACAGGATAGATAATAAAACAGTAGCAGCAGTGTATGTGATGAGTTAGTGCATAAAGGGTCAATGCAGATAGTCCGGATAGCTATTTAGTCTTATGGCTTGGGGATAGAAGCTGTTCAGGGTCCTGTTGGTTCCAGACTTGGTGCATCGGTAACGCTTACCTTGCGGTAGCAGAGAGAACAGTCTATGACTTGGGTGGCTGGATATTTTGAACATTTTTAGGGCCTTCCTCAGTGCCTGGTGTAGAGGTCCTGGATGGCAGGGGAGCTCGGCCCCAGTGATAAACTGGGCCGTTCGCACTACCTGCTGTAGTGCCTTGCGGTACGATGCCAAGCAGTTGCCATACCAAGCGGTGATGCAGCCAGTCAAGGTGCTCTCACTGGTGCAGCTGTATAACTTTTCGAGGATCTGAGGGCCCATGCCAAATATTTTCAGCCTCCTGAGGGGGAAGAGGTGTTGTCCTGCTTTCTTTATGACTGTGATAGTGTATGTGGACCATGTTAATACCTTAGTGATGTGGACACCGGGGAACTTAAAGCTCTCGACCCGCTTCACTATAGCCCCGTCGGTGTGTGCTCGGCCCTCTGTTTCCTGTAGTCCACGATCAGCTCCTTTTTGTTTTGCTGATGTTGAGGGGGAGGTCGTTGTCCTAGCACCACACTGGCAGATTACAGACCTCCCTATAGGCTGTCTCATCACCGTTGGTGATCAGGCCTACCACCATGATGTTGTCAACAAACTTACTGATGGTGTTGCTGTCGTGGGTTAACAGGAAGTACAGAAGGGGACTAAGCACAGGGGCCCCGTGTTGAGGGTCAGAGTGGCGGATTTGTTGTTGCCTACCCTCACCACCTGAGGGCGGCCCGTCAGGAAGTCCAGGATCCAGTTGCAGAGGGAAGTGTTTAGTCCCAGGGTCCTAAGCTTAGTGATGAGCTTGGAGGGCATTATGGTGTTGAACGCCGAACTGTAGTTTATGAACAGAAATCTCACATAGGTATTCCTTTTGTCCAGGTGGGAGTGGGCAGTGTGGAATGCAATAGAGATTGCGTGATCTGTGGATTTGTTGGGGCGGCATGCAAATTAGACTGGACCCAGGGTGTATGGGATGATGGTGTTGCTGTAAGCCATGACCAACCTTTTACAGCATTTCATGGCTACAGATGTGATACTACGGGCGATAGTAATTTAGACATGTTACCTTGGCGTTGTTGGCACAGTGACTGTGGTGGTTTGCTTGAAACATGTAGTTATTACAGACTGGGGCAGGGAGAGGTTGAAAATGTCAGTGAAAACATTTGCCAGCTGTTCAGCGCGTGCTCTTAGTATGTGTTCTGGTAATCCGTCTGGCTCCAGCCTTACTCACTTCGCTGGAAAGTGAGGTCACACAGTCGTCTGGACAGCTGGTGCTCTCATGCATGGTTCAGTGTTGCTTGCCTCGAAGTGAGCGTAAATGCATTTAGCTTGTCTGGTTGGCTCGCGTCACTGGGCAGGTCGCGGCTGGGTTTCTCTTTCTAATCTGTGATAGTTTGCAAGCCCTGCAACATCCAACAAGCGCCAGAGTAGGATCTTAGTCCTGGATTGATGCTTTGCCTGTTTGATGGCTCATCAGAGGTCATAGTGGGATTTCTTATAAGCGTCCAGATTAGTGTCCTGCTCCTTGAACGCGGCAGCTCTATCCTATAGCTCAGTGCGGCTGTTGACTGTAATCCATGGCTTCTGGTTGGGATATGTACGTACGGTCACTGTGAGGACAATGTCGTCAATGCACTTATTAATGAAGCCAGTGACTGATGTGGTAAACTCCTCAATGTTATTGGATGAATCCCGGAACATATTCCAATCTGTGCTAGCAAAATTGTCCTGTAGCTTAGCATCTGCTTCATCGGAACGCTTCCCTATTGAGCTGGTACTTCCTTTTTGAGTGTTTGCTTGTAAGCAGGAATCAGGAGGATAGAGTTTTATGGTCAGATTTGACAAAGCGAGGGCGAGCCTTGTATGCTTTTCTGTGTGGAGTAAAGGTGATCTAGAATTTTGACGCCTCTAGTTGAACAACTTTGGCATGCTGGTAAAATGAGGTATGACTGATTTCAGTTTCCCTGCATTAAAATCACCAGCCACGAGCGCAGCTTCTGATTGTGCATTTTCTTGTTTGCTTATTGCCCTATACAGCTCGTCGAGTGTGGTCTTAGTGTCAGTATCAATTTGTGGTGGTAAATAGACAGCTACGAAAACTGGTAAATAGTATGGTCTGCAGCTTATCAAGAGGTATTCTAACTCAGGACTTCCTTAAAGGGTAGGTAGCATAAATATAACCAATTGTAACATATGGATTTGCATTAGAATGCCCATCAAAAGTCCCAATGCAAAGTTACAATTATTATTACAATTAATTACAATTAAGTTACAATTACAATTATTACATAAAACTGATCAGAATGTGTGACGTAATATGAAGGACGGGCAAGCAGCCTATTCCCTATAATGTAAACTCCAACAGAAATACCTTCAAATGTATAACTTCAAATTGAACCAAATTGTTTGCTCTCATGACTACTGGTTTCAATTTAATTTTCTGCCAACTTAAAAGCAAATAATTTATGGTTACAAATCAGTTTGCAAGCTTGCTAGCCAAATAGCCTGCTAATTTTAGCCCAGACAGTTGCTATCAACACATAGCTTCCAGCTACATTAAAGTAAACCAAAGTTTTGGAAATATACCACGCAATCTAACCAGTTATCAAATAATGTCACTGGTATATGCTGTTATCTTGGCCAGAAAGCCAGCCAGCTAAAATCAGTTATTTTAGCCTAGCCAGATAACTAGCCTAGCTCATGGTTGACATAGTTAAGTAATAAACGAGAGAACAACTAGTTTTGACTGCATTTGATGTTTTTGAATAATAAAAGTTCTAAATATGCTTAGTTTATGACCAATGTTCCCTCTAATTTATTTTCAGCACTGAGCAAATTTCAGGTCTGCTGAGCGCAAACTTGAACGTTGTGAAAATTCTGTGCAACATTCAGCGTACGTTTACTGTAAACACTGAGGCTGAACCCGCTTTAAGTTACAGTTTCAGACAAAAGGTCAAGAAGGCTACTTTGGCTATTTGTTCATAATGTCAGCCTACCAGAGTGTTCTACCATAAAACATTTAGAAAATGTATCCCATAACATTTTATTATGGAAATGGCTGTTCTGTCCTTCAGCCTATAATAGCAGCCAATGTGTGGTGTTCAATGTAGGCCTACATTCCATGAGACTTTTGAAAAGAACATGCAGGGCTTGACATTAACCTGTTTATCCACTTGTCCTTCAGACAAGGAGGTGACTAAAAATGTTGTTTGATGCAATAAACCACTTTTTAAAAATTAAGTGCATTATTATTCCATACCATTATTACAGAAAATCAAATAAATTATGCTACCCTCTGCCTATTGGCTTCTTAGCCTATTCAAGCCCATTTAAAATACAACGCTACCCCTTTTAAGACCAAAAAAAAGCTCATTACCCGACTCGCTTTTCAAAGATGTCTAGAAATGTACACGTTTTGTGCTCTTGTAGGAAGCAATCCCTCCCCCATTGCTGACTACAAGTTATCTATAACTGGGCTAATAATTAACTAACTATCAACGGATATGAACACATGTGCACACGTTGCTACATGCAGCTCTCGCTTTAATCTCAAAACAAGCGCATCTACTCACGACCGCTCATGCTGTAAACACAGTCAAGTTCAAAGTGAATGGCACAGATCCATATATGGCAATGGTATAGGCCTATTGCAGCTCTGATTGGTTATGCCGCACCGGTCTGTGTAGCATTATGCCTACAACAAAATGTACTGCATAGTTTGTTTTGCTTCGGTATGTTGCGTTGAAAGTGACTAATATTGCGTTGATTCAATCACAATTCCAACAGTAAAGGGAAAAGCTATAGTGAATGTTTCTACTTTTGTAGAAATACTTTTTTTATTTAATTTGACCGTTCTGTTCTGCAGGATAGTTATTGTCTCATTGAAGAAGTGCTCTTGTCTGAATCCTCAAGAGGAAAATATAATCAAAGCTTTAATTATTTCCACGCTAATTACGAACCAAACACCGATTCAGTCGGTTCTATAATATATGCCATTTAGCAGACGCTTTTATCCAAAGAGACTTAGTCATATGTGCATACATTTTACGTATGGGTGGTCCCGTGACTCGAACCCACTAACCTGGTGTTACAAACACCATGCTTTACCAACTGAGCTACAATGGACCAAGTTCTAAATCCAAACATCCACTAGTCTGAAGTCTGTGTTGTTGATGAGAACAACGATCAGTCTTCCATTAGTTCTGCTTATTGTTTTTAAGAATGGAAACACTCCCGTAACCTTTTTCCTACTCTAAGTTATTGTAAAACGTTTCTATGGCCTGTGGCATCATGAACATCTATCCACATCCTGGGCATACGGTGTCTCTACCTGTACGGTGTCTCTACCCAGAGCATTCCTCAAGTGGGGTGTGTTAGTGGGAGAGGAGATAGGACCTGCCTTATCCTCCAATCTACATTCCACAACCATGACTGGGGCTGCCTCACTCTCTCTCACTGTTGTAACAAACCTGAATGCACAGACTACGTAGACACACAGCCCGCCCAACAAACCGACCCACTACACACACACACACAAACCTGGTTGTCTCATTCCTCATTCCTGTTGATGGCTCATACCTGTAACGGAGACTAATATTTGGGCTTGTGTGTAAGCACACGTGTTTAGAGTTACTGTGTACTGCCATTTTACATTTTTTTATTCACTTTTCCTGATGGAATTCTCCAATCTATTATAGACTATATATACAAAGGTATGTGGACACCACTTCAAATAAGTGGATTCTGCTATTTCAGCCACACAAGTTGCTGACAGGTGTATAAAATCAAGCACACAGCCATGCTATCTCTATAGACAAACATTGGCAGTAGAATGGCCTTACTGAAGAGCTCAGTGACTTTCAACGTGGCATCATCATAGGATGCCACCTTTCCAACAAGTCAGTCTGCCAAATTTCTGCCCTGCTAGGGCTGCACCGGTCAACTATAAGTGTTGTTATTGTTAAGTGTAAATGTCTGTCCTCTGTTGCAACACTCACTACTGACTTCCAAACTGCCTCTGGAAGCAAAGTCAGCACAAGAACTGTTCATTGGGAGCTTCATGAAATGGGTTTCCATGACCGAGCAGCCGCCCACAAGCCTAACACTTGGCTTTGCGCAAAGCCAAGTGTCGGCTGGAGTGGTGTAAAGCTCACCACTATTGGACTCTGGAGAAGTGGAGACGCGTTCTCTGGAGTGATGAATCATGCTTCACCGTCTGACGGACAAATCTGGGTTTGGCGGATGCCAGGAGAACGCTACCTGCTCGAATGCATAGTGCCAACTTTAAAGTTTGGTGGAGGAGGAATAATGGTCTGGGGCTGTTTTTCATGGTTCGGGCTAGGCCCCTTAGTTCCAGTGAATGGAAATCTTAACGCTACAGCATACAATGACATTCTAGACAATTCTATGCTTCCAACTTTGTGGCAACAGTTTTGGTAAGGCCCTTTCCTGTTTCAACATGACAAAGCCCCTGTGCGCAAAGTGAGGTCCATACTGAAATGGTTTGTCGAGAACTAGACTGGCCTGCACAGAGCCCTGACCTCAACCCCATCGAACACCTTTGGGAGGGATTGGAACGCTGACTGCGAGACATGCCTAATAGCCCAACAGTGCCCGACCTCACTAGTGCTCTTGTGGCTGAGTGGAAGCGAGTCCCCGCAGCAATGTTCCAGCATCTAGTGGAACGCCTTCCCAGAAGAGTGGACGCTGTTATAGCAGCAAAAGGGGGACCAACTCCATATTAATGCCCATAAACATTTTTGATGAGATGTTCGACGAGCAGATGTCCACATACTTTTGGTCTTGTAGTGTATATGTTTCCCTGATGGGACTTCAGATTTCAGAGCTACATGGATTTTTCTTAATGGTAACAGTACTAGGCACTGCTGCCTAGATCAGAAGTTAAATGGTCAAACCCCTGAGTTACTGAAGGATGCAGTGCTCTCGGGTCTCTGTGGATGCTGGCTGGTCAGATGTTAGCTCAGCTGCTCTGATGTTCCCTCCTTTTGAAATAAGATTGAAAAGTGCTAGAAGCATCATTGAAGGGTTATACTTCATAGAATCTCAGTGCCTTCTGTAGGCTTTGTAACATGTTTGCTAGTTTTCTCCTTTATTATCCTATATTTCTGCCCTTGTCATTTATGTTGCATAGTTTTGGTAATCTGTTCTGACAGTTTTTTTTTTATAATGTGAACAAGCAAAACCGTAGGGAAGAAAATACATTGGCTATATTTTCTAATACATTTCTATACGGATCGGTGTGTTTTTCAACTACTTGTAGTTGACTAGTTCAGTAATATTTGGGAAGCATGCAAAGAGGATGTTTTTCCTTGTCATGTGCCGTAATAGGCTGTGGATGAAATTGGAATATTTTATACATTTTCCTTTTAGAAAAAAGAAATCCGTGCACTACTCTTGATAGTAACACTGCTCTTTAATTAGCTTTACGTATCGGCCTCACGGCCTTCGTCATAGCTTTTGAGAGTTTTTTTGGGGGGGGGGTTTTCCTAGAGATCTTAATGATGAAATGCTGTGTATATTATGATGCGAATATGAATTATGTCCCCATTTCAGATTCATCTGACGTTTTTCTTGTGCTGTACCCAATGATTTATGAAAACTTGCTTGGTAGGTCGATGTCCTCATTGTGGTTTTACAGATGTGTTTTAATGTTTTATGTACACACTTTGTGAATATTTATGAAATGCACGTTGTATTTGGTAGCACTTATTTGTTTCTCCCTCGACTCCAACCCCATTCGATGCATGGAACAGATGTGGGTGGGGCTATGTCTACATGTAAAATAAAAAAAATAAAAACTGTATTTAACTAGGCAAGTCAGTTAAGAACAAATTCTTATTTTCAATGACGGCCTAGGAACAGTGGGTTAACTGCCTGTTCAGGGGTAGAACGGCAGATTTGTACCTTGTCAGCTCGGGGATTTTAACTTGCAACCTTCTGGTTACTAGTCCAACGCTCTAACCACTAGGCTACCCTGCCGCCCCAAAGGGTGCTAATTTTTAAAAACTCACAAAAGCTCTGACGGATGGCGGTGAGGCTGGTACATAAAAGCTTATTAAAGAGCAGTGTGCAGGTTTCTTTCTCATTTTATTCAACTGTTACCATGCACCTGCAAAAAAAAATGTTGCTCAGATGTGCCAAGTGCCTTTTGAATTATACATTTTCCTTTGGAAATCTCTTGAAAGGATTGGAGAAAGAGACAGCAAAGGAGAGAGTAAGAATTGGAAAAAGCTAAACCCTTAGAATGATGTTTTTCTTCTGCCTCACTCTCACTCACTCTTCATGTCCCTCAAACACATGACCACAGATCATCAGTCTCTGTGCACATAATAACCATATTCAGATGAAGGGAAAGAGATGGGGAGGATATGTGATTGTTTGGGGGCAATGGCAGAACAATATAGGGTACCCAAACATTATACATACTTCTGGTAAGGCTTCCAGGATTCCAAAGTGACGCTATGGCAGAGCAGATTTTAAACAATTCAACACTAAATCAGCCATTCTATTCTTAGTGTAAATATACCATATACAATATAAACAAAATTGATCTGCTTATGGTCTATAGAATGCACACACAGGTCACTGCAGTGCAGTCCCGTTTTATTTTCATTGCTGAGCCCCAGATGCTTAAAGGCCCTGTGCAGTCAAAAACATAAATTTCCGGTTGAAATAATACTGTGACATTTATGAAAACGCCCTTTTAGTGTAAGAGCTGGTTGAAAATACTGATTTTGGGCATGAGAACTGGTCCAACTCCTCTTTCTCAATTCTCAAACAGAAATGGGATGTGCCTTTGAACTACTAATGTGTTATTCTGGTCATGTGCGACGCAACTGGCATAGCCAGTTCGTTAGCTAAGCTAGCCACTTGTAACTAGATGTCGACTGAGTATGATTTTTCTATGCCGATACCGATTAATCGGCTGATTTTATTTATTTGTAATAATGACAATTACAACAATACTGAATGAACAGTAATTTTAATTTAATATAATACATCAATAAAAATCTATTTAGCCTCAAATAAATAATGAAACATTTGGTTTAAGTAATGCAAAAACAAAGTGTTGGAGAAGTAAATGTGCAATATGTGCCATGTAAAAAAGCTAACGTTTGAGTTTCTTGCTCAGAAGATGAGAACATATGAAAGTTGGTGGTTACTTTTAACGTGAGACTTCAATATTCCAAGGTAAGAGGTTTTAGGTTGTAGTTAATATAGTATTTATAGGACTATTTCTCTCTATACCATTTGTATTGGATGTTCTTATAGGCATTATAGTATTGCCAGTGTAACAGTATAGCTTCCATCCCTCCTCACCCCTACCTGGGCTCGAACCAGGAACACATCGACAACAGCCACCCTCGAAGCAGTGTTACCCATCGCTCCACAAAAGACGCGGCCCTTATAGAGCAAGGGGAACAACCACTCCAAGTCTCAGAGCGAGTGACGTTTGAAACGCTATTAGCGTCGTTAATTGGTCATTAATATAGTTGAATCCGGAAACTATCATTTTGAAAACTAAACGTTTTTTATTTCAGTGAAATACGGAACTGTTTGGTGTTTAATCTAACGGGTGGCATCCCTAAGTCTAAATATTCTTGTTACATTGCACAACCTTCAATGTTATGTCATAATTACGTAAAATTCGGGCAAATTGGTTCGCAAAGAGCCAGGCTGCCCAAACTGTTGCATGTGCCCTCACTCTGCGTGCAATGAATGCAAGAGAAGTGACACAATTTCCCCTGTTAATATTGCCTGCTAACCTGGATTTCTTTTAGCTAAATATGCAGATTTAAAAATATATACTTCTGTGTATTGATTTTAAGAAAGGCATTGGTGTTTATGGTTAGGTACAGTCATCTAACGATTGTGCTGTTTTCGCAAATGCGCTTTTGTTAAATCATCCCCCAGCGTTGCATCGATTATATGCAACGCAGGACACACTAGATAAACTAGTAATATCATCAACCATGTGTAGTTATAACTAGTGAGTATGATTGATTGATTGATTTTTATAAGATAAGTTTAATGCTAGCTAGCAATGTACCTTGGCTTCTACTGCATTCCCATAACAGACAGGCTCCTCGTGGAGTGCAATGAGAGGCAGGTGGTTAGAGCGTTGGACTAGTTAACTGTAAGAATGCAAGATTGGATCCCCCAAGCTGACAAGGTGAAAATCTGTCGGTCTGCCCCTGAACAAGGCAGTTAACCCTCCATTCCTAGGCCGTCATTGAAAATAAGAATGTGTTCTTAACTGACTTTCCTAGTTAAATAAAGGTATAATTGTTATGAAAACTTGAAATCGGCCCTAATTAATCGGCCGTGCCGATTAATCGGTCGACCTCTACTACGTCCAGTGTGTGACGATTTCATTTCACAGGATTTGTTTTTGATCGGAAGCTGTAGAGATGGGTAAGAAATGGCACTTCTGTAGCAAAATATCATATTCCTTCAATTTTTCTTTAAGTATTACATTCCCTGATGTGGTGGTGCATTGCTCAGTTATACAGTTTAAAGCTGTTATTTTTACCCAAAGTCTACCTTTAATAGAACAATAAGAAAGAGTTCCAAACCTTTCAGTTTTCCCTTTCCTACCACTCATAAGATGTCAAACACCCGGGGGCAGCAGCACATCAACGGTACCACTGATGCAACTCATCACTATGAAGTTGTGCAGCTGTTCCTGTATGCCAGTGATCATAGAGAGGCGTGATCACTTCTCCTTTGACACCTTGCATCGTATTTATTTACTTTCTGAAAATAGACACGCCTTATCGCACCATGCGGTTAAGTTTGAACCAGGAAGCTTCAGCTGCTATTATGTTTCTGCTCGTTCTTTTCAAAGCTTTTTACTGATGCATCAAGGGTGCATCGTCGCTTCAATCGAGCGTCTAAATATTTTCCCATAGCCTCTCCCCCTCCATCAACGCCTCTGACATCGCATGGCCTTAGTGGATGACGAGAGTAGCCAGCGTAACATCATTGTTTCCTTTCATTTTTATCATAAGTAAACTGATTCAATAAGACAGATGAGCTCGTTTTACAACGGAAAAAAACCCTAGTGAGTTAGGGTTGGAAGAGGAACTGCCAAGATGAGTTGGAGTTTGATTACCTGTTTGAATATGAACCACATGCCATATTCGTGCCCAGTAGCACATGTCCCAGCAAAATTATTGCTTGAGAAATTGATGTTTCCTAAAAAAGCTTTCCTAAAAATAAATTAAATACCATTTTAAATTCTAAAACGAGCATGGTAAGGTACATATTTGTTACGCACAAAAAAAAAATCATCTTTAATTGGAGATTCTGCTGAATTACATATCGATGAACAATCTCTTTAACATCCTTAACTCTCAATGCAGGAGAAAGTGACTAAGGCTTTGGGTTGCTTGCTTCAGTCTCTTCTATATTTATCTGAAGATATTTTGCTAAGATAGCAGCCGTGAATCCTGAGCCCTGAAATCAAACACGCCTTTGTATAGACTGTTTCACAACATTACTGTAACTGAATAAACTGCTTTTACAACAGCCTAATCTGTATGGCTTCTAGAGCTGACCCCAATTTTTATATATATATATATATATATATATATATATATATATGTATGTGTGTCTGTGATATATATATATATATATATATATATATTAGTACCAGTCAAAAGTTTGGACACACTTAATCATTCAAGGTTTTTTCTTTATTTTTACTATTTTCTACATTGTAGAATAATAGTGATGACATCAAAACTATGAAATAACACAGATGGAATCATGTAGTCACCAAAAAAGTGTTAAACAAATCAAAATATATTTTAGATTCTTCAAAGTAGCCACCCTTTGCCTTGACAGCGTTACACACTCTTGGCATTCTCTCAACCAGCTTCATGAGTTAGTCACCTGGAATGCATTTCAATTAACAGGTGTGCTTTAAGTTAATTGGTGGAATTTATTTCCTTAATGTGTTTGAGCCAATCAGTTGTATACCAGTTAAACGTTTGGACACCTACTCATTCAAAGGTTTTTCTTCATTGTTACTATTTTCTACGTTGTAGAAATACTTATTTATTTTTGCCCATCTCAGTGAACTAATCCATTGCGGAGGCCTAGACTAAAAGCCAATTTATGCTTGATCCAAAAATGTGGTCAGAGACTCCATATGGAGGGTGTGACACAATTGTGGAGCTTCCAGAGGCATGCAGAGGCCAAATCGAGCTCTGTACCACATCGCCATGTGCCTCCCCAATTTTGAAAACAATGCCAAGGGCTCTGTATAGCTCCGCACTGGCATGATTGGTTGACCCTAGGTGGGGGCGTTTCATCCTGTATAAACACAAACTCACTTCTGACTCCAGCTAGGCACTGCTCCGTGAAGCGCAAGAAGTATGAATGCCTTGATTTCTGCGGAGGCCATTTCACCGTAAATTCTGCATCGCCAATGCAGACATAGGATTGACCATGTGCCCAGATGCCCAATGCACTTCTTTCTCCAGAATGCGCTTTCTCCCGCAAATTTGTGCATATTCATTGTTTCATAACTTCATTGTGTGAATTGTTTGTGTTTTGATTGTTTAGTGTACATGTATTCCCCCATCCCATGTAGTACATTTACCGTTAATTCCTCTAACTTCAAATCTACAATATTTCTTACTTTGGTCATGGTCATTTCTTTTAATGCATTCAATATTATTCCATAATTCTTCCTGTTCTCATTGTCAGAGTGGACACGTTGTTTGCAGAGTGCACCACCTATGCTACACTTGTGAGAAACAAGTTTTTGTTTGATTTAATTCCACTTTTGAGTTCTGTCAGTTCAGTCATTGTCTTTTTGTTTGCAGTGCTCTTGCGAATAGAAGTAGGCCTATAGGCTACATGTCCTGCGTGCAAATGTAGGCATATAAATGTGCCCATTTGGGGATTTGATAGTATTTCTTATTTTTCTTAACCCACCACTATTGACCTGTGGAGCTTCTCAAAGTAATGTTTTCTTCACTACAAATTAAGCAAATTAAGTCAGTTTGTACATCCATTGAGAATTACACTAGTTCCTCAATGTATTAGATTTTTATTAGAGCTCTCTCCCTTTCGATAACCATTCAGCGTGAAAGGGAAAAATGTCATGCTCTGATCCAGTGGAAACGTCATAAAATAGGCTTCTTATCAGTGCTTGACTTGGATTGAAATCGGTTCTGGTAATCGTTTTTGGTGCTGCTACTGTTTATATTATTGTGCAGGAGCTTCACAATACTTTTGAGCTAATATTCTATAAGAGGAACAGGAGCACAACAGAAGCTCCTGCCCAAGTCAAGCACTCCTTCTTATCCCTTGCGCAAATAGTCTACAGCTGTGTCTGTCCCGAGCTCACTGGCTCAGGAAACTCTGAGGGCCCAGAATATTTTATACAATGTTGCAAGTTTGCTAGTGCAAGCTTCTGCCAGACCCAAGTTAATGGTTGATACAATGTTTCAAGTTCGTTGCAGATAAGCCATGTGTAGCCAATGCGATTTATAGGATATTTATTTTCATCTGGATATTTTGTCCCTGCAGCTGCAATGTAGACTATTTTTAAACAGTTGGCAATGGCAGTAGAAATTACTTTTTAGGTTTATCATTTTCATTTAGATTTGGATAGAATTTTGATTAATCACGTGACAATGATTTTGAGATACGAAGATGTTATTATAAATCAATTGAAACTGTTTCATGGAACTTTCCATATGTAAACAATAGAAACTGGAACGCAGATCAGTAGAAATGGTAAGATATAAATTGGCATTCCACATTTAGAAAGGTTGTCGAGTCCTTGTGTAGCCTGTTACCGGCAACTTCGGGAGAGTAATGGCAGAATCTGCAAATGCCAGCAGGAGCAGGAAGAGAATAGTTGGGTCAGGTGAAGTTAAAAAAAAAAATCTAGATATCTGGCACCCTCTTGAGGCATCAAACCATAAGCTTAAAGCATCAGACAAGCTCTCTCTAATATGTGTATATATGTATATATATATATGTATATATGTATATGTATATATGTATATGTATATATGTATATATGTATATGTATATATGTATATGTATATGTATTTATATATATGTGTATATATATATGTATATATGTGTGTGTGTGTGTGTGTGTTTGTAATTTGATTTTATTAAAATACACAGGGTGTGTCTATATATGGAAAAATACAATTTTGTTTAATTTTCGAGTAATCGATTGGTCAAAAGAACAGACTACTTTCGGTCTACCAAGATTTTTTTTTTTTTTTGTCGGGGACAGTCCTAGTGGCTTCATGACTGCTTTGAAGCTGTCCACATCAGTAGTGTTTTTGTTTGCTACCTCCTTATTAGTTAAGCAATGATGATCACTTTTGGCACTCTAGGACTTACCTCTTTTTGATAGTCTCGTGATTCAAAACAGTCAACCAATTTTTGCTTTTCAATTCCAAAATCAGTCAACAGCTTGAACCTCTTACAGAACCTCAGAGACGGAAAGAGTCATATTTTGTAAATCCACTTCCCAAACTTGTGTAATCTAACCATTTTTAATTCTCCATGTCTGTCTCTTAAGAGCCTCTTATAAGCCACTAGGCATGGTACAGCAAAGTCTGTGTTGGGATGGTTGTAGGCCTATGGCTCAGTCAGTCAGAGTTGCGTGGGAAACAGTGCTGTGCTTCTGTCTAACATGGGATTGTACCTCGGTGTGGGCTAAATCTGTGGATGATTCACACACACAGAGCTGCTGTGGGACTGGGGCTCGTCTCCTACTGTGTGTGGCTCAGATCAGATGGGCGAAGCTTGCCTGGGTGGGAGGCTCACTGCAGGGATGGAGAGAGACGGGCGTGCTGCGCGCTGCTAGCTTGCTTGCCACACTCTCAATTTGGTTACAGAATAGTTGTCCTGGAATGACTTTGCCTCTGAATCATGGTTGCAGAGAGCAGTGAGGGCGCTAGAAGTTGCTCCTCTCTACTCTTGTAACGCTCTCTAATTTTGTGATGCACAATATTGATGTGTCCTTTGCTGAGTGACTTGACTGAATTATAAGAGCATAGAGAATGTGGAGTGGTATAAGTTTGTGCTTTGAGAGATGATGTGGGGTGGTTCTGCTAGGGAATGAAGAATGAGTGAAGGAAGGAATGAAGCAAGGGAGAGATGATTAAAGAAAGCAAAAGGAGGGTTGAAAAAGTGAAAATATCCTACTTTTTTGTTGCTCTACGGTAAGTGAAGTACCTTTTCTATTTTTTTACACTCCCTGCCTCCATGACGTCACAGGAACTGTCCTCTGAACTAATCCCTTCTTATACAAAATGGCCCAGATTATTTTTTGAGTTGAGCCTAAATTCCCAAATGATTTAATATGTGTTGCAGTGAGATTAAGAACTGGTGATAACAGGCCTTTAGAAAATCCATGGATCTGGGAACCCTGCCAGACCAGTGGCTCATTTGTTGTTGTGAAGTCGTAAATATGAAAGGCCTGCCTGAAGAGACATGGTTGTAAAGGCCAACCAGCCTCAGCCTCTGAGGCTTTTTTGAGGGCGAGAGAGCTGTCACTCGCGCTCATGGTCACACTGACCGGATGTTTTGTTTTAAAACTGAAGGTGATGTGAACTTAGATTGGGTTAAGTTCACATCACCACCCCCCTCCCCCCCCTCCCCAAACACACACATACTTGAGCAGTGAACGGGAACAGGACTCTTCGCAGTACAGTAGACTCTTAAGAGACTGCTGGGGAAAGGAAAGTGGGTAAACACTGCGTCCCAAATCATAGCACTGCCGCAACGCGTAATGTTTTACCGCAAACTCTGCACCAGAAGCAAACTCCTTTCTCTGCTACTCTTTCGTCCGAATGAGGCTACAATACATTGAGTTTCCCAAATGGCACCCTATCCCCTATGTGGTACATTGCTTTCGACCGGAGACATATGGGCCAATTTTTAAAGGGAATAGGCTGCCATTTGGGATGCAGGCCTGTGTTTTTACAGGACTCTCTGGAGATCAAACATAAATGGAAAGAATTTTCCGGGTGATTTCACTTCAGTCGCTCTCAGGACATGACCGGCATCCAACCTGATAGCTCCGAGACAGCCAGGGAGACTTCCCTCTCTCTCTCTTTCTCTCTTTATCTGATAAACTTGCTGCTGTTTTCTGCACGTTTCTCTGAAAAAGAAAAAAAGTGGGTGTACAAGTGCATTTGGGCCGTTGCTTGTGGAATGCCAGTGTCCTCTCACTCACTCTGTCTGTAGGGGAGATTTGCTGTTGGGTGCCTTCTCGTATTTAGCACACTGCGGCAGATGGCTTTGTCTAGGCAGGATAAGATATGTGCTCGCTGCATGTAGAAGTCCGACCGGTATATCCCGTCTTTCAATTTTGTTGTAGCCATCTTGCTCTGTTACAGCTAGTCTTGACTCTCCAAATGGGATGTCATCACGGCATAGCTGAACACGATTACAGAATTGATGTTGATAATCTGGAGAGAAGAAGCAGACAGTGGGCAGTGACGCAGGAAAAGGAGGGCCGAGCCAAAGCCTCCCACTTTCCTTGCTTTCCCTTAAGTAATTACTTAGAGAGCATTAAGATGAAGGAATACATCCAGGGCCTGATCCATGGCTGTGTCTAAAAAAAAATTAAAAATAAAAGTTACATCTGTAGCAGTCAACTCCTCGCTTCCTCCATTCTTGTTTCCTCAGTTCCTCACCAAGCGTATTGGAGGAGGGACCTTAGATCCTCTCCTTCAATTCACTTTGAGAAGAATTGAGGAAGCAAGAATGACAGTCGGTAACTGTTTCGGACACAAGACCACATGCTGCAATGCTGGTCTAACTTGCCCTCAACCTTCTTTTTCTCAGGGAGTTGATGTGGAACTTCTGCCTAAATGTGAACATCGTTGAGCAATGACATGAAACCGAAGCCTCAGATATTTCACCCATGATCCGACCTTTCGATACTTGATGTACAGTACCCTAGTGTTTTGATATGAGTATTTATCTGAATCCTTCCTTAGCATTCCCAGTTGACTATACCTGTGGCTCAGACTTGTCTCCAGCTGATAACGATATAGTAGTAGCCTGGGAAGCAGTTCACATGTTATGTAACAGGACAAGAGTTGAGCTATATGTTGATTTGTTGTTAGAACCTATGCGGTAAAATCATGGATTGGCCACAAAACGTCCGGGCCGATTTTAATTTAAAGGAAATGCATAAAGAAATACTAAATGAGTAACTCCGTTGGGGTTTCAACTTACTGAGAGTTATAATGGTAGAATACACAGGTTATGTCAGTCACTGACAGTCACTCAATCAGCCCATGTCAGCTAAACATTTTTTAGGTGAGTAAATTAGTTGGCTAGACGATCAATTTGTAGTAATCATGGACGAATTAGCGACCGATTATATAAAAAAACTGCAAATGTTTCTCTCCAACCTATGGCAAAAGGTGTACAATTGCAGCAATCCTGCTTTAAAACTACAACATTTTCTTTACGCCCCATAGCAAAATGTGTAGAATTGCAGGAAATTCACAACTTAAATGTTTTGTTCGCAAGGTGGGGGTGGGCCCAATAAATTGTACTTAGGGCCCCCAAAAGGCTAGGGCCGGCTCTGACTGCATATTTGGGTATGCAGACCAACGACCAAAAATCTGATGAGTTCAGATTTTGGGTTGCCCCCACCTCCATCAAAGTTGCCCATCCCTGGGTTAGATGTACTATAAGTTGCCCATCCCTGGGTTAGATGTACTATAAGTTGCCCATCCCTGGGTTAGATGTACTATAAGTTGCACACCATGTGAAAGAAGAAATGTAGTTTTTCCTGGCCTGAGCCTAAAGAAAAACACACACTGTACCGAGCTGTCCAGGTCTCAGATGCATACAGCATATTAAAACAATATTTGATGTCTTACTCATGCAAATAGAATAAAATCACGATGATTATCTCTCCACCTGTCTGGCACCTGTTGTTCTGTCACTCATGTAATGGGAGGACTGTGGAAGGAAGGCTAGTGGATAAGATGGAATTTAAATGTCAAGCCTCACCACTGACGTCAAACTGCCACAATGACGACTTTCAGGCTCATTATATTTGGTCTCCCCCCCCCCTGTGGCGATTTCTCCTTCTCATGAGTTTTGTTTTGATTTCCTCTTAGTGGTTTTCAGCTGTCTCACTGGAATGAGCATGCAATTCTCCCTTACAGTCCATCATCATAGTTGGCTACATGGCTTCAATCTTAGCCTGAAAAAAATCTAATCAAGCAGGTCGCTGTTTTATTACTTTCATAATATAATATGACATTTTGCTGACTATTTTCTCCAAAGCGACTTACAAGTAGTGTGTGCATACAAATTGATATGGGAAAGGGAGATACCTAGTCATTTGTCCAACTGAATGTATTCAACTGAAATGTGTCTTCCGCATTCAACCCAACCCCTCAACAGATTTTTACCTTGTCAGCTCATGGATTCGATGCTAACAACCAGCCTACCGGCCGCCCCATATGGGTGGGCCCAGCGGAAATCAAACCCACAACCCCATGTCGTTGAACACGCCATGCTCTACCAACTGAGCCACGAAGCACCACCATTCATGAGTAAATGATAACTTCTCGATTATCAGTAAGGAGCTAAAAAATTAAGCAAAAACACTGAATTCATCAGGGATTTCTTTCTTTTTTTATCAATGTGTTATTGAATTAATAGGAAATGTTCAGACAAAGAAGTGATTTAATAGATTAATGACACCATAGCCTTTGAATAGTCTGTTTCACTTTCCTAGTTGGAGATGATCCTTTCAGAAGAAACAGAAAAATGAAGAGAGAACAACAACAGAATATACAAAAAAAACAACAACGGCAGCGAAGTGAAAAGACGACACCCCCCCCCCCCCCCCCCCCCCCCCCCCCCCGCGCCCCATTCAGCCAAAGCCCATGAGACTGGAAGGATTTGGAAACCATTGCTGGTTTCGGGTTTCTTTCTGCATCGTAGTGAGTAGAGCAGGTGTTTAGTTACCTCAATCTTATTAGTCAATGAGGCACTGACAGGACCTCACTGGTTTATTACACAGTGTACATGCACAAAGGGCAGAATCTGGGTGGTATAGCGCTCTCTCTCTCTCACACACACTCACACGCAGTAGCTTGGGCATGGGCAAAGTGCTGCCTGTTTCAAACCATGCAGTAGCCGAGCCAACGCAGGGCGATCCAGGTCAGATCTATAGTGTGAATCGAGTCTATTCAAATAAATTGTGTTTGATTGTAAAGGCTTGCTGGGAGTGTGAGCTGACAGTAGAGTTCTTTTGTTTGAGCAGTAGTGTAATAGAGGAAGGGTGGAATGCCCCAGAGCTCAGACTTTGAGACCCATCTGATGTTTACTTCACTCAGCTGTCTGAGACGTGGGTAGATTTGGTCAGATCTGACAAACAAGCTTTGGTGGAGTTTTGTTTTTGGATGTTAATGGGAGGAAATTCTGTCGAAAAAAAAGAAAAGAAAATAGGGATTTTTCCTCTCAGATCACATGGTATGTTAAGCTCTTGTTGCATGCTATAGTCTAAAGCTGATCTAGATATTACATTGATTTCCACTAATGAAATGGGTTCAGCGTATTCACTAAGAAACTGTTATGTGTATTACTAAATAAATACCTGAGACATATTCAAATAACATCTCCATCATGAAAGTGCCAGTTGTGTGAAATGTGACTGGTCATTTGATGGAGACAGTGAGATGGTAGAGGAAGTGTCTGAAAAGGCGTATTAACCATTCAACCACAATCAGAATCACTTTATTCGCCAAGTAGCCTACATTTACACATGCCCAGAATAGGTGCTGCCAGCCATAGACAATGTACAGACAGAATAGACAGTCAACATTGTCACCATACAGAATAGACAATATACTTTATTAAATACAGTAAACAAATGTAAAACTCTGGAGTATAGGCTGATTTACAGTGAGGATATTTAATATGCAGTGGATGAGACACACAAAAGACACAAAGACTGGCTTGCTGTGCTACCCGTCCTCTTTGTGTCTGCTCGAGTGTGTGCACTGACTGCGCTCCAACCTGGCCACACTGTTTTAGCGAATGTACAGTAAAACTACCCCGTTGTACAGACATACCCTTGGGGGACATATCGACTTCCTTTATCCCCATTGCCCCCTCTCGCTCCCCACCAGCCCCCCTTTCCTTCCAACAACCAGCCCCCTCACACACCCTGACGCCGGCTGGGCTAGAAATGTAATGAGCCCCCCTGGTTCAGCTTTTCTTCCTCATGAAAAGTGTGTGTGTGAGTGAGAAAGATGGAGGCTGGAAGGATAGACTGGCTGCTGCTGTGTCCTAGTCTACATTGGATCCATAGGAATCTCCTCAGCTGTTTGATAAGCAGCAAGAGGCTATGGGGCCTCCGTCTCCAATCTCCTGGCTGCCTGCCAAGCATGTGTGTGCGTGTCTCTCCTCTGACAGACGAGAAGCATGGATAGGTCTCAGAATGTTCCCCCTGGTGAAAGAAGGGTGTTTTTTCTTTGTGTGTCATACATTTTTCCAGCGTGTCATCAGTACATTGCAAGCCTCTGAGAAGCTGTCTGTCACCCTAGCCTTGCTACCTTGGTTTAGTTTAGCAGGATTATAGACAGACACATGGCAGCCTGGTGAATGACTCCACTACCACACAATGACTGACTCCATAATTAGATCAACGGGATAGAAAGTAGCTGAATCCTTTGGATCTTACTTTGGAATTTGGTTTAGTTACTTTGGAGTTTGGTTGAGTTACTTTGGCGTTTGGTTTAGTTACTTTGGAGTTTGGTTTAGTTACTTTGGAGTTTTAGTTTAGTTACTTTGGAGTTTTGGTTTAGTTACTTTGGAGTTTTGGTTTAGTTACTTTGGAGTTTTGGTTTAGTTACTTTGGAGTTTTAGTTTAGTTACTTTGGAGTTTTAGTTTAGTTTATTAGAATCCCGAATTAGCTACTGAACATGCAGCCGCTACTCTTCCTGAGGTCCACATAAAACACACAAAGTACATGACAAAGTACAGAACAGTTATAGACAATAACAACATATTACAAATGCACAAAGATCATGCCCCCAAAACGTGCTAACCTCTCACCATTACCAATAACAGGGAGGTTAGCAATTTTGGGGGAATGATATTTATGCATCTAACTTTCTCACTCATTATTCATGATTCATTCAGGATTATCCGTAATCCTGGTAGCATCCACATTAATGTAGAAGTGTTCAGAAATATATTATTATTTACAGTAAAAGTAACTCCATAATGACACACTACATTATTTACCATTAATTTCTACTGGGCACAAAATAATCTGAAACACGACCAAAATGAACTGCAAATGTATCCAACAAGTTTGTAGAGTCACAAGCTTGATGTAGTCATTGTGTGCTAAGAATATGGGACCAAATACTACACTTTTGACAAAATGTTATACATCAAGGAAATTTGTCCAAATACTTGACACCTTCAAATGGGGGGACTAGATACGTAGTGCTTTAATTTCTAAACAGTAAAACAGACATGTACATGACCTCAAATGAAAGGTGACATTCTGTGCTGTCGCCTCATGTGAAAACATTTGATATCAAATCAAATGATATCAATGAGACAAATTACAAGTTTAAGCTTCGCTGTCCAAATAAATACATAGGTTAGTGTGTATCCATCCATAATAGTAGTGGAGGATTGAGTGCCTAAATTATCCTGGATCTAGTGTAATGATTACATGCACTAAACTGTGATTAGACTGAGATGCATCATGTGTTTATAACTGGAGCCTCTTCCGAAGAATGCCGGGAGCTTCGGAGTAAAGAGGCAAGAGTCTTTAAGAGATCTTAGTGCCTTAATTGCACGTTAAAGTGTAAACTCTCCTCATAGGTCATTGTTATACTCTGGACAAAATCTCTGGTGGAATTGCAGCTCTTGGTTTTTCTTTTTTCTTTGATTTAACCTCCTTTTATCCAGGCTATTCTTCTTGAGATAAAAAGAGAGACCCGCTTTGTTTAAAGCTGCTACAGTACATGCGATTATACAGGCTGGTTGTGTGATTACACAGACTGATTCAGCAACATTGTCAATATTTATGCTCAATTGAACTCTATCCAATTATGTGTCCGAGCCCATTTGTAAGCCTTATGGCCGGATGGACTGAGTCGCCTTGGGCAACATGTTCACAGCATTCATTTGGAGCAAATGAGCTCGAGCGATGGCACGGCAGCAGGTCACACTATTCACCGGGTGGTAGGGGGTGTGAATGAGAGGTTAGGTTGGGTACCGTACCATACCGTACAGCCAACCCTTTGCCCTGACTGGTAGTGAGTCTATTGATCCTGACTCATTAATACCAGTGTGTGGAAACTAGAGCTTGGCTACATGGGTGAAAATCCATATCGCAGTAAATTGCCTGAATTGATGCGATAACCATAAATAAAAATATATGTTTAGAACGCCATCTTTTTTTTATTATCCTTTAAACTACTCCTAGTTTTGGTTATAGCCATCATTGTCCCATTTAACAATCACCCATATTAGCAAACGTATTTCATTTCAAACTTCACATTTCCCTAGTATGGGCTATTATCTTTATGAACGATGTCAGCAAAATGCCCGCGGTAAGTGATCGGTATTGTCGGCGGCGATCATTTTCGGTGTAAACTGAAGTCTGTGGCTATGTCCTCTGCCCTGTGCCATTGACTAGTGTTGTAATGCCACTGCAAAAACCATGATGGCGGAGAGCAACGGGCTCTGCCATTTGAACACTGGAGGCCATACAGTGGCACAAAGCCATGATGGCGGAGAGAAAAAAGTCCAAGTCCAAGTCCATACACTTTAGTTGCTGATTTCTTGCTCTCTTAACATGATCTTTCCCATTCTGTCTTTTCTGTATTTCATACATTTCATATTCAATCATCTCTCTTGGGGTGGAGAAGCCTCTGTTTGGTATGTTGTGGGTGGGTGTGGGTGAAAGCTAGGATGAGGGGTCTTACAGCTGTGGCTTCCTGTCTGGTGGCTGAGGAGTGGCAGCTGCAAGCCCATCCTTAGGGAAGCATTGGTTAAGCATATATTATTGCTGCACATGACTACTTCTGTGGGTTAGAATATAGCAACTGTATGGCTTCCCATGTATCTCTGGTTTCTGCTCTTGGCCCTGCCCTCTTAAGCAGACTGGGATCAGCGAGGTGAGTGTTCAAATATAACATTTTTTATCAAAGTTTATTGGTCACGAACACAGATTTGCAGATGTTGCACTGTGAGTGCAGTAATGCCTAGCAATACACACATTAACCAAAAATGTAAAATAAAGAAATTAAGAAACATCAGAACGAGCAATGTCAGGGTCCAGAATATAAATATTAGGGTTGTCCCCGACAAAAAAAAAAAAAAAATTGTTGAGTCTTCTGTTCTTTTGACCAAACGATAGGTCAAACTTTTAAAATGTGTATTTTTCCATCTATAGACACTCCCTATGTAGGCTACTGAGCTTGTCTGACGCTTTAAGCATTGCAATTAAAAATGAAGACATACAAATTACTAAAGAGGGAGCCAGAGATAAATATAGCCTAACTAGAAGAAAGGGAACCTGTTCCTGAGCCTCCTCCACCCACTGCTGCTGGTTTTAGCAGATTCTACTGTTATGCTCCTGAAGTTGCCGATAATAGGCTACACCAGCGGTCGCAAACTTTTTCCATTTGGAGTGCCAAGTTATCTTACCATTTCTACTGATCTGAGTGCTAGTTATGATTTTCATATACACATTTTTGTGGAACAGTTTTTAATTTAATTTATAATAAAGACTATCTTAATGTGGTTTAATAAAAATTCTAAATGAAAATTATACAAATCTAAAACTCATATTGCCATTGCCAATATGTAAAAATAGCCTACATAAAGCCAACAAGGAACTTGAAACATTGTATAAACTATAGTATTAACTTGGTCCGGCCTGAAGCTCGTGCTAGCGAGCATTGTATGGAATATTCTGGGTCCTCAAGGGTTTTCCACACCAATGCACTCCAGACAAACAGACACAGCTCTAGGCTATTTTGTGCAAGGGATAAGAAGTACTCAGGTAGGCCTATTTTTATGATGTTTCCACCGGATCAGCGCATCACATTTGTTTCCCCTGTCATGCCGAGTGCTAATCGAAGGCGAGAGAGCTGGAAAAGTTTTTACAATAGGCTACGTTGAGGAACTATTGCCATTCTCAATGGATGTTAAAACAGACTTTGATCACTTGCCGTTTGAGGCGAAGCAAAAACAAATTTGAGAAGCGCCACAGTGATGGCGAGTTAAGACCATCAGAAATGGTATCAGATCCCCAAATTGGCACATTTATAGGCCTACACTTGCACGTAGGCCAGGTAGACAAGTCTGGAGCGCTCCGAACAAAAGACAGTGAGTAATTGACAACTCATAAATGGAATGAAATAAACACAAACCTTTTTCTCACCAGTGTAGCCTAGGTTGTGTGCTCCTCCACTCCTCCAATGACAATGGAAAGACTGTAGTAGTAATAATAATAATCTCAGCAAAAAAATAAACATCCCTTTTTCAGGACCCTGTCTTTCAAAGATAATTCGTAAAAATCGGAATAACTTCACAGATCTTCATAGTAAAGGGTTTAAACACTGTTTCCCATGCTTGTTCAATGAGCCATAAACAATTAATGAACATGCACCTTTGGAACGGTCATTGAGGCACTAACAGCTTACAGATGGTAGGCAATTAAGGTCACAGTTATAAAAACTGAGGGGCCTCAGCTCTCTCCTCTATCGGGGTTAGGTTTGGACCACGGAGCTCCGACCGCCGAAAGAGGCCTTTCTACTGACTCTGAAAAACACCAAAAGAAAGATCCCCAGGGTCCCTGCTGTTCTGTGTGAACGTGCCTTAGGCATGCTGCAAGGAGGCATGAGGACTGCAGATGTGGCCAGGGTAATACATTTAAATGTTTGTACTGTGAGATGCCTTAGACAGCACTACAGGGAGACAGGACGGACAGCTGACCGTCCTCGCAAGTGTAACAACACCTGCACAGGATCGGTACATCCAGACATCACACCTGTGGGACCGGTACAGGATGGCAACAACTGCCCGAGTTACACCAGGAACGCACAATCCCTCCGTCAGTGCTCAGACTGTCCGCAATAGGCTGAGAGAGGCTAGACTGAGGGCTTGTAAGCCTGTTGTAAGGCAGGTCCTCACCAGACATCAACAGCAACAACGTCGCCTATGGGCACAAACCCATCATCGCTGAACCAAACAGGACTGGCAAAAAGTGCACTTCACTGACGAGTCACGGTTTTGTCTCACCAGGGGTGATGGTCGGATTCGCGTTTATCGTCGAAGGAATGAGCGTTACTCTGAGGCCTGTACTCTGGAGCGGGATCGAGTTTGGAGGTGGAGGGTCCGTCATGGTCTGGGACGGTGTGTCACAGCATCATCAGACTGAGCTTGTTGTCATTGCAGGCATTCTCAACTCATTACAGGGAAGATATCCTCCTCCCTCATGTGGTACCCTTCCTGCAGGTTCATCCTGCAGCATGACAATGCCACCAGCCATACTGCTCGTTCTGTGCGTGAAAACAGGAATGTCAGTGTTCTGCCATGGCCAGTGAAGAGCCCAGATCTCAATCCCATTGAGCACGTTTGGGACCTGTTGAATCGGAGGTTGAGGGCTAGGGCCATTCACCCCAGAAATGTCAGGGAACTTGCAGGTGTCTTGGTGGAAGAGTGTGGTAACAACTCACAGCAAGAACTGGCAAATCTGGTGCTGTCCATGAGGAGGAGATGCACTGTAGTACTTAATGCAGCTGGTGGCCACACCAGATACTGACTGTTACTTTTGATTTTTACCCCCCCATTTCTTCAGGGACACATTATTCCACTATTCTGTTAGTGACATGTCTTTGGAACTTGTTCAGTTTGTCTGTTGTTGAATCTCGTTATGTTCATACAAATATTTACACATGTTAAGTTTGCTGAAAATAAATGCAGTTGACAGTGAGGACGTTTCTTTTTTTGCTGTGTTTATATTGAATACATTAACAGAAATTTCTGTAACCAAACAAGCGATGTAGATTAGAAATGATTGGAATTGGCCTCCCATGTGGGGCAGTGGTCTAAGGCACTGGATCACAATGCTAGCTGTGCTACTAGAAATTCGGCACTAGAGATTCTGGGTTCGAGTCCAGGCTCTGTCGAAGCCGGCTGCGACTGGGAGACCCATGGGGCGGCACACAATTGGCCCAGCGTCATCCGGGTAAGCAGAGGGTTTGCCGGCAGGGATGTCCTTGTCCCATCACGCACTTACAACTCCTGTTGCGGGCCGGGCGCAGTGCACACTGACACGGTTGCCAGGTGTACGGTGTTTTCTCCGACACATTGGTGCTGCTGGCTTCCGGGTTAAGTGGGAATTGTGTCAAGAAGCAGTGCGGCTTGGTTGGGTTGTGTTTCGGAGGACCTTCGACTCTCCCGAGTCCGTACTGTGGGGTTGCAGCGATGAGACAAGACTGTAACTACCAATTGGATACCACGAAAAGGGTATTTTTTAATATAAAATAAGGAATTATGGGAATTAACCTCTCTGGGATATGTGGGACGATAGCGTCCCACCTCGCCAACAGCCAGTGAAAGTGCAGGGCGCCAAATACAAATTACAAAAATCTCATAATTAAAATTCCTCAAGCATACAAGTATTTTACACCATTTTAAAGATACAATTCTCATTAATCCAGCCACAGTGTCTCATTTAAAAAATACTTTACAGCGAAAGCACCACAAACAATTGTTAGGTCACCACCAACTCACACAAAAACACTTTTCTAGACATTTTTCTAGCCAAAGACAGGAGTCACAAAAAGCACAAATAGAGATCAAATTAATCACTAACCTTTGATCTTCATCAGATGACACTCATATGACTTCATGTTCCACAATACATGTATGTTTTGTTCGATAAAGTGCATATTTATATAAAAAAATCTAATTTTACATTGGCGTGTTACGTTCAGTGGTTCTAAAACGTGCTGGGATTTGTGCAGAGAGCCACATCTATTTACAGGAATACTCATAAATGTTGAGGAAAATACAAGTGTTATACATGGAATTAGAGATATACTTCTCCTTAATGCAACCGCTGTGTCAGATTTTTTTTTTTAACTTTACGGAAAAAGCAAACCATGCAATAATCTGAGTACAGCGTTCAGACAACAAAGCAGCCAAAACGATATCCGCCATATTGTGTAGTCAACATAAGTCAGAAATAGCATTTATAAATATTCACTTACCTTTGATGATCTTCATCAGAATGCACTCCCCGGAATCCCAGTTCCACGATGAATGTTTGATTTGTTCGATAATGTCCATCATTTATGTCCAAATAGCTTCTTTTGTTAGCGTGTTTGGTAAACAAATCCAAACGCGCGTTCAGGTCCAGCCTTAACGTCGGACGAAAAGTTCAATAACAATATTACAGCCCGTAGAAACCTGTCAAACTAAGTATAGAATCAATCTTTAGGATGTTTTTATCATAAATGTTCAATAATGTTCCAACCGGAGAATTCCTATATCTGTAGAAAAGCAATGGAACAGAGTTCGCCCTCATGTGAACGAGCGTCACGAGCTCAAGGCATTCTGCAAGACACCTGGCTCAATCAGCTCTCATTCGCCCCCACTTCACAGTAGAAGCCTGAAACAATGTTCTAAAGACTGTTGACATCTAGTGGAAGCCTTAGGAAGTGCAATTTACACTGTATATTGGAATTAATTTTACCCCTTTTTCTCCCCAATTTCGTGGTATCCAATTGTTGTAGTAGCTACTATCTTGTCTCATTGCTACAACTCCCGTACGGGCTCGGGAGAGACGAAGGCTGAATGTCATGCGTCCTCCGATACACAACCCAACCAGCCGTACTGCTTCTTAACACAGCGCGCATCCAACCCGAAAGCCAACAGCACCAATGTGTCGGAGGCTATACCGTGCACCTGGCAACCTTGGCTAGCGCGCACTGCGCCCGGCCCACCACAGGAGTCGCTGGTGCGCGATGAGACAAGGAGATCCCTTCCGACCAATCCCTCCCTAACCCGGACGACGCTAGGCCAATTGTGCGTCGCCCCACGGACCTCCCGGTCGCGGCCGGTTACGACAGAGCCTGGGCGCGATCCCAGGGACTCTGATGGCACAGCGCCCTTAACCACTGCGCCACCCGGGAGGCCTGGATTTTCCTCAGGTTTTCACCTGCCATACGAGTTATGTTATACTCACAGACATCATTCAAACAGTTTTAGAAACTTCAGAGTGTTTTCTATCCAAATCTACTAATGATATGCATATATTAGCATCTGGGACAGAGTAGCAGGCAGTTTACTCTGGGCACCCTATTCATCCAAGCTACTCAATACTGCCCCCCTGTCACCAAGAAGTTAATGGTAAATGTACTACTGGTGTGCCAACCCTGCGGCCTCCAATGGATCAATCCACGCAGACAGGCGTGAAATATGATATGTCTCGTGCTATATATATTTGCTACTGCTTGACTAAAAAAATCTCGGTCGACCAACAGCCTATTGACCAAACAAAATAAATATACAGTATCTAGGTATCGAATGGTGTTTGGCTGAAGATTATTCTAGCTATTCTAAGCCTATACCATCATGTAGAAAGGAGAAGTCTGAACTGTGCAATATCTTATTGGATTAATTAAACAGCTCAAACTCCCAGCATTTTATTGTCTTTGCTTAAAGTGCAAAAGCTCATAAGTCTCTCTCTGTCTGTCTTACAGGCTTAGGCCATGGGGGGAACCAAGAGCAAGCCCAAAGACGCAGGCCTTCGGACACGGAGTCTTGATGGTAACATCAGTTTAGGAGGAGGGGGTGGCAGCTACAACATCAGCCCCGCCCAGCACACCCTCACGCCCAATCTGAGTCCAGCAGTGGGCGGAACACGCCGGTCCACTCAGCCGTTGATCAATACCCCGGAGCTGGCACTGTTTGGGGGAGTGGAGTCCGCCAATAGTGTCACGTCTCCTAACAGAGGGACACTTGCAGGTAAGACTGTAGGGCCCAGATACCCCACTAATACCTAGAATGGAATATAAATAAATTATTAAATCACTATAGTGATTAATTTCACTAAAGGTAAGATTGTTATCTAAAACAGGCAGAGGTGCATTGAATGCTACTTATTTGATGCTACTGACTGCTGTAGTACATGCAAATCTTATTCAGTACAATGTATGTTTGATACCCTTTATGGAAAAGCTACACAGTTTACTCTGCATATATGAATAGTACTGTATTTTTAAAAATGGTATTGCAATATCACTTAATATTTGATGACCCATCCTCTGAGGTATGAGTGTCTGTCTGCCTCTCCCCCACAGGAGGTGTGACGACGTTCATGGCGCTGTATGACTACGAGTCTCGCACTGCCTCCGATCTGTCTTTCAGGAAGGGGGAACGGCTACAAATAGTGAACAACATGTGAGGCAACTCCACACACACTGGGATGAGTTTTTCAAGTTTCACATTTTATTAGTCGTATGTACGGGAAACGCATGATATACAGTTGAAGTCGGAAGTTTACATACACTTAGGTTAAAGTCATTAAAACTAGTTTTCAACCACTCCACAAATGTCTTGTTAACAAACTATAGTTTTGGCAAGTCGGTTAGGACTTCTTTGTGCATGACACAAGTAATTTTTCCAACAATTGTTTACAGACTATTTTATTTCACTTATAATTCACTGTATCCCAATTCTAGTGGGTCAGACGTTTACATACACTAAGTTGACGGTGCCTTTAAACAGCTTGGAAAATTCCAGAAAATGATGTCATGGCTTTAGAAGCTTCTGATAGACTCATTGACATTGTTTGAGTCAATTGGAGGTGTACCTGTGGATGTATTTCAAGGCCTACCTTCAAACTCAGTGCCTCTTTGCTTGACATCATTGGAAAATCAAAAGAAATCAGCCAACAAAATTGTAGACCTCCAAGTCTGGTTCATCGTTGGGAGCAGTTTCCAAACACCTGAAGGTACCATGTTCATCTGTACAAACAATAGTACAAACAAAAGTATAAACGCCATGGGACCACGCATCCGTCATACCGCTCAGGAAGGAGACGCGTTCTGTTTCCTAGAGATGAACGTACTTTGGTGCGAAAAGTGCAAATCGATCCCAGAACAACAGCAAAGGACCTTGTGAAGATGCTGGATGAAATGGGTACAAAAGTATCTATATCCACAGTAAAACGAGTCCTATATCGGCATAACCTGAAAGGCCGCTCAGCAAGGAAGACGCCACTGCTCTAAAACCACCATAAAAAAGCCAGACTACGGTTTGCAACTGCACATACATTTTGGGGAAATGTCCTCTGGTCTGATGAAACAAAAATAGAACTGTTTGGCCATAATTACCATCGGAAAAAGGGGGAGACTTGCTAGCCGAAGAACACCATCCCAACCATGAAGCACGGGGGTGGCAGCATCCATGTTGTGTGGGTGCTTTGTTGCAGGAGGGACTGGTGCACTTCACAAAATAGATGGCATCATGAGGCGGAAAATGATGTGGATATATTGAAGCAACATCTCAAGACATCAGACAGGAAGTTAAAGCTTGTTCGCAAATGGGTCTTCCAAATGGACATTGACCCCAGCATACTTCCAAAGTTGTGGCAAAATGGCTTAAGGACAACAAAGTCAAGGTATTGCCTGGCCTACAAACCTGACTCAGTTACAACAGCTCTGTCAGGAGGAATGGGCCAAAATTCACCCTACTTATAGTGGAAAGCTTGTGGATGGCTATCTGAAATGTTTGACCCAATTTAAAGGCAATACACTCAATTAGTATTTGGTAGCATGTAAACTTCTGACCCACTGGGATTCTGCTGAAAAAATAAATGAAGCCGAAATCAATCATTCACTCTACTATTATTCTGACATTTCACATTCTTAAAATAAAGTGGTGATGCTAACTAACCTAAGCCAGGTAATTTTTACTAGGATTAAATGTCAGGACTTGTGAAAAACTGAGTTTAAATGTATTTGGCTAAGGTGTATGTAAACTTCTGACTTCAACTGTACATCGTCCAACGAAATACTTACTTGCAGCTTCCAATGCAACATTAAGAAGAAATAAAATAAAAGAATACGAACATAAACTAAATGGCCCAGTAGAATAGAATAAACATATTAGCATTAGATGAGGATGTGGCCATATCCCCTGGGATAGACGCACATGCCCCCCCCCCCCCCCCCCCCCCCGCATTCTCTCTCTCTCTCACACACACACACACCGTAGTCTGCATGTCTGATCTCTAGCTGCGCTGGCTGGCTGTTTTGCCCCCAAACCCTGTGTCAGTCACCCGCCCTTTGTAAAGCCCGTAACCATAGAAACAGTCTCCCTTTACCAGTATCTGTTTTGTGTGAGCAGACACGTTTTTGTTGTAGATTTCCTATTTTCTCCTGCTCATTCACAAAAGTACAGCTGTTCATCTCACTGGTGCGTCCACTTGGAGGCTGATATGTTTCTACCCCCTTCCCGTTTGTTACTAGCCCCTTCCTGCTGCGACTACTTCCTGCTGCGACTAGCCCCTTCCTGCTGCCTCTACCTTAGTTGAAGTCTTGCTCGATAATTGTCTGCGAAATAACTGTCATTGAAACGTATATGTTAAAGTGACAGAAATGACCATTCATTCTAATAATGTCAGTCTGTGCTGCTTTTACAAATTTGAGTCTTTCTCTAATCAATAGAAGTGCAGTGGACCATATTATTCTAGTGAGCCGAGCCCCCAATACTCTAGCTATAACAAAGTGTTGACCTAGAAGGCCTGAGCTGAGGACAATAGAACTATAGTGGATTATTGTGATTAGTGCATCTGCCCCCGAAGCTGCTTCAGCTATTTATTCCCTTAGGGTTACCAGGTCAAATACGTCAACTCTGTGAACTCACCGATTTATGATAACCAGAAGATAATGTTTCACCATTTCCTGTGTTATGAGCCAACCCATTCTCAGCTTTATTTCTGCACCATGCACTTGGTATAATGTTCTGAAGCTTTCTTGGTGTTAACATTAGGTCTGCACCTATCATATTATCTGTCCTCTGTTTTAGGTATGCTGCTGAATGTCTCTTCTTTCTATGTTTCCATGTACGTACAGTGTGATCTTTAGACAGACTTCTGGATGTCTTTGCAAAGGGAGCTAGGTTCCGCTGTAGTGTTGGGATGAGGGGGTGGTGGATACCTGTTGTAATGGTTCTGTATACTGGATCTCTAGCTACGAATCTGCTTTGCTAACACGCTTTCTGTCTCTTTTCTTTTTTTTAAACCCCATCCACCCCCTTCGCATCTATTCTCTCTCTCTCCATCTCCCCAAACTATTTCTCCGTACCTTTTTGTAATTGTATGTAGGAGAAAGTTGAACAGCAGGTCAGTGAAGCTTCTCTTGTCTTTTGTGTGTGTGTGTGTGTGTGTTTTCACGTCACTAATACATCATAGTTGCTGGTTCACATGATAACTTCCCGGCATTTGGTTAATGGTGTCATAGTACACGTCTGTGTTTGAATCCACCCTGCATCCATTCCTTTAGTATTCCTAGTAGTTGTAGGGTTGATTTCCTGGACACAGATTAAGCCTAATCCTAGAGAATCTATTGGAGTTTAATGGAGAATCTTCATTGACGCATCCTCTTAGTCCGGGAGTTTTAATCTGTGTTCACGAAACCGCCCTGTAGTCTACGGATATTGTAAATCATTTCCTCCCGTTGAGTCGACCCTGTATGAGCGCGTGTTACTGTTTCACCGTAGTCCCTGTCTATGTGAAATAGAACGTGAAGAAGAGCCTCTGTGAAGACTATATTCAATATTTGCCTCCCAATGTGAATGTACTGTGTACAAAGTGTTTCCTTCACTCAAGAGTCCTGTCTTAAGTATCCCACCACATGAAGTAGAATCCAAATCACCCCACGTAAACTGGAATCACAGACTTGCAAAGGAGACCATCTGTGAAACCGTTCCGTTCTTGTCTCCGCAGAGAAGGGGACTGGTGGCTGGCTCGCTCTCTGACCACTGGAGAAAGTGGTTACATCCCCAGCAATTATGTGGCTCCTTCCGACTCCATCCAGGCAGAAGAGTAAATCCCTCCCTCCCTTCTCTCGCTCTCTCTCTCATCCTCTATTTATCCATCCCACCTTTTCTTCTCTCTCCTGTAATTTCATTTTAATCAAGAGTTGAAAATAAAACTGATGGAATTCAAAAGGAGCTCCATCTACAGTATCTCTCTATGCACCTTGAAGGCATACACACACTCCACGAGCTGACATGCACAGACACACACGTGGATAATAACACACACACAAACTAACCTGTGTAATGATTCCATTTCTTACCTCTATCCTACCAGTCATCTCAGATTGCCTATGGCTTCCAGGTAAGGGGCAGTAATCAGAATGCAATACTTCTTTGATTGGGGCATGCACAGAAGGCAGTTATCTCGCGCGCGCTCTCTCACACACACACACACACACAGCCACACTTTTTTTTCTCTCTCTCCCTTCCTCTCAACGTGGTCCCTGTGTCCCCGTGCTCTCTTCCCTCTTTTCCCTAGGTGGTATTTTGGGAAGATCACACGTCGCGACTCGGAGAGGCTCCTCTTGAGTTTGGACAACAGGAGAGGGACGTTCCTGGTGAGAGAGAGTGAGACCACCAAAGGTGAGTGTCTAAGGCTGGCATCTCCAGTGGAAACACCTCACAGATTACACCAAAGCATCTCCACTGACAATTAAGACCACATTGGAATGCTGGCCCGGGGATCAAGCCGTGTAGCTGTGCAACCATGTTCTTTTAAAATAGCTGTTTCGCAACCCTTTTATGTAGAAAGGGCTAACCTCTGATTTGTAAAATAAGAATTGAGACAAGGATTGTGTATGTGTGCGATTCAGAGGGTGAATGTGCGACAAACAATGTGGGGTCCTTTTGAAGGGGGTATAGAAATACATGTCGGGCGCACCGGCTTGTGTCAAGAACTGCAACGCTGCTGGGTTTTTCACGCTCAACAGTTTCCTGTGTGTATCAAGAATGGCCCAACACCCAACGGACATTCAGCCAACTTGACACAACTGTGGGAAGCATTGGAGTCTACATGGGCCAGCATCCCTGTGGGGACGCTTTCGACACCTTGTAGAGTTCATGCCCCGACAAATTGAGGCTGTTCTGAGGGCAAAAGGAGGGGATGCAACTCAATATTAGGAAGGTGTTCCTAATCATTTTTTTACCTTTTATTTAACTAGGCAAGTCAATTAAGAACACATTCTTATTTACCAAGCATGTGACAAATAAAATTAGATTTGTGGATTCGATGTGACGCCCCTGGGGCACAGCGGAGTTCGATGCCTCTGATCGTCAGCTGCTGCACTACAGCACAGCCACAGTAGTGTCGCGCACACACGCTCTCCATGGGCCGAGCTCAGCGGAGAAAGAGAGAGGGTAAAGAGAGGTGGAGGGAGGGGGCGGGTGGGGTGCGTTGCCGGGAACTGAGTGGGAGCAGTGGGGAGCCCTCGGGTGAGTGAGTAAGACAGAAGTAGGTCATTGAGGAGCCAGGGGCGCGTTTAGCAGGGCACTGTGTATGTTATGTAAACATGCCTCTAGATAACAAAGAATAAGGAATCATGTCGGCTCTATTCGTGAAATCTCTATCTGCAACGTTCGACAACCAGAGGCATATCACCCAGTTTAAACAGAGAGGGAAGGAGGGGGAATTGCCCAGGGGTTCTTTGAGTTCACTCGTCAGGCTGGCTCACTGGGCTGGTGCCGCCCTCTGGTGGCAGACTGGATGTATTGTTTTGTTTTTGTGGGACCACAAGGAATGGAACTTGTGAACACAAAATGACACTAATAAAGCAATTTATTTCAAACTATTCTTCCTTTGGGCCCCAGGAAGACTAGGAGTCGCTAAAGGCATCATCTAATGGAAATGTGAATAAAGGATTAGACAATATTTCTTGCACAAGGTTATCTTGCTTTCTTTACTGATTTCCTGTCTCTAATGTACCTCTTCCTAGGTGCCTACTGTCTGTCAGTCCTGGACTATGACAACACTAAAGGACTGAATGTGAAACACTACAAGATTAGAAAGCTGGACAGTGGAGGCTTCTACATCACCTCACGCACTCAGTTTAACAACATACATCAGCTGGTCACACACTACCACAGTGAGTCACACACACATTGCCAACACTGTACAAGTGTAAACATCTCAACCAATTACTTCTAAGCAAATACCTCTGAGAAGAGACTATGTGTGATGAACAAATAACACTACCAGAAGGTGATATTAGAGCTCACCGTGTTTTCTTCCCTGTCCTCTCAGAGCATGCAGACGGACTGTGCCACTGTCTGACGGAGGTATGTCCCGTACTAAAGCCTCAGACCCAGGGGCTGGCCCGCGATGCCTGGGAGATCCCCAGGGACTCTCTATGCCTCGACCTCAAACTGGGACAGGGATGCTTCGGAGAGGTCTGGATGGGTAAGACAGCCTCTCTCCACTACGAGCTAATTGAACTGTATATAAGAGTATGAATAGTGTGTAAATAGTATATTTGTTGTCTCTTGGTGACTTTCCAATATATAACTCTTATTTAATTTTTTTATTTTTATATATATATATATATACAAAAAAATTCAATAAGAGTTATATATTGGAAAATAAAAAAATTCATAATGTAACTGTTCTGTACTTTGTCATGAATTTGTACATTTTTATGTGGACCCCAGAAAGAGTAGCTGCTGCATGTGCAGTATCTAATGGGAATCCTAAAAAAAACAATACCATCTCTGCTATGTTGTGATTTAATCAGCTACTTCATGAATCAGTTAATCAGTGGGATCCATTCTGATCTTCAGCCTGCTCCCTAAACCAGCTGATCCTCTCAAACAAAGCAGAGGGTACTGCCATGTAGAGGAACTAAACATGTCTATAGAGTGCATTTGTCATTGCATCGACACATTCCTTGGCAGTTGGCACCTATTTGACAATTTTGAAAACATAATCTGATGCTGGAAATGGTTACCACAACAACACAACTAGCTGTGCAACCATTATGTAGGCACGTGGAACGGGACAACGCGGGTAGCGGTCAAGACCCTGAAGACCGGTACCATGTCCCCCGAGGCATTCCTTATGGAGGCCCAGGTCATGAAGAAGCTGAGACATGAAAAACTGGTCCAGCTGTACGCCGTGGTGTCTGAAGAACCTATCTATATTGTCACGGAGTACATGGGACAAGGAAGCTTGTTGGACTTCCTGAAGGGAGACATGGGCAAGATGCTCCGCCTTCCTCAGCTGGTTGACATGGCCTCACAGGTAAGCAAGTTTAGAGATGGTCAGTGTAAATACTGTCTAGTATTACACACACACACACAAACACGCTGGCTGTTTTAGTCAAACCTAAACATGTGTCTTCTCGTCAGATTGCCTCAGGAATGGCGTATGTAGAGAGGATGAACTACGTCCACAGAGACCTCAGGGCTGCCAACATTCTAGTGGGAGACAACTTGGTTTGTAAAGTGGCTGACTTTGGACTGGCCCGTCTCATAGAGGACAATGAGTACACTGCCAGGCAGGGTAAGACCACTAGAGGGGGCTGATTACCATCTCTTCCTTTTGTCTGTCTGTTTTTTTCTCTCTCTCTCTCCTCTCAATGTTTTGGCCCGCCAGACCAATTGGCATCGTTTTCATTCTCAGGTTTTCTCACCACAACTTGAATTACAGAGTCTTGTCTAACGTGTGTCTCCTACCCTTGCAGGAGCAAAGTTCCCCATCAAGTGGACGGCTCCTGAAGCTGCGCTGTATGGCCGCTTCACCATCAAATCAGACGTCTGGTCGTTCGGGGTCTTACTGACAGAACTGGCCACCAAGGGGAGAGTACCATATCCAGGTAGCAACTGTGAATCTTCAAAGATGTCGCTTTGGTGAAAGGATCCCTTGTCTGATAGAGTTGCTTACCACTGTGAGCACATCCCAAAGACGCACACTGCTGGCAAGCGAATCTACCTATGTGAAGACACTGTTGGCCGTTAACCTTTTTGAAACCATGAAGGTCAATGCAGTATATATCTCTCCTGCCATTCGGCCCCTGTATAATGATGTTTGTGTTCTCCCTATCCCTTTCTTCTCTCTCGCTCTCTCTCCCCCCCAGGCATGGTGAATCGGGAGGTGCTGGACCAGGTGGAACGTGGTTACAGGATGCCTTGTCCTGCTGAGTGCCCTGACTCCCTCCATGACCTCATGCTCACCTGCTGGAGGAAGGACGCTGAGGAGAGGCCCACATTCGAGTACCTGCAGGGCTTCCTGGAAGACTACTTTACCTCCACTGAGCCACAGTACCAGCCCGGGGAGAACCTTTAGTCGAGAACCTGAGGTACTATAGGGCTCATGTTGGAAGGGGAGAGGGGAACGGTGCTTTGGATACAGCCAGACTGACCTCTGTTGCACCTGGAACTGAACTCCCAATGACCACACACCTACTCCTGACCTATATTATAATTATTCAATGTGACGATATCGTTATTTTGTTACTTGATGTTGATATCCTTCTGATTTTGAAAAGGACAGCACTAATCTACTGGTTTATTTTGAGTTAATCTACATTCATACCTGTCAGTTACTGTGTGCTCCTATTGACCCCCCCCCCCTTCATTTATCATTGGACATGAGTAGCAACCAACTGTAAGGACCAATTCAGTCCATCTCTTTAGAGGTACACCTTTGGAGATCTAAAGAAATAACAGATTTCTCATATCCCTATTGGTTCCTCTCTACAATGAGATTCCATGTTTAAGGATGGGTTCTTGTTCTGGTATGTCTTCCAATCTATTCCCACAGACTGCTTGAGAAGCAACTCTGAGGGGTACTGTTGTCAGGATATCGCTTTATGTTTTTGATCAAATTTGTTCTAAAACCTGGAATATTTGGTATTATAATCATGCCACAGTTATTTCAGATGAACATTTCCCCTCTACATTGTGGCCATTCTTGGCAGCTTGAGGTGATGTTTGTAGTTGACCGAGGTGGGCGGAACTTTCACTACGCAGACACTTCCATGAAACAAATTAGAATTGCTATGCATGGAATACCCCTCCCCAGGCACTCTTAAAGAAGATGAGAGGAGAATATTGTTTGTTATTTTTCATTTTATATTCACAGCGTTTCTAGAAGACGACTTAAAAAAGGCTACTGACGATCACTCAGTCTCCTCTCAGGAAGGGGACCATGAATCCTGCTGCAATGTTTTTGTGCCAATGCTGTAAATTTACTATTTTCTACTCTCTTCATTGTTTTAAAGTTTTTGTTTTTTCTTACTACAAAGCTCAATAAGCGTTGCCCTGTAATTATACACACTATTTGTAAATCATTCCCAAATGTGTGTTTGAATAATACCATCCATCTGAATAATTACCATCCATATTCCATCAAATATCTAAGGCATGTATTTTAAGGCTTTGGTTGTTCAAACATTCAGATTAAAACTCCATCAATGTTCTGCAATGGTTTTTAGTTATTTTCAGGAAAGGAGTAACCCTAAGACCTTTCAATCTATTATTTGAGAAGTGATATCAGTGCAGCCGCTGGTTGAAGGTAGGCTCAGCGAAATGACGTTGCCACGAGCAGCACTGCAGATATTGAGATGAGCGAGATGCAAAACTTCACTCACATAGTCACACCCAGTCTCTGCGCATGTGCACGGGTTCGCTTCACGCTGTTACAGCGGGGTAGCCAGGCGAAGTTGAGCCTTGCCAAATTAATCCACTCTGCTGTTCATTCCTGCACCTATGTCATATCGCTGAGCCTACCTTCCAAAAGTAAGTGGACATCTGCTCGTCGAACATCACATTCCGAAATCATGGGCATCAATATGGAGTTGGTCCCCCCCCCCCCCCCCCCCCCCTTGCGTCTGTGACAGCCTCTACTCTTCTGGGAAGGCTTTCCACTAGATGTTGGAAAATTGCTGTGGGGATTTGCTTCCATTCAGCCATGAGCATTAGTGAGGTTGGGTACTGATGTTGGGTGATTAGACCTGGCTCACAGTCGGCGGTCCAATTCATCCCAATGGTGTTTGATGCGGTTGAGGTCAGGGCCCTGTGCAGGCCAGTCAAGTTCTTCCACACCGATCTCGACAAACCATTTCGGTATGGACCTCACTTTGTGCACAGGGGCATTGTCATGCTGAAACAGGAAAGAGCCTTCCCCAAATTGTTGCCACAAAGTTGGAAGCACAGAATTGTCTAGAATGTCATTGTATGCTGTAGCATTAAGATTTCCCTTCACTGGAACTAAGGGGCCTAACCCGAACCATGAAAAACAGCCCAGAGATTGCATGGCTCTGTGCTTGATTTTATACATCCGTCAGCAACGGGTGTGGCTGAAATCGCTGAATCCACTCATTTGAAGGGGTGTCTACATATTTTTGTGTATATATAGTGTATTTAGTGGTTTTGTTTTCATTGAATGATGGAGAAATTATTCTGAAGATATGAGAGAGGAGCAGGTTAGCATTTTTCATCATGAACCTTGTTCTGGAAACAGCTCTGCAGAGTGGTCTAGCTGGCACAGCCATAAAATCTGATTTTAAACATAACTTTAACCGTAACTACACTGTCAACACGTATGCCTAACCTTCAATTATGACCAAAAAGCTAATTTGTATTTTCATGAATTTTTACATTATAGACAATTTTGACTTTGCAGCTGGCTTATCTAAGGCAAAATCGCTCAGTTGTGCCTCCAGGACAAGAATCACGACAATAAACGTCAACCTGCGTGAGACGACAGAGCTTCCCCCTGGCCTGAGATGCTGAATTGCCATTTTGAACGTCCACTGTCATTGGGCAATTGTACATAAATATCCTCAGTGCTACTATTTTTTGTTGTTGTATATATCCTGTTTCTAATTTATTCATATTATTAAAGGTCCTTTTGATTTGTCTATTTATTTTCAGCATCATTCTGCCTGTTGCCATGTCTACGGTACATCCCACTATTATACTGGGAGCTCATCAGTGACGATTGAAGAAACATTGTTTTTTTTTTTTTTTCTATTGTTTTACATCTTTCTTTATACGCCTGTCTTTTGTGCCACTTTTTACTTTGTTTCCATCTTTTTACGAAGCCATGCTTATTGGTACTACATCTGACTGAGGAACTGCCCGAGGGACATGGTTGAAAACAAGCTTTCATCAGTGGTGCGTTCAGTACGTTTTTGTTTAACGTTCTGGAACATTCAATTGAACGGAAACGGTACTGAACGAAAAACGTGGTTGGGATGGGGAACGCTATTAGCACGGCCACTGCCCTGTTTTAAATACGTCACTCATTGCATCAAGCCACACCCACCCAAAGGCAGCAAACGTACCTCAATATCTGTTCAAGAAGGTACAAGAACATTTTTGGGGGAACGTGGTAGTTCAGTACAAACTGTTCCGCAAACGTTTAAGCAAACTGAACGCACCTCAGGTTTCATCTTCCTCGTTTCAGAATAAGAGAGCACCTTTTTATGTAGCCTCTAAAGGTGCCACTGATTCTATTTCTGCTATGAAAAATTGCATTCATCAGTCATACGTTAACATGTCGAAGTCTTTCCTACTCTTAAGGCCATTGATGGGGAGGCTGGCTTGCGAACTGAAGGTCAGTGTTTTTTTTTTTATAGAAGACAGCTGATGTACAGTGCTGTGGTACAGCATGGTTTCTATGTTACTGTGGCAAGAAGACTTGCATCAAGAATCTGAACTGGGTATTGTGGTACTGTAGGGCTTCTTGAGTGCTAAGATTTCTTAAACCACCAGAAATTCTACACTGTTTTCATTGAATTCTCAGACATTGGCCTAGATTATTAATCTGAGTTATGTTTTCTGTCCTGTGAATATATGGAGCAGCAGATTGACTAGTCTGTCGTCTTAATCCTAATCCCCATTGTATGATCATATTGATAAAACAAGGACGTCTCCATTGACTTCTTTGGGTCTTTTTCCTCAGCCTATGCAGTTTTTTGGATCTGTGATATTCCTTTTGTATAATCCTTTTTACCGTATTCAGTGGAAAATGCAAAAATATTGCCTGAAATTCTTACTATTGTTTAAAATTCAAATGACAGTTGGAATAAAATGTGTACATTGCAAACTGTAATCTGACAAATGTTGTAAAGTGCATTAAATGATGTTTCTTATATTGACTATAACAACATTGGTTGAGCAACCAGGCAGTGAGTCAGTTGATGTCTATCAGTTTACAGTAAATAGTGTTTTCCCTCACAGACTAGAACTTTATACCTTTAATTTCATTCTGAAGTGACGGCTTCCTTTCGGTGAGTTTATACAGGGTGAAGGTAAGATGCAGTGTCACAATGTCATTTTATCCAAAAGCCTCCTGTAGTTCAAGGTACTGAGAGCTAGGGTTGGTCTAGATAATTGTATATCTTTGAGATACTAACCCAATGTCTTTTTTTAGAGGTGTCTTTAAACATTATAGCTTGGTAAACAAATAGTATGCCAAATCCATATTGTATGTTGTTATGAGGCAGTAGATCTAGGCTACTGTAGGCCTGTTTGTGGTTGTCAGATCATTCGATATAAGATATGATTGAGTACAAAACAAAGAAGTAAACATTTGTGTTATATTACTTCAAGTGAACTGATACCCTTGTTCAGTGGTGGAAAAAGTACCCAATTGTCGTACTTGAGTAAAAGTAAAAATACCTTTTTTAATAGAAATTTACTCAAGTAAAAGTGAAAGTCACCCAGTAAAATACTACTTGAGTAAAAGTCTAAAAGTATTTGTTTTTAAATAAACTTAAGTATCAAAAGTCAATGTAATTTCTCAAATATACTTCAAGTTCAAAAGTAAAAGTATAAATCATTTAAAATTCCTTATATTACGCAAACCAGACGGCACCATTTTCTTTCTTTAAAAAAACATGTATGGTTGGTCAGGGGCATACTCAAACACTCAGACATCATTTACAAAGGAAGCACTTCTGTTCAGTGAGGCAGTAGAGATGCCAGGGACGTTCTCTTAATAAGTGCGAGAATTGGACCATCTTCCTATCCTGCTAAGCATTCAAAATGTAACTAGTACTTCTGGGTGTCAGGCAAAATCTATGGAGTAAAAAGTACATTATTTTCTTTAGGAATGTAGTGAAGTAAAAGTTGTCAAAAATATAAATGATAAAGTGCAGATAACCAGTTTTTTGGGGTGAGTACTTTTTAAAGTATTTTTACTTAAAAGTACTTCACACCACTGTCCTTGTTGCATAATATGCAGAAACCCCTTCTTTTATTCATGGTCATCACTAGTTGCCACAATGTTATAATTATGGTTAAACACACATTTTTCTACAATTTCTCTTCTTAAAATCTGATTGTAAAACCTGACCTTAATCCTAACCACACTGCTAACATTGTGCTTAACTCTAACCTTAAATTAACCTCTACAGGATCGGTGGGTCCCCTGCTGGATGATTGAGCTAACCTAGACTAATGTGATTAACATGAGGTTGTAAGTAAACAAAAAAATCCCAGGACTTAGACATATCCGATATTGGCAGAAAGCTTAAATTCTTGTTAATTTAACTGTGCTGTCCAATTTACAGTAGCTATTACAGTGACAGAATGCCATGCTATTGTTTGAGGAGAGTGCACAGTTATGAACTTGAAAAGTTATTAATAAACCAGTTAGGCACATTTGGGAAAATGTTGAACAGAAAGGCAATGGTTCATCGGATCAGTCTAAAACTTTGCGCATACACTGCTGCCATCTAGTGGCCAAAATCGAAATGGTGCCTGGGCTGGAATAATACATTATGGCCTTTCTCTTGCATTTCAAAGATGATGGTATGCTGTCCCTAGGAGAGGTGCGTCACTTGAGTGGGTTGAGTCAATGACATGATCTTCCTGTCCGGATTGGAGGTGTCCCAGGATGGTAAGTTGGTGGTTGAAGATATCCCTCTAGTGGTGTGGGGGCTGTGCTTTGGCAAAGTGGGTGGGGTTGTATCCTGCCTGTTTGGCCCTATCTGGTGGTATCGTCGGATGTGGCCACAATTTCTCCCGACCCCTCCTGTCTCAGCCTACAGTATTTATGCTGCAGTCGTTTGTGTCGGGGGGCTACGGTCATTCTGTTATATCTGGAGTATTTCTCCTGTCTTATCCGGTGTCCTGTGTGAATTTAAGTATTCTCTCTCTCGCTCTCTCGCTCTCTCGCTCTCTCGCTCTCTCTCTCGCTCGCAGGACCTGAGCCCTAGGACCATGCCTCAGGACTACCTGGCCTGATGACTCCTTGCTGTCCCCAGTCCACCTGGCCGTGCTATCTGCTCCAATTTTAACTGTTCTGCCTGCGGCTATGGAATCCCGACCTGTACACCGGACGTGCTATCTGTCCCAGACCTGCTGTTTTCAACTCTATTGACAGCAGGAGCGGTAGAGATGCTATGAAAATCCAACTGACATTTACTCCTGTTGCACCCTCGACAACCACTGTGATTATTATTATTATTTGACCCTGCTGGTCATCTATGAACATTTGAACATCTTGGCCATGTACTGTTATAATCTCCACCCGGCACAGCCAGAAGAGGACTGGCCACTCCTCATAGCCTGGTTCCTCTCTAGGTATCTTCCTAGGTTTTGGCCTTTTCTAGGGAGTTTTTCCTAGCCACTGTGCTTCTACACCTGCATTGCTTGCTCTTTGGGGGTTTCGGGCTGGGTTTCTGTACAGCACTTTGTGACATCAGCTGATGGAAGAAGGGCTTTATAAATACCTTTGATTGATGGTACAAAAAAAATACAAAAAAAACACGGTTGGTTTTTCTTTGTATTATCTTTTACCAGATCTAATGTGTTGTATTCTCCTGCATTCATTTTACATTTCCACAAACTTCAGTGTTTCCTTTCAAATGGTAGTTAGATTTGGGTATGTCTTTTTAGGTGAAAATTGGAAGGGGGGAAAAAAGGGGCAGATACTTAAGAGTTAAGACCTAAAAGCACATTTTTGTTTTCATGAATGGTTACAATATAGTCCGTTTTGACTGTGCGCTGAACGTGCGTGCAGGTGAGAATGAATGATTTATTTCTGGAATTCCCTTCAACTGTGATCAGACAGTAGGTAGCCTGCAGATCCGACACCTTATGCTTGCTCTCAGCTGCACTAGAGGGTTGAGCAGAGCATTTGCTTAAATTATAACACTGTTGAGATGGCTCAAAAAAAAACTTCCCTCAATCCAGTGAGGAGAAATTGCGTTGTACTCTGAATTATCCCATTATATCAACTGTTACACAGAGAAGATTGAATGACAGCTAGTAAACAGTAGCAGTCCTTCAATCTTCTCGGTGTAACAGTTGGGATAATGGCACAGTAAAGCTTTATTCTGAAAGTCCAGTAATATTACAGATACTAGGCCTACTTTGTTATTGAAACCAGGAAGAATGTTCTGCAGGGCAGGATTGGCACACACCATATTATTCAGCAACCCATTTTCCCCTGTTATTTCATTTATCAATTTCCCATTATTGTATATCAAGCAACCTTGGTAGCTGAGAATTCTCAACTCCACAATATGTACATCACATCTCAATGGAGTTGAGTGGCGATTTGAGTTTTTAGTTTGAAGGCGAACCACCAATTCCACTTGTTTTTTGCTCATGCTAATGTTGTTCACAACACACTGTTCTAGCACTTGAATTAAAGGGTAACTACACCCGAAAATCTAAATTACACACATTTTTTCCCAGACCTCAAAAGTTGTATAGGGTTTAAGGGATAGGGATAGGGTTTAAGCAGTGTTGTGGTCTTAACATTTTCAATGTCGTTTTTTTCCCCTATACATTTTTAGTTTATTTTGTTACTTTTTTTTATTTGGCTGGCTACTCTATTACTTGTGGAAAACACTTTTACTGTGTACCTGTGCTTGTCCTGACTTGTTATTAGAGTTGTCAATGAGAGTTTGAAGCCATAGTTCTATTTTGGCATCTTCCTTGCAGGGCTGCTCCTTCTCTGTTAACAAACAACGGCTCCCTGGGTGGAGGTCGAATAAAATGCTATTTTTATCAAAAATGACAAATTGCAGCACCCAAAGAAAATAACACCTTTACACAGGACAAATGGGCACAAGGTACACATTTAAAGAATGTACATTTTTACATGTATCGATGTGATACCGACTCGATGTAGCCGGAGGTACACTTCGCCAAAACTCATTGCCACTCAACTCCATTGGAACGTGTAACGTGGGAATTCTCAAGTACAACCTTGGCATCGTAGTTGTTTTGTTTTTGGCAAACGAGCAAAAACACTTTAGTTCACTTCAGGGAAATATGGTTAGCATCTCATACCCAATTCACTCACCTTTCTTTCTACCTCTCTCATTTGTGCTGTGTCTACTGTTCTGCTGTCCCGCCCCTTTCCTGGCCCCAACTTTTGGCTGCTCTGTCACGTTAGAGGCATTCAGCAGCTTGATCATATACACCGCAACGTTTGCAGACCAGTCATTGTGGCAGACCCTTTGTCCTCAGCCGGCACGCGACGGGGTAAGACAAAAACCCTTATCCACTGTTCTCCTCAGGTAAATGTAACATCTGCCTTGTCTGTCGGAAGTATAGCAATAACTTGATCATTGCTCAAGCAGAGCAGTCTACTTCATAAGGAAAGGTTCTTCCTCACTCAAGGTTTTGTTCCTGGCCATTTCCATATTTGTCATGACAAGACTTGTTTGAGTAGAACCTCAGGAATGAAACAGACCCTAAATGGTGTGTGTTAACTTGTACCAGGCAGATGTTCTGTGCTTTGCAGGGTGCAGCATTCTTAACCACATACATCATCACAAGAGTCAAGAACAGGCAACTGTCTACTTTCTTTCTCCACCACAGCAGCCAACACTTCATTGAGGCTGTCAACTGTCTTTCGACAGTATGAACAAATACCATTGCTCTTGTCTCTCTCTCTCTTAGATGAAATACTCCGGATGTTGCGAATGACACAACGTTCTGTTTGCAGATGTCTGTTGCTTAACAAAGAAGAAGGATGCCAGAAATGTCACATCTAAAATTAAGCTGAACAAACAGTCGTAGGTGTGTGACAGACTTGAATGACCGACTGGCATAAGACGACTCCGAGAAGATGAGATGCTGGGGACAGTAGGATAGTAGGACATTCAAGTTGCACACCACCAATACTGAAAGTGACCTGCTTACATGTGTTGTATTGGACACACTTTTATTTGTTTCCTTGAGGTCTAGTGAGAGAAGGACTTTTACCCTGACCTTTGTGCCCACATGGAAGCTGTTATTGTATTTGATAAGAGAGGATTAATCATTACCAGGCAGAAATTTGTGCCCACATTTTAGTGTGGTTGTGTGCCTCTTTATACCAGCTTTATGGCAGTCACTTCGTCACTGTAAAGCTGAGTTCAAGAGCGTGCATGACTGGAGAGCGGTGCAGTTCTGATTTTAATGATATGGTTTTGAGGAATTATGTTCAGTCGTTTTGTCCCCAGTGAAGCCATATCCTGTGTATTTTGACAGATAAAGTTCCCTTGCATAGCTACAGTGTGACTGTTGGGCCTGGGTTGATATGATACTGCTAGATCTGACAGCTGAAGTGTTCCAACTATCAAGGCTATGTCTGATTTTATAGCTCTGCCTGAGGCAGTGACGGAGAGGTTCAACTCTCAACCGCAATGTTGTTCTATCAATGTCCAGTATAACACTTGAGTTGTTACAGAGCAACTATATGAGGGCCAAAGAGAACTCCAGGGAAATGCTACAGTACATAGAGGGAGATCTACTGAGAGGGTGAGGGTTCCTTGTGCATAATGTACACTGTAGACTAGAGCCTGTTTTATGACCTTATTCTTAACATCCACATAATAAAGACCTGGACAATCTCGGTCCATTGAATGAATAGCTCTTCATACAGTTATGTTTGGTTGTACTGTACAGTAGCCTATATTTCTCCCACAAACGCATCTATTTTTATAGCTCTATGGCCATAAAAAGCCCTCACCCACTCTGTCCAATCAATCGGGTGTGTGTCTGCCTGCCTCCGGTGTCTAGCAGAAGATGCTGAACATAACCAGCAAGTTACAGCGTTTGTAAATGTCATCTCAGGAAGTCATGTGTGAACAAAACATTAGTTCCAGGAAATGATTTGCCAACCACAAAGCACTAAATGCTTGACACATACAGTAGCCTGAGTAGAGTTTGTCACCTAGTTGTTGTCACTGCTGTTAAACATTTTAGGTTGGTCTACATTTGCCTGCACATTTAAACTGGAGTTTAATGATTCTTCTGTCCATATCCGTATGTATATTTACTGCTTTATTTTGACTGACATGTAGTAGTGGTAGTAGCAGTACAGGTGTATGGAAGGAGTTCTAGTCTGTTTTAGTCATTGCAATGCTCAGCTATGTGATCCAAGTAAGCCCTTTTCAGATCTATTAGTATTACCGCGCCCAGAGCCAATGCTGACTAAGTGATTATTATCTAACCAGTTTAAGTAAAGAGGATAGCGACTGTATTATTTGTGGCCAGTGTGTGAAGCTAAGATTAACCCATCTGTTCAGTGTGATGTGGCCAACCACTTCTGTCTCTCTTCCCTCTGAAAGAGAAACACCGGACCAAAGATACAGGAAGTGTGTTCTATTAAGAGTAGACTGTCTTATTTGTGTGTAATATATCGTCACTAAGTTCAGTGGTAAACACCCATCATAGCATTCAATCTTAGGGAGCTGTCATAAAGATAACGAACCTACACAGAACACTTGGTTGGGGAAGTTAGCGATGACTATGACTCAGGTGGCTTTAAAACCATCTAATTTTAGGGTTTTATTTTCAGACAGAGGGAATTGTCCCCAGTTGTTGTCTGTTAGTCAGACCTCTAGACCACCTCCATATATTTCCAAAGCCCAATGGCAAAAATGCATCACTTTGTTAGCTAGTCTTTATATTATAATAACTTCTGTAATTGAGCTCAGTTATTTTTAGGCAGAGTATTTAACATTTTCAAAAATGTGTGCCCCTTTAGAGGACAACTTTAATAATATAATTTATATATTTGAGTTTTCTCATGGTGTTGGTGTTTACTTTATCCACAGTGAACATCCAAGAATCTGGAGACACAGGTTGAGCATCCACGACCATGGTGAACCAGGACCCCACCAACCCCTCCCATTCCCTCTTTGACCAGTTTGTCCAGACCCAGACCTGTAAGGAGGTGCAGCGTACCTTCTCAGAGCTCTGCCACCACCTAGAATTGGACCCCCGGGACTACCAGAGTTTCTACACCAAGCTCAAGGAGAGGCTCAACTACTGGAAGGCCAAAGCCCTCTGGATCAAGCTGGACAAGCGGGCCCAACACCAAGACTACCAGCAGGGCAAAGTCTGTGCCAAAACCAAGGTGTGTGTGTTTATTTATTCTCATTTAAACAATGAAGAGGAATACTCAAGAAGTTATCTGAAGTAAAACACAGTTGTACAAGGAGGGTGGCTGTGTGGTGGTCTGTTAGTGTTGGCTCTCTAGTTGTGTTTAAGGTTTCAACATCAGCATTGTGTCTCTACATTGACAGAGTACTGTCAGTGCTTTTGATACTATCAAGGTGCATTCAGCAACTGCAGAGCGTTATCCGATTTCCTCCCTTCCTCTCTATATTTATTCCTTCTCTCTGCCCCCCCCCCCCCCCCCCCCCACTCTCCCCTCTTCTCTCTCACACACCCTTTCCCTTTCCCCTCCGTCTCGCTCACTCTTTCTCCCCCCTCTACCCACCTCTGTATCTCCCTCTCTCTCTCTCTCCTCAGTGCCTGGTGCTGGGTGCAGGGCCGTGCGGGCTGAGGACAGCCATAGAGCTGGCTCTGCTGGGGGCTCAGGTGGTGGTACTGGAGAAGAGGGACTCTTTTTCCCGGAATAACGTGCTGCACCTCTGGCCTTACACCATCTGTGACCTGCGTGGGCTGGCTGCCAAGAAGTTCTATGGCAAATTCTGCACTGGGGCTCTGGATCACATCAGTATGTCTACCACTGCCATGCTATATCAACTAGATTTACTGATGTAATAATGCCAATCATATATCTTTATTCATTATGCATGACTAAATCAAACCTTATTTAGTTGATGAATCTATTACTGTTATTTTTTCACATACAGTGCCTGTGTACACTACCAGTCAAAAGTTTTAGAACACCTACTCATTTAAGGGTTATTTATTTTTTACCATTTTCTACGTTGTAGAATAATAGTGAAGACATTAATACTATTAAATAACACATGAAATCATGTAGTAACCAAAAAAGTGTTAAACAAATCAAAATGTATTTTATATTTGAGAATCTTCAAGTAGCCACCGTTTGCCTTGATGACAGCTTTGCACACTCTTGGGATTCTCTCAACCAGCTTCATGAGGTAGTCACCTGGAATTAATTTCAATTAGCAGGTGTGCCTTGTTAAGGCACCTTCCTTCTTAATGTGTTTGAGCCAATCAGTTGTGTTCTGACAAGGTAGGGGGATAGCCCTGTTTGGTAAAATACCAATTCCATATGAACAGCTCAAATAAGCGAAGAAAAATTACAATACGTCAATATGGATTAAAAAAAATTATTCAAGTGCAGTCGTAAAAACCATCAAGCACTATGATGAAACTGGCTCTCATGAGGACCTCCACAGGAAAGGAAGACCCAGAGTTACCTCTGCTGCAGGGGATAAGTTCATTAGAGTTACCAGCCTCAGAAATTGCAGCCCAAATAAATGTTTCACAGAATTCAATTAACAGACGCATCTCAACATCAACTGTTCAGAGGAGACTGTGTGAATCAGGCCTTCATGGTCAAATTACTGCAAAGAAACCACTACTAAACGACACCAGTAAGAAGAAGCAGAGACCGGTGGAAAAGTCCAAATTGGTTGTTTTTGGTTCCAACTGCTGTAAAAGCATGAAGCAGGATGTGTTATGGTGTGGGGATGCTTTGCTGGTGACACTGTCAGTGATTTATTTAGAATTCAAGGCACACTTAACCAGCATGGCTACCACAGCATTCTGCAGCGATATGCCATCCCATCTGGTTTTTGCTTAGTGGGACTATCATTTGTTTTGTTTTTCAATAGGACAATGACCCAAAACACACCTCCTAGTTGACCAAGAAGGTGAGTGATGGAGTGCTGCATCCGATGACCTGGTCTCCACAGTCACCCGACCTCAACACAATTGAGATGGTTTGGGATGAGTTGGACCTCAGAGTGAAGGAAAAGCAGCAAACAAGTGCTCAGCATATGTGCTAACTCATTCAAGACTGTTGGAAAAGCATTCCAGGTGAAGCTGGCTGAGAGAATGCCAAGAGTGTGCAAAGCTGTCATCAAGGCAAAGGGTGGCTATTTGAAGAATCTCAAATCTAAAAAATATTTTGATTTGTTTAACACTTTTTTTTGGTTACTACATGATTCCATGTGTGTTATTTCATAGTTTTGATGTCTTCACTATTATTCTACAATGTATAAAATAGTAAAAAATAAAGATAAACCCTTGAAAGATCAGGTGTTCTCAAACTTTTGACTGGTAGTGTGTATCCGTATCGTCAGTCAACTGTTTGGATTGAAGAGGATTGTTTTAATTCCCGGTGTGACAATATCATACATCTTTCTATGTGTCCGTATCCTTCAGGCATCCGTCAGCTCCAGCTGATACTGCTGAAGGTGTCTCTCCTCCTGGGGGTGGAGGTTAACACTGGGGTGGAATTCAAAGGCTTCGTGGAGCCCTCAGAAGCCACGGGTACTTCTAGACTCCCCTCTGTTCCCTCCCTGTATTAGAGAAATAAAATACTAGCTATTTGCATGGCTGTAAAAGCTTGTAGGGCAGTTGAAATAATCTGCCCAGAATCCTGTGTGTGATAATAGACCTTAATGCTATGCTCTCTCTGTGGTTCCCTATGGCTCACTCCATCAGGCTGGATGGCCAAGCTGTTTCCTGACGATCACCCTGCTGGGAAGTTCCAGTTTGATGTCTTCATCTCTGCAGGAGGAGGACGCTTTGTCCCTGATGGTGAGGAGTGAGGACACACTCACACGCTGTCATCCCATTGCACATACTGTACGCACTTAGAAAACAAAGAATGTATCCGGACACTCAAGCTCCAATACAATTGATTCATTAAACGGAAACACTCAATTATATGCACCTGAATTCAGACTGCATGTGCTTCTCCTCGATATGCATGTCTTTCTCCCCAGGCTTCAGGTGGAAGGAGCTGCGAGGAAAGCTGGCCATCGGCATCACATGTAACTTCATCAACCATCACTCAGCAGCCGAGGCCCAGGTGGCAGAGATCAGTGGTGTGGCCCGCATCTACAACCAGAAGTTCTTCCAGGACCTGCTCACAGAGGAAGGTAGGATTCTATTCTGTGACCCTGGTTTGGGTCTAGTGAGTGCCAACCCTTCTACTGTTGGACGCTAACGTTTCAGCGACCGTGGATCAGGATAAAGAATATTGCACAGTCTGGGCATGGTGACAATTATTGCGACAGAGAAGGTGTGGACAGTGGAGAGTGCTGTCTTTTTAATCTGTGTCCCTCTTCCTCTTGTCAATGTCATTTGAATTGATGCTATCGTCTGTGACGCAATCCCCCTGTTCTTCTTCTCTCGTGCTGTTTCCCTTGTCCTGTCATTGTCTTGTTCTTTGTTTATCTCACTCATTCATTTCATTCTCTCTCTTTCATTCATTTAGTTTTTGATCTCTCTCTTTCTCTCTCTCTTTCCATATCTCCATCACCCTCTCTCGCCCTCTTTCTCTCTCCTCTCTATCTCTCCCACCCTCCCTTCAGGTATTGATCTGGAGAACATAGTCTACTATAAAGACGCCACCCACTACTTTGTCATGACTGCCAAGAAGAAGAGCCTGTTAAAGATGGGGGTCATTAAACAGGTGAGGGAACCACATCATTACAACCAGCAGCAGCAGCTCCACACTAGGCCTCTAGAGGGCTTTTCACAATACTGAGACAAACTGGCCCAAGCCTGGATCCCAACATAGTCCTCCCCAAACAAGCTGGGGGCGTTTCCTGCTCTTTGGGATTAGCCGCTAATAAACCGTGTTAATGTAATTGATGTCTATGCAGCACAGGGTCTGCTCACTCTCGCTCCCTCTTGTCACACTAGTGGTCTGGAATGACAAAGCCAGATCCTCTTGTTTTGTCCTCAATGATTAGAGTCCACTCTGCCTGTTATCAAAATAGAGACTTTCCCCTGTCTCATCTGTTATAGTTCAGTTGCCAAGATGGGAGATGTTCTGCTGAGTAACTGTTTAGTATTTCTGTTGCGCTGAAGCTATAATCATTCTATATATTTGCGCATGATTATGGAGGGTTGGTATTTGTGTAATTCTTGTCACTGTTCCACTTTGTTTAAAGATGCTGACTCAGTGTCGGCTTGCTTCTTTATGTGGAGCATATAATGCTTGGCGAGACTATGTGGGAGGATTATATCCATTGTTTTCACATAAAGCTACATCTAGATTCTAGTCCGTGATAGACAGCTCTCTGATGTATGTCACCACCACCCCAGTGCTTGAATTATGCCGGTCTGCATCAGTAGTACAGACTATCAGCTTCTCCAATGTTCTATTGCTTGAGTATCAGCACCTCTTATATAAGAACACCAGTACTGTAAAATTAGAATGAGTACTGGCCTCTAAAATTCTTATTGGCACCTTTATCATTCCACTTCAAGCACTGACCACCCCCAATGTGTCCCCCATAGTTCCCCATTTGTATTTTTGTTTGATTTAATGATATGGTGTCCCCTCTGTGACCACCTCAATTATGTTCCCCCTTGTCTCCAGGACTTCAGTGACGCCAATCAGCTCCTGGGCCAGGCCAACGTGGACCAGGACGCCTTGTTGCGTTACGCCCACAGCGCTGCCCACTTCTCCACAGGCCACCGCCTGCCCAACATGCAGTTTGCCCTGAACCACGCTGGCCAGCCTGACGTGGCCATGTTTGACTTCACCTGTATGCACCGTGCTGAGAACGCCTCGCTGGTCAGGGAGAGGAAAGGAAAGAAACTACTCATAGGCCTGGTCGGAGACTGCCTGGTGGAGGTGAGATGTCATGGACATGTGATGGATGATGACCTTGTTCTAAAATGTCTAACATATTCATGGTTTCTATATATATATATATATATATTCATGGTATCTATATCACATACTGTAATATACATTCAGTTATACACACAATGATACACTGATTGTACTTTTACATACGGCCCTCACTTAGGAAATGGAGTATAAAATCGTCTCGGGGTATAACAGTGTCTATATACAATTATCTGTTGTCATACAGCACTATTCTGAAAGTGTATGTGTCCACAGCCGTTCTGGCCTCTGGGAACAGGTATTGCCCGTGGGTTTCTGGCTGCCTTCGACACAGCGTGGATGGTCAGGAGCTGGGGCAAGGGAAAACCACACCTGGAAGTCGTTGCCGAACGGTAACCAAGCTTTTTCTATATGATCATAAACACCACCTCAAAAATCATGTGCCCATCCCTTTTCGTTGTTACTGTATCGAAGGGGGTTACCCTGGCCGGGCCTTTCAGCCTTTAACTGTTTTTCCTCACAATATTCTTTTGAACATCCATTACTTCACGAGCAGCTGCTTTAAAAAAAAAAATCTTCCTGGTGTCGTGTCTTTGGCTATTAAGTGATATGACATGCTATTCTATAAAATAATGTATGAGCTAATCATGTAAATGTAATTAACTAGAGAGTTGGGGCACCACAAAATAATATTTATAGAGCTGTTATCTTCCGAATAAACTCTTAAAGACCTAGTAATATTTTACATCAATAGCAGTCAATATTAATCGTCACCTTAATTCAGTCTCATCTGAAAGTTGTAAATTCTTGGTTATCTGCACGAACCCTGGCTAACAAGTTGAATCAGCAATACAAAATTGGGTTCAATTATTTATTTACTAAATACCTAACTAATCACACAGAATTACACATACACATAATTAATCATAACTTGATTACAAATTACGTCATAAAGGAAAACGTCCCTGGCGGGCGGAACAGATATGGCAGCTGGTTACACAAAAGAAAAGGGGCTGGGTTTGAGTGAAAGAGCGGGAAGACTGAGGGACACAGGGAGAAGCTGTGCTATCGTAAATACAGTATCTTACAGTGCCTTGCGAAAGTATTCGGCCCCCTTGAACTTTGCGACCTTTTGCCACATTTCAGGCTTCAAACATAAAGATATAAAACTGTATTTTTTTGTGAAGAATCAACAACAAGTGGGACACAATCATGAAGTGGAACGACATTTATTGGATATTTCAAACTTTTTTAACAAATCAAAAACTGAAAAATTGGGTGTGCAAAATTATTCAGCCCCTTTACTTTCAGTGCAGCAAACTCTCTCCAGAAGTTCAGTGAGGATCTCTGAATGATCCAATGTTGACCTAAATGACTAATGATGATAAATACAATCCACCTGTGTGTAATCAAGTCTCCGTATAAATGCACCTGCACTGTGATAGTCTCAGAGGTCCGTTAAAAGTGCAGAGAGCATCATGAAGAACAAGGAACACACCAGGCAGGTCCGAGATACTGTTGTGAAGAAGTTTAAAGCCGGATTTGGATACAAAAAGATTTCCCAAGCTTTAAACATCCCAAGGAGCACTGTGCAAGCGATAATATTGAAATGGAAGGAGTATCAGACCACTGCAAATCTACCAAGACCTGGCCGTCCCTCTAAACTTTCAGCTCATACAAGGAGAAGACTGATCAGAGATGTAGCCAAGAGGCCCATGATCACTCTGGATGAACTGCAGAGATCTACAGCTGAGGTGGGAGACTCTGTCCATAGGACAACAATCAGTTGTATATTGCACAAATCTGGCCTTTATGGAAGAGTGGCAAGAAGAAAGCCATTTCTTAAAGATATCCATAAAAAGTGTTGTTTAAAGTTTGCCACAAGCCACCTGGGAGACACACCAAACATGTGGAAGAAGGTGCTCTGGTCAGATGAAACCAAAATTGAACTTTTTGGCAACAATGCAAAACGTTATGTTTGGCGTAAAAGCAACACAGCTGAACACACCATCCCCACTGTCAAACATGGTGGTGGCAGCATCATGGTTTGGGCCTGCTTTTCTTCAGCAGGGACAGGGAAGATGGTTCAAATTGATGGGAAGATGGATGGAGCCAAATACAGGACCATTCTGGAAGAATGCAAAAGACCTGAGACTGGGACGGAGATTTGTCTTCCAACAAGACAATGATCCAAAACATAAAGCAAAATCTACAATGGAATGGTTCAAAAATAAACATATCGAGGTGTTAGAATGGCCAAGTCAAAGTCCAGACCTGAATCCAATCGAGAATCTGTGGAAAGAACTGAAAACTGCTGTTCACAAATGCTCTCCATCCAACCTCACTGAGCTCGAGCTGTTTTGCAAGGAGGAATGGGAAAAAAATTCAGTCTCTCGATGTGCAAAACTGATAGAGACATACCCCAAGTGACTTACAGCTGTAATCGCAGAAAAAGGTGGCACTACAAAGTATTAACTTAAGGGGGCTGAATAATTTCACGCCCAATTTTTCAGTTTTTGATTTGTTAAAAAAGTTTGAAATATCCAATAAATGTCCACTTCATGATTGTGTCCCACTTGTTGTTGATTCTTCACAAAAAAATACAGTTTTATATCTTTATGTTTGAAGCCTGAAATGTGGCAAAAGGTCGCAAAGTTCAAGGGGGCCGAATACTTTCGCAAGGCACTGTATGTATACTAAATTACCGCCCATTTCGAAAAGGAAAATGCAAAAAAGATTTACTCTGAGTTGCGCTTCGGTAGGTTGGTGGTAGATGGAAGGCTGTGTTGCCCAACCGAGTCCTTTGTCCTTTGAAGAATGTCTCTGCTGGTAAATTGGATACGTTGTAGTAATGTCGTTGTGTGGTAGACGGAATACTCTGTCTGTTCCTTCCTAACCTGATGTTGGCTTCGTTCTGTAGTTTATTATCTGAACCATTCTGACATCGGACTGTCGTCCTCACATCCTCGGAACAGGAGGTTATATTGTCATCAAGGCTTTATATAGGAAGGGAGAAACGGGGTGTGTTTCATAGTTTACAATCTATGTCTCTTCACGTGGGCGGGCCACTGAGTCGGGCCCAATTCTCACATTTTAGAAGCTAAAATCACATTTCATCCCATCACAAATAATTTCGTATTCAAACATTTTAAATTGAACAACAATTCCATGTGAATCCAATAACTCTGATGTGTAGACTTTACACTGCAGAGTTTGTCATTGATGAGAATGTCTCAGATGACAACCAAACTGACATCATATTCATTAAGTACCACTGCATATGTTCAATTGGTCGGATTACCAGAGCATAGTTAATTTCCCCCCACCTTCTGATGTTACCAGAATCTCTATGTTAACCAAGGGGTTTGCAAATGTAACATCAGTAGGGTAGAGAGAGGGAAAAGGGGGGGGAAGAGGTATTTATGACTGTCATAAACCTACCCCCAGGCCAACGTCATGACACTGAACAAACCCATCAATCTTCTGTTCCTTTGGAGCTGCTTCTTCTTCAGTTCTACACTGAGCTTCTGAGGTATAAGTGTTTCTAGGAGATGTCTTTCCCTCTGACTTAAATAGGGAGAGTATCTACCAGCTCCTGTCCCAGACCACGCCAGAGAACATCAGTAAAAACTACAGTGCCTTTAGCATAGACCCGGCTACACGCTACCAGCACGTCAACCTCAACTCCATCAAGGCCAACCAGGTCAGAAACACACAAATATTATCTATTACATTGTAGTCCTTCTATTTCTATGGTCAGCGCAGACTCAAAGCTCCATTGATGCCTGATTCACAATATTGGACGAACCTGAAAGACACTGTGCTGGCTTGGATCTTTTCTTTTCAACACGGTTCCAGCAACTATAGTGGATGCGTAACCAGGCCAAGCTCAGTAAAGTTTGGTTCAGGTTGGTTTGATGGTGTGAAAAGGGTATAACTGTCTCACTGTATCAGTGCTAGCAAAGTGAATAGATATGGTGCTGAGTAACATTGTAAACACATTGTGAATTATATCAGTGCTGCTCTGCCATTTTGGGTTGATATTTCCCAGAGTATACATGTGTTGCCAGGAAACTGCTCTGTTTGTGTATGAAGTGTTGAGCCGGCTAGGAAATGCTTTTTGATTTCCCCCACTAGAGGAGTATTGATCTGAAAGGCTTTAGTTTTCACAAACTACCAGATCAATTACACTGCATCAAACCAAACCCCAGCTTTCTGCATTTGAGTACCAGCTTTATGAAGCCTACTGTGTTCTTAAGCCTGGTCCTAGATCTGTTTGTGCTGTATATCCAACTCCTATTGCCCTTGCTTGACAATGACCGTAGGAGTTGGCAAGACAGCACAAGCATATCTGGGACCATGCTACGGTGTTCTGGCTCTAGTATAAAATTAAACTCAAATCAAGTGCTATGTTGTTTATTATGATTCTCTCTCTTTGCATGCGTTCCAAAGTTGCAACATCTGTATGATGTTGAAGACCATATTGATTTGGGCCGACCAACCAAGAAGCAGAAAGGCAGGTTGTCTCACCTGCGACAAGGTTTGTCTAGCTTCACTTTACTAAAGCAGTAATGCATGAGGGGAGCATGGGCATGATTCATTTTTTGTTTGGGCACGACTGTGCTGGGCAATTCCACTGTAATGGAATTACACTTAGACTCAGTTTTTTCCACTTTAAATGTATGCCAAACAAAAACCTTCTGATCTTAATGTTTTACAAACCATACAACTCTATGCACAAAGACTACCTTTAACCATTTCCACTGGAGAATTTAAAAAAGGAACTTAGTGGAAGAACTGTGCAGATGCAAACTTTGGTAACAGGTCTACATTTTACAATAACGTTGTTAAATACGTGCTCTGAATTAAGATTCAAAGATGTCTGCAGAAAGAATGGGGAGTCAGCTATGACATGACACCTTGAGTTTGAAAAATATATATTTTGGTTATTGAACTACAAGTGGATTTACATCTGGTAATGGAATTACGGTGACGGAATTACAGTAACGGAATTACATCATGGGTCCCTGATCTGTACTGTACAGAGATGCATAATTCTGGATCTGAATGTAGTTATTCTCATGTTTCACAAGTTTGGAAATCACAGTGCAGCACAGCAGAGCACTGCCCAGACTCGGTCTGTTTTAACATTCCAGGCCAGATAACAGAAAGACAAAGAAAATAGTTCTGAGCTGAACATTACACTATGCCAGTGGAAGGGAGGACAGTAGCAGGTGACCCAACTGTGGTTTGTGACTATTATGATTTCCCATTCAGTTGCAGTAATTCCGTTACAGATTTTTGGCGTAATTCTGTAATGGAATTTACAAGTTTTAATAGAGCTGCAATATGTAACTTATTGGGAGACCTGACCAAATGCACATAGAAATGTGAGTTATAGATCTGCCATTCTCATTGAAAGCAAATTTTAAGAAGCAGTAGATCTGTTCTATGTGCGTTATTGCGTTCTTAAGTTTAGTTTTTGCTGTCTTTTACTTTCAGTTTTGTACACCCGCTTTAAACATCTGAAAATACAATATTTTTGATTATGGAAAGGTATTTCTCAGTGGTTTAGATGGTACAATGATTCTCTACACTATACTTGCTTGTTTTGTCACTAAACTGAAATTAGGCGAACTATTAGAATTTTAACAACCAGGAAATGGCGGAGCGATTCCTGCGTAGTGTAAGCCTACTGAGCATGCGTTCTAAATCCTAATGCAGTGTTCCTATGTGTGTTCATGGCCCAGATTCGGTTGGAGCTTTTGAGGAGCTGTTGAAGTGGTGCCAGCAGCACACTGCAGGGTACGACAGGGTGAAGGTGAAGGATCTGACCCAGTCCTGGAGGTCTGGCCTGGCCTTGTGTGCCCTCATCAACACCTTCAGACCCCATATTATGTGAGTCTGTGGGCTTTATAAGGGGACAATTCAACTTATACACCACAAATGTAGCAAATGCACAAGTAGTACAGCAGGAGGAAAGACTACCTGTGAGTCTACAGTAAAATGTCATTGGTCTGAGAGGCTTTTCCAATTTCCAATTATTCAAATTCCATGCTACTACCTGTCCAATAAGAAAGCAAACGTTCATGTTCTATGGTGTGCCCTACTGAACATGGCCTTGGTCAACACAGTAACTATCCCTCACCTGTCCCTCCACAGTGACATGTCCTCTCTGAAGGAGTCTGATTCGGTCCACAACAACCAGCTGGCCTTCAGCCTCCTGGAGGAAGAGCTGGGCATCCCTCCCATCATATCAGCCAGTGACATGGCCACCAAGGAACAGATAGACAAGCTCTCTATGGTGCTCTACCTCACACAGATCCACGATGCCTTCAACGAAAGCACGCCCACTAGAGGTAAGCATCAGGGCAATGGCTGTCAGACATGTTACGTACAGTAATTAGCACCGTGATTGTTTGGTTACTTGTAGCCTTGACGCCAGCCACCTTGAACAAGAAAGTGTTGTTGAGGTCTGCTATCACGAGACTAGACTATGTATATTTGTAGAATGTTACTGTGACATTGTTATCTCGACATTATGCATAGTTGTATTCATTACATAAAGGTGTTTTTCTTGTGCTTAATTTCTAAAAATGCTGGACCAAATTTCAGCAGTTTTCAATATTAACCATATCAAATATCCTACTATTAGTGAAAGCGATTGAATCTGGACCTATGTTTGCTGTTTAGACAGTGCATAGCTTATGTAACCCCCATTTGTACAACCTTGGGCCCAGGTGTTTTTTCTCTATGAAATGTGTTTTGTGTTGATAAGGAGGGAGAGGGCTGTCATTGTCCCTTTAAGAGCATTACCCAGCATTCCTCTGGTTAGAGTAGCTGGGTCTGTGCACATAACCAGCCCTGATTGACTGTCAGGGTTGTGCTGCTCTCGTGCGCTCAGTCGGTAAGCCAGGCAGCAGTCAAAGCAAACGGCACAGCAGCCCGTGAGGAAATGGCTTGTCAGGCTTGGGTGGGACTAGCCTCGGCGTCATCTAAATTATATCTAATATTCCTGCTGTGAGGAAGAAGGATTTTCCCGGTCTGTTTTTGCTGCCGGGGGTGTTTCTGGTAAATACTAGCAGAGTGTGTAGCAGAGATATTTTCAGTGGTGATCCAGCATTTGGAGGCAGGCTTGGAGAGAGGGTGTGACTTGCTCCGCTTGCCTTGTCGCTGTGATGCCGTAGGTAGCATACCAGTAGCTCTCTGTAGGGGGATCGGCTGTCTGGCTTGCACACAGATGCGCATGCACGAGGAACATGTCCTGTCCGTCACCGGGCGCTTACACAGGAGTTCTCTCAGGGGGATTGACAAGTTGAATTTAATTACATCTTCTACAAAGCCTTGTTTTCAACAGCAGTGTGGAGAAGCTGGATGTGTAATATAAAATGACTTGACAGGATTTTTTACATAAGAGAGATTGGTAGAGGAAAAAGCCATAACACATTGTTTATGTGCAAGAAGCTGTGCACATTTTTAAAATGCAGGTTTCTCTGCTGTAGGGAGGGACTCGGGACAACACAGTGGGGTTAGGTTAGTGCCTGTGAAACGTGTGTGTTCTGGCAGAACAGGGACAGTATGAAACTGAAGCCGGAGTGCGTTTGTGTGTCTGCAGCAGAACCCCCGAGCCTTCTCCTGACACCGTCGAAGACCCTGTCTTTTCAGGCTGTGTTCTTCCTCAACAAGCTCAAGCACAACTCTCTGCAAAGACGCAAGGTAAGGCTCAGGCAATCAGCTGCATGTTGTCACTGCGACTGGTCAGCTGTTTCCTTAATAGAGTATCAGCAATAGCGCGCTAAAAAAAATACATTTGTCTGTCGGGTAAAATGGAGAGTAGGCCAACCTCAAGTTCACATCGACTGTCAATCTTTTTCATGCAACTCCCCGCTGTCGTTAACTATTTACTTACAGTAATATCAGAGTTCTTTAGATAGGAACCTTGAATTCACATGCCCAGCCATTTTGGTTTTGGTTCTTGTAATTATGCTTTGATTCATTCATTGTACGTTCATTGTCAACAGTTAAACAATGTGTTTTAGTCATAATTTGCTTGTTTTAGTTCGTTATTATAACTAATACCATACTACAGAACACTTACAGTAGACGTTTACCTTTGTTGGCCTTTTCCAAAATCAACTGTAATAGCAAAGACACCTTTTCAAGCATGTAAGATAATATCTAAAGCATTGTTCATTTTGACATCATCCATTATTCATTTGCATATTTTAAACCAAAAAGTGTCATGTGACTGTTTTATCTTTTACACAGGAGAGACTGGCAGCCGAGACAGAAGAAAAAGATAAAAGGATGAGGATGGGAGATGAGGAAGATGTGAGTAGTGTCTAGAATACAAATGCTATCCTCATTACCATAGGCTCCCATGCAGCGCTAACCTTTTGCTGTGTGATGGATGTATCTGCAGACTTCAGGGCTACTCCAACTGCTATTCTATACAATGTTTCCGTGCTATGTTATTGAACTAGCGGTTGTTCCTCTCTTTGGTTACTACTGTGGTATAACTCCTAGGGTACAGACCTTTGTAATAATTGTTGAACACGCCAGATTTGTCATTTTGAGTCGTTCGTCTTTCTTTGGCCTTCAGGACTAGTCGCTATTGTTACATCATAAGCACATGTTTGTGTGCTAAGTTATTGAAGTACTGTTCAAATATGATTGTTGGTCTCAATTTCTTTGCTCTCAGCCTGTAGCCCCTCTCTCAGCCCCTGAGGTGACCCCTGACCCTGAACTAAGCCCGACGTCAATAAACAATGAGGAGTGTTACTTCTGCGGCCAGCGGGTCTATGTGCTGGAAAGGATCAGCACCGAGGGCAAGTTCTTCCACCGTAGCTGCTTCACCTGCCAGCAGTGTGGCACCACCCTCAGACTTGGCAGATATACATTTAACCAGCACACGGGTGAGTGAGCATGACAACTTCTTCTACAGCCGAGTGCCAGTCTGTTTGTGCTAATCATGTTAATTCCTTAGCATGCTGATGAATTTCAAGGAGGTGACCTGATAGCGTAGACTGGCACTCAGTCTCGTGGGATTTCTGCTGGGTCCTAATGAGCCCCTTTGAATATTTTTGTTACAAGCGCAACATCATGTTACTATGCAAGTAGGACTTCCATGGTCGTTATGTACTCAAGTGTGGAACAAATGTTCTCTGTGACATGTTGTGTTCTGTCTTCTGAAATGTTGTCTGCTCACAAAGACGCAGCAAGCTACTCCCTCTTTGGACAATACAGAAACAGAATATAGTTATTTCTGGTGCAACAGCTTCCATACCTGTAGTAAGTTAAATCCTCCAAGGCAAGGAACCTACATCCGGATGATAAATACAGCACAGTTTAATTTATTTATGCACCATATGAAAAATGAATGAAAGATACCCTTTTTACGTGTTTTGTGGTTCATGTGAAAAGGAGAACGGGAGAAAGGGTTGTCAAGTAGCATCTCTTAACATGTACCAGATCCAGAGTCTGTGCAAGCTGTTGTTTTCCCTCTTGTGCCCTCAGGGAAGTTCTACTGTGAGCTGCACTCTGAACAGCTAGAGATGGAGAACAGGGAACAATCCCCATCCGTTAAGGTGGGTCTCTCTGTTCTGAGTTTGAGCAGATGGGAAATTAAACCGTTCTGTTGCATACCATGTTGCCAGCTTGTGGCTCAGCTTGTCTGTACAGAACAGTTAAGGACAGCTAGTGGGCAGAAGTAGTACATTGGCGTTGAGTCACAAGACTTGTTCATTTCCAACAGGGCAGTGTACCATGACCATTCATTTACAGAGGAATGTTTAATCACTACAATGCTTCTTCCATTTCGTTCCCTTCTAGGATACCATCGGAGGTCACGAGGAGGAGAGAGGTGTGAATTCGATCTCCAGTGAAGACCCCTCACCTTGTCCCTCTGAGGACGATGAGTACTATCTAGACTCGGGTCCTCCTAAACCCATGGAGCCTCTGCATCCTCCGAGTCAGGAAGACCCCAGTAGCAAACAGCCTAACCCTGTAGAGGAGCACCCTGTCTCACCAAAACCACCCATAGACGTTTTCACAAAGAAAGTTTTTGAGGACTGTGAGGTGGAGGAAGAGGGGAAGGAGGGGGGTGAGGATGCCCCCTCGGATCCTCTGACCCCTGTCCCAAAACCTCGCCACTCTCGCTCGTCCATCCCAAGCCCTCAGGCCTCCCCTCCTGTACCCAAACCACGCACCGTCCTACTCACCCCAAAAGGGGACACGTCACCAGCCCATGTAGGGGAGAAGGGGTCCCCCAGGGCAGAAAGGGAAAAAGGAACTCCCAAGGCAGCCCCTGACTCCAGGCCGAAGCCATCCCTGCGGAAGCTGCAGCTGACCGACGAGGAGAAGAACCACCTAGTTAACTTGAGCTTCAGCCTGGACTCTGACTCGGAGACACCCGGTTCTTCCTCCTGCTCCTCTTCCTCAGCCACAGCAGGGGGTCCCTGCCCACCCAAACCCCCAGGTATCTCTTTCATTACCTTTTCTTTGTTTAGTCTCTATTGTTTTAACTGTTTAAAAATGTTGCGATTTTAAATGGGAGTGTGAACTGTTTAAAATGGCCCAGTCGAAAGCTTGAAGGGTTTAATAAAGTGTGATTTGAGGTGCAGACGGCCAGGAGGAGGAGGGCTACTGGAGTGGGGGCCCTGGGTCGGGGGGACACATACGGGAGCACAGGAACCGCCGCTGCTTCAGGAGGAAAGAGGAACCAGCGGAGGGCAAGGGTCAGCACGCCAGGGTCCGCTCCAAGTTCTCCCCATGGAACTTATCCTCTCCTCGGCTGGGGAGGGACCAACGCTTCAGCGTCCTCAACAGCCACCCAGGTAAAGACCCTAGTGGGGTGTGGATTTACTGTCTCGGCCATAGAGATCCTATTAAATTACTAGAGGGGATATGTCATAAAACCTCAAAGTTCCAGAATGGGGTGAAAATGGCTGCCACTTTGGTCAGGGAGTAATCCAAACCAGTGTAATTGGAAAGAATGGCAGTAGAGGTGTAATCCTGATTTTAATTCTGCAGGAAAATAGAGAACGTGATACTATATCAGTACTTGTTGCATTTACAACGTGTCTAAATCCTATCATCAACTGATTTGAGCCAGTGAATATATGGCTGTGGATTGACTGCATTGTTTGACTAGAATGTTGGCATATTGGCAGTTTAATTTTAAAAAAAAATATATATATTAATGTAATCATTCCTCTAAAGCTGTCTGGCTAGCTAGCCAACAAACATACAGTGCAGATAAATGATTCAAATTCATTATTTTACACTATCATATCACAGCACTGGCAAACTGTGGTTAACCAACTCCCTGATCAAAATGGCTGACCTTTATCCCATCATAAGAAGGTCCATGTCCATTTTAGTATTCTGATTCCTAATTATATGGTGTCAGTATGACAACATCTTTATACCTATCAATTATTTATGTATATGGCAAACAGCAGTTGTTAATAGCCATGTTCTTCATATCTATTCTGAATGAATAATTGTATATCTTTAACTTCAAAGAAGTACACCATGGCCACAGTGTATCTGAGGAAGATTGTGCTGATGATGATGACGAGGAGGAGGATGAGTTGGATATGTTTGCACCAGATGGCTTGGATTTATATGATGATAAGGTAAGGAGTGGGACTTGTCTGGCTGGCATATTAAGTCCATAGACATTGCACTCACACACACTCTCCCTTGTCTCTAGTTCCAGACCATCCCTTCAGACCCTGTGGAGGCTGAGAAACTGGAGCTGTTGAAGATGAGGACGTTGGATCGACGGGCCAAGACGTGTGAGATGCAGCGCTTCCACAAAGCACAGGTCGGTTCACTGTACTGAGATTTTCCAGTAAAGCATGGGATTGTGTTTACTAGAGAGAGAACATTAATTGTTGCAAAAGGTTTTGCTCTGGTGCACCCTACTGAATACTGCACAGGTCTGTTCACTGTCTGAACAGGACAGTGCTGATGCCAGACCAGAACAGCTCTACATTGGGATGGTTAGTCGTAACACTGGACCTGCCAGTATTGAGTCTTGCTGCTTGTCCAGTGTTTTCTGCTTTAAAGCTCATCTTATTGTATGCTTGTGACCCCCCACCCTCCACCCAGTCTATTCAGAGACGCCTGGAGGAGATTGAGGTGACGTTTAAAGAGCTGGAGGATAAAGGTGTGGTGTTGGAGCAGGTACTCCGAGGAGAGGAAGGTGCGACCCCCACCCCGACGCTTTCGTTTGATCTAGCGAACCATAACACAGTACTTTGAACATCGCTTGTCTTGCAAAGATTTGCCTTTTCATCTTTTATCCTGTGATGCTCGGATGGACGTCCGTAGAGCGAAACATTGGCATTTGGCAAACTTTAGGGATCAAAGAACTCATAGTCTATTTAGCCCTCCCCCCCACCATGTCTTCTCATTCTCCCACAGGCAGTGGCGGTTCCCCAGAGATGATCGACCAGTGGATCCATCTGGTCCACCAGAAGAACGCCTTGGTCTCTGAGGAGTCAGACCTCATGGTGGCGTGAGTGTAGAACTTTTCAATACATTTCCATACATTATACAGAGTGTGGTGTTCTTGTGTGGTGAGAGTCCCTAGCTGAAGTAGCCAGCGGGGGACAGAGAAGCAGACTGCACGCTCCTGACAGTTGTTTTTGTGTTCAACATAGCTGCACCCTTGTTTTGCCATGTTGACTCATGAGCTGAGTGTGAGCTGTGGGGGGGGGGGGGTTCCCTTAGCTGCAACTAAGGCCCTATTGAATGAAACCAGCCACTTCTATTCAACTGTTTTCTGTTTCCTCTGCCCCTCAGGTCTCGACAGCTGGAGTTGGAGGACAAACAGAGCATGCTGGAGATGGAGCTCAGACAATACATGGAGCTGGATGGTATGTTTCTCTACAAAAAGACTGGATCGTTGCATTTGTCTCACTGATGGCGTTGTTGAAAGCTCACTTATTGGGTGGAGCAAAAGAGGGAGTGGATAGGCTTTTTGTTCAGCTCCTGTGCGAAGTTTGACGTGTGTCCGTAAAATCCTCTTTTATCGTGTCCGTGTCCACCCCAGACTCTGAGAAGACGGTGGAGCAGCAGGCAGAAGAGGACCGTGTGCTACAGGAGATGCTGGAGGTGGTTGACATGAGGAACTCTCTGGTGTCCTTCCTGGACGAGAAGCGACTCAAGGAGATCGAGAGTGACAAGCAGCAGGCCACCTCGCTGCTAGAGGCCAAGAGACACTCCACAGCCTCAGCAGGGGCACAGGTGCACTGGGCGTGAGGGTGACACACACACATATATATATATATCTGCTAAAATGAAGGAAACAGTTGAGTAAATGAGGGATGCAAAGTATATTGAAAGCAGGTGCGTGGTTCTTTAGTTAATTAAGCAATTAACATCCCATCATGCTTAGTGTCATGTATAAAAATGCCCAGTTGCCCATTATTTTGGCTACCATGGCTAGAAGAGATCTCCGTGACTTTGATAGGAGTCTCAAAGGAGCCTAGGGGGTTTAAAGTGTGTCTGTCACCAGATCTCAACCCAATTGAACATTTCTGGAGCGGTGCCTGAGACTGTTTTCCATCAACAAAACACTAAATGATGGAATTTCTCGTATAGTAGTTTCTCGTATAATAGTTCCAGACACTTGTAGAATCTATGCCAAGGCGCATTGAAATTGTTCTGGCTCGTGGTGGCCCAACGCCATATTAAGACACTTATGATGGTGTTTCCTTTATTTTGGCAGTACATGCCTACATTAATACATATGTACAGGTATACATACACACTTAAATGTATTTAAAGAGAATATTGCTGCTTACAGACGCACACGCATGATCTTACATTTGCAAAGCCAAAGATGTATTGGTGAAGGTATTTCTTCAGAAGTGTTGTGCTCTGTGTTGAGCCGCAGTGTACTGTCCGACTCCAGATGTATAACACAGAAACTGGTCTAGAAATATGGGGCTTACAATCTGGATGCATCCAGGCCTTCCTGGCCTGTTCTCACTGGCCATACATCACCTGTGAAGGCAGTCCTGCGCCAGCAGCAGCCCCAGAATAAAGAGACCCCCACAGCCAGCTGAACTCGCACCAACCTGACTAACTGCTGACTGCAGCACTGCTAACTGCAGTACAAAGCCAAGGAGTTGAACGGTCACAGGTTCTTAACACAGGGTTAATATATTCTGTGGGTTGGACAGTGTTGTGTAAAATGCCTTTTTTTTGTTGTTGTGTAACCCTGGATGAGTGAGTTCTGCTAAGCACCACGGTAATGTCACAATTCTACTTTTGTATACTGTATAAATTGACATAATTAGATATATTACAACAATTTGTTGTTTGAGAATTGCGTGGTCCATAACAATTCAATATTATTAAAGATGTTAAATATTAGATTATTTACTAGTATTTAAAATTAGTTATTCCTTTTTATTTTTGGCACTTTTAGTGACTCATGTTGGGGATTGTTTTGCATGTTACATTTATAGTTAATGTTTAGTCTCAGGGGTTAACCAGTGCACTCCTCTAGGAATCGTTGTTTGATGGAGGTCACTAATTGGATGTGTAAGGCTGTACTAAGGCTGCAATACACAGGCAGCCCAATTTGAATTGTTCTTTTGACCACTCACAGCAGATCTGATTGGTCGAAAGACCAATTGGTGAAGAATAAGATCAAAATTGGGTGGCCTGTCTAAATGCAGCTTTTATGGGTGAAATACATTCTGAAGTGACAGGCTACTTTCTGACACTATTTATCATTTGCTAATCTCTAAGTATAATAGTATAGCCAAGGGTAAATGTTGTTAGTCAGACCCAGCCTTATGTATCCTCCAGTGTTGAATGCCTCCATGTTGTGCTGCCGGGACAGTACTTTGCAGAATATAAAATAAAGACCCTGCACTGTCATCTAATTTTATGACTTTTAAGGACATTCTCATATGTACGTATTGGATTTTTTTTGGTGTAAGTCTTGTCCCATGTTGTTTTGATGCTGTTCCTAATGGTTACCACTAGAGAGCATACCTACCCTGTTTGGCTGCATTGCATTAGTGGAAACCAAGACTGGTCATGGCAGACCTGATTGGAGTTAAGATATTTTAGTTGTGACCGGGACAATTTTAGCTAACCCTCTTCCTAACCAGTTACGAAAAGTTGCTTCTGCTAGTCAAAACCGACACATCTGCCCTAAAGAATAGTCTTGCTTTCCACTAATGTGATACAGCCCCTGTTTGACAGAGTTTATAGACACATGATTCACGTGAACTGCAATAGGTTCAGCAAGTGTTTAATTGTAATCTAGTTTATTCTGCACTGGCACTGGATTGACTAAATAAATACTCAGAATAAAGTAGTCTTGTTTCACTGCAAATTGAACTTGCTCAGTGACGCCTGTTAGCAATGCAAAACAACTATATATCTAGCCTCTTGGAAATAACCTGAATATAATTCTGAAAGTGATAAGATACACAGTGATGTGTTTGCAATTTCATTGCTGACGCACTTATGTGATGTCCAATGCACCATTCTGCAACTAGGCTGCAGTTGTGCAATAGTTTCAGATGGAGATCTTCCAGGTCATCCATATCGATCGACTTTGATCCTGTTCATCAGGACAGATATGTGCCAGCATTTCTATGCAGCTCACTGTCATTACATCTAAGTTGAGATGTGCTATTAGCAAGCCTCTGTTATTAAGCTTATAGCTGCTGTCACCATATCCATCGCATGAGGGTTGGCACCAGGGGCTTGGGCCCTGGTGGGCACAGGCCCACCCAATCAGATTAAGATTATTTTTTTGTTTAAATGTTATTGCTCTATTTGTCAGTGTTACAAATGGGACATTATTTCTCTTTTTACCTAAGCACAGTACTTGACTTGAATAGAACTGCACCTCCTAGAATATTACGGTACCGTATAAACGGTACCGGCACCTACAGCTTTTCAGTCCAAGTCGAGCACTGGCATAAACATTCATACACCCATAGGGAGGGGGGTGGGACATACATTGACAATAATACATTTTATTTTGCAGATGCCTTCTAGGACACTCAAGGACATCTTACATAAAATATAGTGCTGTAATAAAATATATTAGACCTATGTAATGGAGAAAAAAAATATATTAATAATAGGCGGGTTCTGGCACGTGTGTCACTTCGCACTGATACCATGTGCAGTAAACAGTATCTATCGCTGTGTAGGCTATTCACCTTTAGCTAAGACTCATTAGGTAATTTGGCTAGCCAAAACAAGTAAAAGTATGGCCGAACAAAGTGCACTGTTCATTTTTTTTTTCAGGAGACCTTGATGTTGGAGCATTTGCTAATTTATTTGATATCAGTGATTTCGCCATGAAGGGCCTCCAGTCTCCTCAGCAGAAAATTGCACTCTGCTTGCATTTTGACTCCTAAAGTGATCTCGACTAATAAAAGTTGTGATCACTGTACTAGTCTATATAGGCTATGGCCTATTATTATCTATATTAGCATACTGTTAGGCTATAATTTAAGTTTCCTTTGATGGTGTTTAATATGCAGCTTGTAACCTAATGCAAATCTGATCTACTTTGATTGGCCTCCATGCAAGTGATTAACATTAGAAAATCCTTATGTAACATTTAGAATACGAAAACATGTATTAAAGTCTTTAGGAATTTATTAATAAAAAATAAAATTCAAATGAAAAAAAATAATACTTTTAGTTGAAATATATTAGGGATTTAAGGGTTGCGAGGGCAGGTGGGGATTTTTTTAAATTTGATTTATTTCACCTTTATTTAACCAGGTAGGCCAGTTGAGAACAAGTTCTCATTTACAACTACGACCTGGCCAAGATAAAGCAAAGCAGTGACACAAACAGAGTTACACATGGAATAAACAAACGTACAGTCAACAACACAATAGAAAAGTCTATATACAGTGTGTGCAAATGGAGTAAGGAGGTAAGGCAATAAATAGGCCATAGTAGCAAAGTAATTACAATTTAGCAAATTAACACTGGAGTGATAGATGTGCAGATGATGATGTGCAAGTAGAAATACTGGTGTGCAAAAGAGCACAAAAGTAAATAAAACAATATGCAGATGAGGTAGGTTGTTGGATGGGAAATTTACAGATAGGTTATGGACAGCTGCAGTGATCGGTAAGCTGCACAGATAGCTGATGTTTAAAGTTAGTGAGGGAGATATAGTCTCCAACTTCAGCGATTTTTGCAATTCGTTCCAGCCATTGGCAGCAGAGAACTGGAAGGAAAGGCGGCCAAAAGAGGTGTTGGCTTTGGGGATGACCAGTGAGATATACCTGCTGGAGCGCGTGCTACGGGTGTTGTTATGGTGACCAGTGAGCAGAGATAAGGCGGAGCTTTACCTAGCAGAGACTTTTATAGATGACCAGGAGCCAGAGGGTCTGGCGACCAGAGCATACAGGTTGCAGTGGTGGGTAGTATATGGGGCTTTGGTGACAACGGATGGCACTGTGATAGACTGCATCCAGTTTGCTGAGTAGAGGTTTGGAAGCTATTTTGGTAATGACATCACTGAAGTCGAGGACCGGTAGGATAGTCTGATTTACGAGGGAATGTTTGGCAGCGTGAGTGAAGGAGGCTTTGTTACGAAATAGGAAGCCGATTCTAGATTTAATTTTGGATTGGAGATGTTTAATATGAGTCTGGAAGGAGAGTTTACAGTCTAGCCAGACACCTAAGTATTTGTAGTTGTCCACATATTCTAAGTCAGAACCGTCCAGAGTAGCGATGCTAGTCGGGCGGGCAGGTGCGGGCAGCGATCGGTTGAAGAGCATGCATTTAGTTTTACTGGCGTTTAAGAGCAGTTGGAGGCCACAGAAGGAGTGTTGTATGGCATTGAAGCTCATTTGGAGGTTTGTTAACACAGTGGCCAAAGAAGGGCCAGATGTATACAGAATGGTGTTGTCTGCGTAGAGGCTGTTGAGTCTGCCAATGAGAATACGGTAATTGACGGAGTCCAAAGACTTGGCCAGGTCGATGAAGTACTGTGCAGCCGTCTGTCTTTAATTAATGGCGGTTATGATATCGTTTAGTACCTTGAGCATGGCTGAGGTGCACCCGTGACCAGCTCGGAAACCGGATTGCACAGTGGAGAAGGTACGGTGGGATTCGAAATGGTCAGTGATCTGTTTCTTAACTTGGCTATTGAAGACTTTAGAAAGGAAGGGCAGGATGGATATAGGTCTGTAACAGTTTGGGTCTAGTGTCACCCCTTTGAAGAGGGGGATGACCGTGGCAGCTTTCCAATCTTTAGGAGTCTCGGACGATACGAGAGGTCGAACAGACTGGTAATAGGGGTGGCAACAATGGAGGCGGATATGGAATACACAATCTATATACAGAAGTAAGTGGACACCCCTTCAAATTATTGGATTTGGCTATTTCATCCAGACCCGTTGCTGACAGGTGCATAACGTCAAACTCTCATCCATGCAATCTCCATAGACAAAGATTGGCAGTAGAATGGCCTTAGTGAAGAACTCGGTGACATTCAATGTGGCACTGTCATAGGATGCAACCTTTCCAATAAGTCAGTTTGTCCAATTTCTGCCCTGCTAGAGCTGCCCTGGTCAACTGGAAGTACTGTTAATGTGAAGTGGAAACGTCTAGGAGCAACAATGGCTCAGCCACTGAAGCACGTAAAAATCGTCTGTCCTCGGTTGCAACACTCACTACAGAGTTCCAAAAAGGCAACGGTAGCACACAAACTGTTCGTCAGGAACATGAAATGGGTTTCCATGGCAGAGCAAGCGCACACAAGCCTAAGATCCCATTGCGCAATCCCAAGAGTAGGTTGGAGTGGTGTCAAGCTCGCCGCCATTGGACTCTGGAGCAGTGGAAACACGTTCTCTGGAGTGATGAATCGCACTTCACCATCTGGCAGTCCAATGGACAAATCTGGGTTTGGTGGATACCAGGAGAATGCTGTTTGGTGGAGGAGGAATAATGGTCTGGGGCTGTTTTAATCGCTAGGGGGGGTGTATTAGAATCTGGATTATAAGTAGGAGATAATTACAAGAGGAGTTAGATTACCTCATTGACATGTCTCTCCAATCCCAGTGTGGCCATTAATCCAGCCTGGTCTCATAGACTACATGTAAAAGTGTAAATCCATGACACTCAAATGAATATGAGTTCTTTGCTCAGAGCATGAGCGGTTGGTGGTTCCTTTTAACATGTCTTCAATATTCCCAGGTAAGAAGATTTAGATTGTAGTTAATTATAGGACTATTTCTCTCTATACCATTTGTATTTCATTAACCTTTGACTATTGGATGTTCTTATAGGCACTTTAGTATTGCCAGTGTAACAGTATAGCTTCCGTCCCTCTCCTCGCCCCTACCTGGGCTCGAACCAGGAACACATCGACAACAGCCACCCTCGAAGCAGCGTTACCCATGCAGAGCAAGGGGAACAACCACTCCAAGTCTCAGAGCAAGTGATGTTTGAAACGCTATTAGCGCGCACCCCGCTAACTAGCTAGCTATTTCACATCGGTTAAACCAGCCTAATCTCGGGAGTTGATAGGCTTGAAGTCATAAACAGCGCAATGATTGAAGCCTTGCTGGCAAAACGCACGAAAGGGCTGTTTGAATGAATGCTTACGAGCCTGTTGGTGCCTACCACCGCTGCTCTATCAAATCATAGACTTAGTTATAACATAATAACACACAGAAATACGAGCCTTAGGTCAATAATATGGTCGAATCCGGAAAACAAGACGTTTATTCTTTCAGTGAAATACGGAACTGTTTCGTATTTTATCTAATGGGTGGCATCCATAAATCTAAATATTCCTGTTACATTGCACAACCTTCAATGTTATGTCATAATTAGGCGGCCCAAACTGTTGCATATACACTGATCCTGCGTGCAATGAATGCAAGAGAAGTGACACAATTTCACCTTGTTAATATTGCCTGCTAACCTGGATTTATTTTAGCTAAATATGCAGGTTTAAAAATATATACTTCTGTGTATTGATTTTAAGAAAGGCATTGATGTTTATGGTTAGGTACACATTGGTGCAGTCCTTTTTCACGAATACGCATCGATTATATGCAACGCAGGACACGCTAGATAAACTAGTAATATCATCAACCATGTGTAGTTAACTAGTGATTATGATCGATTTATTGTTTTTTATAAGATAAGTTTAATGCTAGCTAGCAACTTACCTTGGCTTACTGCATTCGCATAACAGTGCAATGTAATCAGGTGGTTAGAGCGTTGGACTAGTTAACTGAGGTTGCAAGATTGAATCCCCGAGCTGACAAGGTAGAAATCTGTCGTTCTGCCCCTGAACAAGGCAGTTAACCCACTGTTCCTAGGCCGTCATTGAAAATAAGAATGTGTTCTTAACTGACTTGCCTAGTTAAATAAAGATTAAATAAAGGTGTAAGAAAAAAAAGGCCAAATCGGTGTCCAAAAATACCGATTTCCGATTGTTATGAAAACTTGAAAATCGTCCATTCCGATTAATCGGTCGACCTCTATTTCAAACAGCTAACTTAGCTGTAAGTATTCAATATTCATTTTTTTTTTTTGTTCTAGGAACCCTTGATTACATTGCTTGCATTCAACACTTCCAATATACAGGACCTCCCAACGGAACAAAGGGTAATGTAAAGTATGTTTCATGCTTTAACCTTGTGCTCTGGGTCTGAATGAGTGAGTTGGCAAGCTGGGCCAGTGCGCATGGTGCCTTCTTGGGATTCAAGGCAAGGGAAGATGCAAAATATTAGCGTAGTTTGCCAGTGCACAAGTTATAGTAATTTTTTTGTCAGTATTATAAGGCACCGATGAGCTCTAGAATGGTCCTTTGGTTTGATTGTCAATGAGGTTGTCCAACAGATTTATATTTAGTGCAGAACGTTGGACTACTCTGCCAGGTCTTGGGTCCCTTGGTAGGGCTTGGGAGTGAGCCCAGCCCTCCGGTTGAGGTAAGCTCAGTGTGGGAGAATACATACATCATTGTTATCATGCAACAGCTCTTCAGTACTCATCTCTGTTATGCAGTGGCAACGCGTCATTCAGGGCAGGTGGGGCTCATTTAGCTAAAATATATATATATATATATACAGTGCCTTGCGAAAGTATTCGGCCACCTTGAACTTTGCGACCTTTTGCCACATTTCAGGCTTCAAACATAAAGATATAAAACTGTATTTTTTTGTGAAGAATCAACAACAAGTGGGACACAATCATGAAGTGGAACGACATTTATTGGATATTTCAAACTTTTTTAACAAATCAAAAACTGAAAAATTGGGCGTGAAATTATTCAGCCCCCTTAAGTTAATACTTTGTAGCGCCACCTTTTTCTGCGATTACAGCTGTAAGTCGCTTGGGGTATGTCTCTATCAGTTTTGCACATCGAGAGACTGAATTTTTTTCCCATTCCTCCTTGCAAAACAGCTCGAGCTCAGTGAGGTTGGATGGAGAGCATTTGTGAACAGCAGTTTTCAGTTCTTTCCACAGATTCTCGATTTGATTCAGGTCTGGACTTTGACTTGGCCATTCTAACACCTCGATATGTTTATTTTTGAACCATTCCATTGTAGATTTTGCTTTATGTTTTGGATCATTGTCTTGTTGGAAGACAAATCTCCGTCCCAGTCTCAGGTCTTTTGCAGACTCCATCAGGTTTTCTTCCAGAATGGTCCTGTATTTGGCTCCATCCATCTTCCCATCAATTTTAACCATCTTCCCTGTCCCTGCTGAAGAAAAGCAGGCCCAAACCATGATGCTGCCACCACCATGTTTGACAGTGGGGATGGTGTGTTCAGCTGTGTTGCTTTTACGCCAAACATAACGTTTTGCATTGTTGCCAAAAAGTTCCATTTTGGTTTCATCTGACCAGAGCACCTTCTTCCACATGTTTGGTGTGTCTCCCAGGTGGCTTGTGGCAAACTTTAAACAACACTTTTTATGGATATCTTTAAGAAATGGCTTTCTTCTTGCCACTCTTCCATAAAGGCCAGATTTGTGCAATATACGACTGATTGTTGTCCTATGGACAGAGTCTCCCACCTCAGCTGTAGATCTCTGCAGTTCATCCAGAGTGATCATGGGCCTCTTGGCTGCATCTCTGATCAGTCTTCTCCTTGTATGAGCTGAAAGTTTAGAGGGACGGCCAGGTCTTGGTAGATTTGCAGTGGTCTGATACTCCTTCCATTTCAATATTATCGCTTGCACAGTGCTCCTTGGGATGTTTAAAGCTTGGGAAATCTTTTTGTATCCAAATCCGGCTTTAAACTTCTTCACAACAGTATCTCGGACCTGCCTGGTGTGTTCCTTGTTCTTCATGATGCTCTCTGCGCTTTTAACGGACCTCTGAGACTATCACAGTGCAGGTGCATTTATATGGAGACTTGATTACACACAGGTGGATTGTATTTATCATCATTAGTCATTTAGGTCAACATTGGATCATTCAGAGATCCTCACTGAACTTCTGGAGAGAGTTTGCTGCACTGAAAGTAAAGGGGCTGAATAATTTTGCACGCCAATTTTTCAGTTTTTGATTTGTTAAGTTTGAAATATCCAATAAATGTCGTTCCACTTCATGATTGTGTCCCACTTGTTGTTGATTCTTCACAAAAAAATACAGTTTTATATCTTTATGTTTGAAGCCTGAAATGTGGCAAAAGGTCGCAAAGTTCAAGGTGGCCGAATACTTTCGCAAGTATCTCTGTGAAAGTGCCCTATTTAGCCTTATTTAGCCAGAATGCTGATATTCCTCCTTAGTCTCTATGCAGCTGGAAGTGCAGCGCGTACAGGTGTGAAAAGCCTGATATATTATGTTGTTCATTTACTGTTTTTTTTTTTAAAATTAATTAATTAATTAATTAATTAAGACTACTGTGAATAGTGTCTTAATAATAAAGGAGTCTTTTTGCACCAGGTATGGTTGTTAAACATTTGCCAGATGTAAGCAGGCAGAGGAGGGTCATTAGTGATTGGAGCCACCTGGGCTCAGGGTATATAAACTGCTTCACTAACCACTCGTGTCTCTCTCTCTCTCTCTCTGCTCCTCCAGGTATGATCCTGTTTTGTTTGTTCCTTTGTAGTTTTACGTAGTTTTCACTCAGTCATTCACACACACATTCACACACACAGATTCACGCATCCCTGCACTTTACATACACCCTACATTATGATACTTTCACACCTCATTCCCTTTTCTTTGTTTAAAGTTAATAGTTTTTGGTGTATAACAAAGAACCTTTTTGATTGGCCTATACCTGTTGTTCGTGTCCCCTCATTTTTTCCACAGGCTATGAGCTGGCCTGTGACAATATATATTATTAAACAAATGTTTTGCCTGTTTTACATGTTATTTTGGCATTCATACATGTCAAGAATTAGTTTGCAAACAATGTAAAAAAAAATAATATTTGTTAATAAAGCTGCATACAAACTGCAGCTGTTTCAGCCTTGCCCAGTGCTTTCTGTGGTGGTGGGGCATCCAGCGGTAAAATACAGAGCATATGGGTTGCTAATGTCCTCTAGTTGCACCGTGATTGTCTCGGTGTTCTGTCACTCATGGGGACACTAAGTCACCGCAAAATCTACGGGTAGAGCTCGAAAATTCAATCCCATTTGGGTGCTGCCATAGAGTTACAGAGGGAAACAAAGTATGTGAACCCTTTAGAATTACCTGGGTTTCTGCATAAGTTGGTCATAAATTATATCTGATCTTCAAAGTCACAACAATAGACAAACACAGTCTGCTTAAACTAATAACACACAATTATAATTTACATGTCTTTATTTATTGTAAACATTCATCGTGCAGGTTGGAACAAGTATGTGAACAGGTTGACCCTCCTTTGGCAGCAATAACCTCAACCAAACGTTTTCTGTAGTTGTGAATCAGACCTAAACAAATCAAATCAAATCAAATTTTATTTGTCACATACACATGGTTAGCAGATGTTAATGCGAGTGTAGCGAAATGCTTGTGCTTCTAGTTCCGACAATGCAGTAATAACAAGTAATCTAACTAACAATTCCAAAACTACTGTCTTGTACACAGTGTAAGGGGATAAAGAATATGTACATAAGGATATATGAATGAGTGATGGTACAGAGCAGCATAGGCAAGATACAGTAGATGGTATCGAGTACAGTATGTACAAATGAGATGAGTATGTAAACAAAGTGGCATAGTATAGTATAAAGTGGCTAGTGATACATAAGGATACCGTCGATGATATAGAGTACAGTATATACGTATGCATATGAGATGAATAATGTAGGGTAAGTAACATTTATATAAGGTAGCATTGTTTAAAGTGGCTAGTGATATATTTATGTCATTTCCCATCAATTCCCATTATTAAAGTGGCTGGAGTTGAGTCACCTGACAACAGTCAGGAGGAATTTTTTTTTCTACCGTAGCATTGATTGGACAGATCATGTCAACATCATACTTTCAAAATCTTAGCTAGACAAGCAGTCATCATCATGAATCAAGTCGACAATCTACTGGCAAACCCTTTTCAATCCTTGTCACATGAAGAGAAATTATAGATAAAACGGTATCGGTGCTCATCGGACATTGGACATAAACATTACACAACGAGTTGGAAATCGCAAATTCAACAATGAGTGGTTTGGAATGAATCAGTGGCAAGAGTTGCAAAGCAAGCACTAGCCTGCTATTCAGTGGAGTGTGTGGTCCAAGTCTTTAAGGGTCTCTTTTCCAAGCTTAAAAGGATAAACATTCAACACCATGGGCCAGAAAAGTTTGAATGCATTGGCAATGCTGTCAATCCAGCATGATTTCTGCTGCGTTCAAAACAATTGGAGACAGGGAAATCATATACATATGCAACCAAGGTTAATCCTATTCCACCAAGTAGCCATCTCGATATGGCTTGGATAACACTTTACATTAAATTGCTCCTATACATGCGCACTGTAATTACCACATTGTGCACTTGTGAAACAATAGCGGAAGTGCATAACGATGGCGCCCCCCCAGGCACTTTCCACAAATCCCCGTTTTTTTAAAGTTCTCCGTACTTTACGTTACTTTTTTTGTACGGTCATTAGCACAGTATTATCCCAATTTTAGCTTCAAGACACCTGCAATTAGAACAACTGAAGAAGTAGCCTAGATTGTGCTGATTTATTGGCACATTGAACCATTTCGCGTGCTCTAGATTTAAAAACTCAGTAGATATTGCTAAAATAAGATCTGCCTATGTTAAGCAGATCCTTAATTATAAAGCAAGTGAGGAGTTTTTGTATGGGGGGCAATGAGAGTGTACTGCTATTTTGATCTAACAGAACTTTCATAGAGCTTAGGTTTTTAGGAGTGTAGTGATAAGTGTGATGCACGTGACATCCTGGCAACTTTGAGAAAGAAAAAAAAACTTTATCGGAGTTGTCCCTGTGGGAGCTTGACAGCCTGCTGTTCCGCTCTGTGGACAACGAATCTCATTGTTAGGGTGGAGACACAAGCAACTCGTCATTACAGTATATCCAGTATCTCTGATGACCTCGTATCTAAATTCTGCTATCTTTATGCATGTTCGCCATTGTTATTAGACAGAGTTACTGCATGAGAGCTACTTCATGTAAAGTGCTGCTTTTCCTTTTGTAAAGAGCATGCAATATGTGATATTTCCCCTAATGACAATCATCACCTAGAGAAATGGAAAGTTTCAATGACAGTGCCTATGACAACAGCATGAACTAAACCTGTAAACCAGCAAATTAAAGTCCTTAAGCCTGTGAAGCTAAATGGATGTTCTGTATTCACTCACAGACCAGTTAACTCTTGCTTTAAACCAATGTACTGACAGCTTGACAAGCTCAACGGCAATACAAGGATTACAAGCGTGTTTAATATGTTCATGAAATAATTGAATTAATGATCAATGCATTGCAGTGAAAATGTATAGATGTATTTTTCAATAACATTAATTATTTCAAATGAACCTGTAAATCTTTGAAAATTACAGTAAAAACATTGAAAATAAAATTGTGTATGCATTGTGTTTCTTATTTATACCAATATTCTACTGTATTTTGCCTGCAATTACACATGACTGAGCATTGTTGCTGTGTTTGACATTGCATTTTCTTTGTCTTTGCATAGTGCTATGACAGGTTATCAAATTATCAACACCTGATGGAGATAAGCCTATGAAAGATTAATGTATAAACCTGTGAAGGGTCAAGTAAAGGGCATGTATGAGCCGCCTAGTGCCCTTCACATCTGCAATATGCTGTTTTATACAACAAGTGGGTCTATTCCACAAGTTACCTCCGGTTAAATCTATGACATTAAAATGCCTATTTACTCTGTTCCATCTAACTGCGCAATCCACTGTCCCATCAACCCAGCCATGCAATTTATAAACTTGATCTCCACTATAAAAAGCATCTAGACATTATCTAACATTTCTTTTAGACTAACATTTCGTTTTCAACAGCGGATATGTGTATCTCCGACATTTGCAACTTTGTTTAAATATTTAAATTCGATCGCCAGTTTTCGCATAGTAATGAACATGTCAGGATTCGAGATCAGACAAGACATGCAGGCAGGCAGCGTTTCTCAGCCATTCGAAATCATGAATCAGCATCATTTTTATGGATATATACATAGAAATATCAATAGAAAACAGGTCAAATGAAACAAAGTGCAGCTAGTTTGCAGTCTTTCCAGCTTCACTTTGAAGTGATTGTGTTAGCTGTGTTGTTGGCTAGCTCCTCTGAACAGCTGTGTTCTGACGAGAGCACATTTTCAATGCCAGGTGAAATCGCTCATTGTTATAGATGTATCCAAATAAATGTTACTAGAAAAAAGCTTAAACAAATACAAATAGAGCTACGTTGTTGTTTTCTGGCTGCACTGTCTGACGTGACTGTAAATTATCCGTAGTTAGCTAGCTAGCAAGCAAGGGATAAGAACGTTGCCAGCCAGTATGGAAGTAGAACATTTAGAACGAACGATTGGGTCGCGTCCATAGATACCGAACAAAAAAGACTTGACTGGGTCACGTCTCTGGCAACCAAACCGATAGAACGACCAGTCAGCTTCGGTAGCAACCCAATATTTGTGTTGGTAGTAAGAATGTTTTATAAAAATATGTAAATCATTATTTGAATAAGTTGGTAACCCATTATATAAAAGTGATGTGATAACGCCCTCGAAGCCGGTGTTTGGAGGAAATATTTGCACGGTGTGCCGGCCCTCGAGGAAGCGCCAATATATCCTCCTAACACCGGCTTCTCTGACAATGTCATTTAAATAATTCACACTAAGGTCATCAACAACTTGCTGGCATCCTGTTCCTTGAGGGAGTGCTGTTCTTGCATTATGCATGTTGACACATGATAGCTTATTACAAAACACTTCAAAAAGGTATAAAGCTTGATAAATTTTTTCATATAAAATAATTACTGATATTTAATGTCTGAAATGTTAGTGCTTGCCAAATAAATAAACATAAATGTAGAGCATGTATAAACTTATTGCAATTAGGCAATAGCAGTGCTATCTCAGTATTTTGCAAGTGTATAAAAACATGTACACTGAACAAAAATTAACACGTAACAATTTCTAAGAATTTCCTGAGTTATAGTTCATATTAGTAAATCAGTCAATTCAAATAAATTCATTCGCCCTAATCTATGGATTTCTGTGACCACCATTTGCCTCATGCAGCGCGACACATCTCCTTTACATAGAGCCATTCACACTGTCTGCCATATGCCCAGTCTGTTGATTGTGGCCTGTGGAATGTTGTCCCACTCCTCTTTAATGGCTGTGTGAAGTTGCTGGATATTGTCTGGAACTGGAACACATCATTGATCCAGAGCATCCCAAACATGCTCAATTTGTGACATGTCTGGTGAATATGCAGGCCATGGAAGAATTGGGACCTTTTCAGCTTCCAGGGATTGTGTACAAATCCTTGCGTCATGGGGCCAACCATGCATTATCATGCTGAAACATGAGGTGATAGCGGCGGATGAATGGCATGACAATGGGCCTCGGGATCTCCTCACGGTATCTCTGTGCATTCAAATTGCCATCGATAAAATGCAATTGTGTTCATTGTCCGTAGCTTAAGCCTGCCCATACCATAAACCCCATCGCCACCATGGGGTACTCTGTTCACAACATTGACATCAAATCTGAAATGTAAAAAATGTAAAATCAGCAAACCACTCACCCACACTTCTCCAGCATGCCAGTGGCCATCGAAGGTGAGTATTTGCCCACTGAAGTAGGTTACGAATGCAAACTGGTTAGGACTACGAGCATGCAGGTGAGATTCCCTGAGACGGTTTCTGATAGTTTGTGCAGAAATCCTTCGGTTGTGCAAACCCACAGTTTCATCAGCTGTCCGGGTGGCCATTCTCAATTCTTTAAAGTGACTTTGGAAGTGGCTTTTGGTAGAGAAATGGCAAAAGCTATAGTGGAGCATGCCAATTGCACGCTCCCTCAAAACATCTGTGGCGTTGTGTGACAAATCAGCACATTTTAGAGTGGCCCTTTATTAATCTCAGCACAAGGTCCACCTGTGTAATGATCATTCTGTTTAATCATCTTGATATGCCACACTTGTCAGGTGGATGGATTATCTTGGCAAATGAGAAATGGTCACTAACAGGGATGTAATTTGTGCACAAAATGTGAAATATCAAAAGAGAAATAAGCTTTTTGTGGGTATGGAACATTTCTGTGATATTTTATTTCAGCTCATGAAACATGAGACTAACACTTTACATGTTGCATTCATATTTTTTGTTCAGTATAGATGCAAGCATCAATAGCAAAATACTTGGTCAACATGTGCATTATGTCACCTTGATGTAAAGTGATACAGTATATCCTAACACTGTCATATTGCAATGAATAGGCTACTGCACATGTACGTGTGAAAATAAAAATGTAAAGATCTAAAGATACAATATGTACATTTAACAGCCTGACCCTTCCACGTTGTGACTGATGGATGGAAAAATACAGTGGGGCAAAAAAGTATTTAGTCAGCCACCAATTGTGCAAGTTCTCCCACTTAAAAAGATGAGAGAGGCCTGTAATTTCATCATAGGTACACTTCAACTATGACAGACAAAATGAGAAAAAAAATCCAGAAAATCACATTGTAGGATTTTTAATGAATTTATTTGCCAATTATGGTGGAAAATAAGTATTTGGTCACCTACAAACAAGCAAGATTTCTGGCTCTCACAGACCTGTAACAACTTCTTTAAGAGGCTCCTCTGTCCTCCACTCGTTACCTGTATTAATGGCACCTGTTTGAACTTGTTATGAGTATTAAAGACACCTGTCCACAACCTCAAACAGTTACACTCCAAACTCCACTATGGCCAAGACCAAAGAGCTATCAAAGGACACCAGAAACAAAATTGTAGACCTACACCAGGCTGGGAAGACTGGATCTGCAATAGGTAAGCAGCTTGATTTGAAGAAATCAACTGTGGGAGCAATTATTAGGAAATGGAAGACATACAAGACCACTGATAATCTCCCTCGATCTGGGGCTCCACGCAAGATCTCACCCCGTGGGGTCAAAATGATCACAAGAACGGTGAGCAAAAATCCCAGAACCACAAGGGGGGACCTAGTGAATGACCTGCAGAGAGCTGGGACCAAAGTAACAAAGCCTACCATCAGTAACACACTACGCCGCCAAGGACTCAAATCCTGTAGTGCCAGACGTGTCCCCCTGCTTAAGCCAGTACATGTCCAGGCCCGTCTGAAGTTTGCTAGAGAGTATTTGGATGATCCAGAAGAAGATTGATAGAATGTCATATGGTCAGATGATACCAAAATATAACTTTTTGGTAAAAACTCAACTCGTCGTGTTTGGAGGACAAAGAATGCTGAGTTGCATCCAAAGAACACCATACCTACTGTGAAGCATGGGGGTGGAAACATCATACTTTGTGGCTGTTTTTCTGCAAAGGGACCAGGACGACTGATCCATGTAAAGGAAAGAATGAATGGGGCCATGTATCGTGAGATTTTGAGTGAAAACCTATCAGCAAGGGCATTGAAGATGAAACGTGGCTGGGTTTTTCAACATGACAATGATCCCAAACACACCGCCCGGGCAATGAAGGAGTGGCTTCCAGCCAAGGTCCTGGAGTGGCCTAGCCAGTCTCCAGATCTTAACCCCATAGAAAATCTTTGGAGGGAGTTGAAAGTCTGTGTTGCCCAGCAACAGCCCCAAAACATCACTGCTCTAGAGGAGATCTGCATGGAGGAATGGGCCAGAATACCAGCAACAGTGTGTGAAAACCTTGTGAAGACTTACAGAAAACGTTTGACCTCTGTTATATACCATTTTTTGTCAATGACAAAGTATTGAGAAAAACTTTTGTTATTGATCAAATACTTATTTTCCACCATAATTTGCAAATAAATGCATTAAAAATCCTACAATGTGATTTTCTGGATTTTTTTTCTCATTTTCTCATGTCTGTCATAGTTGAAGTGTACCTATGATGAAAATTACAGGCCTCTCTCATCTTAAGTGGGAGAACTTGCACAATTGGTGGCTGACTAAATACTTTTTTGCCCCACTGTAACCAATTTGACAAAAAATGGTCCCAGTATTTATTTTCAAATCTTTAAACAACAACATGACGTTAGAGCGAAAGAACATATAGTGATGACTATCACTGCACTGCTCAATAAATGAACCCCTGTGACATCTCGGCACCGGGCCCCTCCCTCCCCGAACCGTTAACGGGGATGGAACTGCGCGACCTAATCTCTGACCTGAAAAAAAACTAGTTATTTCCGTGGCTGTCGACACGGTAATCTGTCCAGTCCTCAACGAGGTTTTGGCAGGAGAGTCAGAGAAGAGCTACCTTGAGCACCTACAGTATCTCACTGGTAAGTCAAAGAGAAATTCGCTCTGCCAGGGTAGACTAAACTGCCTCCAGGGTAGGTCTATCTCGTTCATGGAGGTCGGTCTTTTAGTGCTTCTCGGTCTGAATTGAAGGATTGCCACCACGTCCTAGAATATAGCTGGTGGGTTTTCATATTAAAAAGGTAGTTTCAACATAATATTTTTTTGCCTAATGATAGACTATTCTGCGTGTGGATGACATTCAGATCAAAAAGACCCATAGACCTACAACTCAAGTTAAATACTGTATCTGTAAAAATATTTTTGAGATTGTATTACAATCAGAAAAGTGTAAAATAAGATGTTTTTAAACAGGCTAATTCGAGTGATTGCGCAGGTGATGCTGCAGCCAACTTGGTCCATCGAGCGGCTTTGAGTGCACAGAAAAAAAACACTGGATGTGAGACGTCCCAGCGAATGTCGGTCTTTAAATACAAAAGAACACTCAGTCCTCTCGCATTTTCCCACGGCGTTTTCTACCAGTGCTGTCCTTGCATTGGCCGGACTGCCTGCATCCCTAAAGGCAAAACTACCTGTGGCTTGAGTTGTTATAAACTTTCAGGTAAGGCAGTCCAGCTTTAAAAGACACCGTCTGAGAACTGTCTTTAAAGTTTAAACTTACCAAGAATTTAAAGTAGCCTAATGTGATGATCAATAGATTTACAACCTCCGTTTAGAGATTTTTTGTCTTATAGCAAGGATTGATACTAAGGATTTTATACTCTGCATTTATTTAATTCTGGGAAAAAATAGTCATTATATTGTATTCTGGAATTGTGTGTACCATAACAGATGTCTGAAGCTGCATATCTATCTTATGACATGGTATAATTCTATGTTTATGCTGAAACACTACTGTTCCATGGATGTACTGAACCTGCACTGATCTGGAAGTACTGATGTTGCTGCTTGTGCTGTATAATGCCCACATAATGACAACATATTGATGTGGGTAGACAGAGGACTTTACTTTAGTGTGATATCAGGGAGACAAAGGAACAAAAGCATGACAGGTGGCTGTGGGAGAGAGACTGAGAGGGACCAGACAGGGACAGAGCTTAATCTTTTATCATAGTTGTTAGTAGCCAGAATTCTAGACATGAGAGGAGTGGAATAGTTATTCAACATTTTGGCTTTAGCATATACTTAAAAAAAAAAAAAAATCTTATGCTTGTCATGTGGCTACTGTATTACCTGACTGAGTGACAGATTTGACAGATAATTTGTCCGACAGTCTTAACAGGTTCAGAGAAGTTTTCATTTGTCTACTATGGTTTTGTCTATTTGGATATCAATGGAACCGACTTCCGAAGAAGATAGTTGGGAAGGAAATGTGAGAGGTAGTGATGTCAAATTTGCTTCCTACCTTCAAGATGGTTCCCTTTGTTTGTCTAGTTTCACATAGGAAAATCATCTTGCTTGTTTGTTACCATGTTCAGGAAATTGTTTTTCTTTGGTCTAACAGCTACACTTTATTTCCCAAGGGTTGTTTTACATGTAGAAATTGATTGTTAATTCTGTCAAGCGCTCTGAACATGTTCCATAAATGATTGAATCCTGTCCTTGGCTTGGTTTGCCTCTTAAACTGAGACTATTCCTGGCAAGGTCAGGGTCTACGGATCAGAAGTTTGTAATCTCTTATATAACGTAAACGAGGCAAAGCTACAGGGTAACTTGGCTGCATAAACTAGGCCTACCATAGCAGTAATCTTTCCCAAACAGTTTTGGTTGATCAGCCACGTTACCTAATTCTGAACAGCAAAAAATACATTTGTCAGCTAACCTCTGTAGATATTGCATCTACGGCTGGTTTGGATGTTTATCTCAGAGTAATAGAGAATAATGGAGGCTCAATGATTTTACCATTGTCTATGTCAATCATCTCTCAATCAGATAACTAATGATTTAGCAGCCTTGTTAGACAGACAGCGGTGTCAGACTGTCTGGCATTATGGTGTGCTGTACACGGGCCAATGGAATACAGATGTTTAACCTGTGTGGCTGCAGACAATGTGTTGATTTCTCATGACTCTGAGAAATGTCATAATCCAACAGGACATTGTGAGAGTGTATGGGTGTGGATACAGAAATTATTATTTTTGGGGTTTCGCAATAGCACTGCAGAACATATGCGAGTAGGAATCTAGGCAACATTATTATACTCGATTCTGAAAACTGGTGTTTAATGACATTCCTCTGTTTTTTCCCATTGTTACAGAAATCCCCTTTAAAGAAGCAGACATGGGTCGTAAAGAAGCCGAATTTGACTGGAAGAAGACCACTGACAACATTCAGGAGGTGTTTGACTTCATGGAGGTTCTTGGCTCGTAAGTACAGCCCACACCCACCTACCTACCAAAGGACCATTTTCCCTACCTCATTAGAACATGCATGTGACCTCATTGAGGAAAGGGAGAGTGACCCTCATGACTATCCACTGGCTGAGGTGCATATCATGCAGTAGGTTTGATTGGATTACCATGAGACCTGCTTTACAGGTGTTTTATAGGCAAGTCACTGTGGCAGTGCTGAGGGTATCAGTCCTAGACCTTTGGATGACATCTGATGGCTCATCAGATCATTTACAAAATGGCCAATAGAAGTAATCTATGGAGCCATCTTTTGCTTTATATTCATTCAGTTTCAAATTCAAAACTGGATTTTGATTGTCTTTGGTACAATCTTGACAAAATTCCACAAGAACTCTTCAAAGATTTTTTCCCCAGACGTTTTTGATGGCCTTGTAGAAAATGTGAGTTATTGTAACCAGTTGTGTAAAGTACATTACATAAAAATACTTTAAAGTACTACTTAAGTAGTTTTTTGGGGTATCTGTACTTTATTTTACTATTTATATTTGACTATTTTTACTTTTACTTCAATTTGTTTTTACTCCATACATTTTCCCTGACACCCAAAAGTACTTGTTACATTTCGAATGCTTAGTAGGACAGGAAGATGGTACAATTCACAAACTTATCAAGATAACATCCCTGGTTATCCCTACTGCCTCTGATCTGGCAGACTCACTAAACACAAATGTTTTGATTGTGAATTATGTCTGAGTGTTGGAGTGTGCCCTGGCAATTCATACACTTAAAAAACAAGAAAACTGTGCCGTCTGGTTTGCTTAATACAAGGAATGTGAAATTATTTTAGACTTTTACTTTTGATACTTACAGTAAGTATATTTTAGCAATTACATTTACTTTTGATACTTAATTATTATTTAAAAGCAAATACTTTTAGACTTTTACTCAAGTAGTATTTTACTGGGTGACTTTTACTTGTAGTTCTCTATTAAATTAACTTTTACTCAAGTATGACAGTTGGGTACTTTTCCCACCACTGACTGTAACTAAGTAATTTGAGTAAATGTAACTAACAGTTTCAAACGATTTAGATAGATTTTGCACCAGTCAAAATTGCCTCATTTTAGTGCGTCAACCACCATGACTTAATCCATGGGGTCAATCAAATGTTCTTGACTGAGCTGTCCGGTCTTACTGAAACAGTCATGTTGAGAGGCTTAGGAAGCGGTGGTGGTGGATAATGAATCTGGGGCTGGGCCAGAGGTAAATAAAGGTGTGTAGGCTACTGCTGCCTAGAGGTCTGACATCACTGTACTGTGGGAACACAGACTTGGCTGGACCGAGGATTGGATATGCAGATAAGAGAGGAAGCCATGTAAGACAAACAACATTTGTGTGAACATATGTTTTGGAGAACATCGCCTCTTAACTAAGAAGGGATGTTCTTTTGGAATTTTCCTGAATGGAATCTTGATGTTAAAGGAAAACATTTTTATGGCAGAATGAAGGCACGTTGACTTATTGTTGCATGATAAGTCATGTAGGTGTAACTTATACTCAGCAGAGACCTACTTCAAAAAGTGACAGATCACATCTGGGGAAAATATCACAAAACAGAAACGTATAACATAAGTAAAAAATGGGGAAAGCATAATACAAGAATAAAAGTAGCATTATTTTCTCAGAATTATACAACTCTCTTCTCTCAGGGCAGGGTGATAGCTTTGCCTAGTCAGGAGGGGTTAGCTTTGTTCTGCTGGTGTCAGGCTAAGGGTGATCAGGTGAAGGGCAGACTGACACTGATAATCTTTCTCTCAGATTGGAATAAGGATCAATGAGCAGAAAGAACAGGTAAACGGATGGAGAAAGCTTGGACAGGTGCTCTATAGATCCGATTACTGTACAGTGAAACACCTGTATGTAAACCAAGGCCCCGTGTTATCTCGTTTCCTCTCTATAGGCCTAATTTATTTAATTAGCATGCACACAGAGTGGTTTCTAGACTACGGTGTTTGACGATCAACATATCACCATAACAAATGAGCGCAGAGCAGTCCCTACTGTATTTCCTTCCTATGTTCCATCACAAGGATCTATCTCGGGAATTAGGGAGATCCATTGGATGAGGCTTTATGAAGCTGAAACCCACAGAACACAACAAAAACACAATCTAGTTCCCTGGCAATCTGACATACAGCACAGAGGCTTGCAGTCTGTCGTTACACACCCGTCTCTCATGTAGATATCATCGCTATCCTGATCGGTCCCTTTATCGTGGCTTATTTCAACAACTGATGATGTATTCTGTCTGTCTTTTGTGTTTTCAAACTGTACATGAGGAGACAACAAGCTGACAACGAGTCTGACAACAAGCTTACTAATAGCTGCCTTGCATACCAATTAATTTCCACGGATGCTGTTTGATTGATAATATCCCTTGTGGGTCATAAGGAGAATCATGGGGTTCTCTGGGAGAAGATGCTGCGTAGTTTGGGAGAACATAAAGACGTCAGCGGGTCTGACTTACGTCCTGGGGCCTACCTCTGTGCTCCATTTGAATTTAATGAGACAATGTGAGATAGTGTGAGACACAGCTGTCATAATAACTCTGCCTGCGTCCATGCTGTAAGACACGTTGGAACTTGGGACTGTCTGCTGCAGTTGAAGCAATCTCTGCTAATTATCTTTTGAATTAAGTTGGTTCAATCATTTGACCTTGCAGTGCTCTCATCTTGCATATGTGTTCCTTATACCTTCTTCAGTGGTGTAACCCAACAGAAAGGAGGCAGCACTTTTGCGATACAGTGTCTTCTGTCAGCCTCTCTCTCCAGGTTGTGTGTGATCCAATATATGATCTGGCCGCTGCTTGGGGTAGAGGTCTGTTTGTGATGGCTGCATATGCTCCCGTTTGTCCACACCTCAAGCCTGCCTGCCACAGTCTCTGTTGCGTAAGGGATAATCAGGCTCATCCCAGACAATGCTGAAGATAGCTCGGAAACTGTACAGAACACTTAATTGAGTGAGCCCTTAAGCCACTCAATCCCATCTTAGGCCTTAATAGGACCTTTTTCCACAGTATTCTGTTTTGACATCCTGCACCTCTCTCTGCTCTAAAATCAAAGGGTGCATGTAGGCCACCTGATACCCGAAGAACAATAGAAACCATCAACGTTGTATTGCAAACATTTATAACCTACTGCAGGTCCACGATAACTTTAGCCTACATCACAGCAAAATGTTGCAATTTTGATGAAATTACAGAAAAGGAGAAGATTAATGTCAGAAAATACATCTCAGGATCTCCTTTCACATCCAGTATCACCTCAGTTTTATAACATCACGCCCATGAGGGCCTGACTAACGGTGCCCTTCATATTTTCTTATGGAAAATGTCAATCCTCCTAATAGGGTAAATAAGCTGATTTCTCAGATCCTATGTAGTAATTGCACTATTATAATAATGGTACCAGCCCTTTGCCTATGTGTTGGTGTGTTCATCCAGGGGCGCGTTCTCCGAGGTGTTCATGGTGAAGGAGAGGAAGACAGGCAAGCTGTTTGCCATGAAGTGTGTGAAGAAGAAGCAGAAGAGTATTCAGAATCTGGAGAACGAGATTGCCGTGTTGAGAAAGTAGGAGTTCAAAAACGTTCAATTGTCATTCAGTCCCATTTCAAATTGGATGACTCTTCCATACAGCTACTGTGTGTTTCATTGTATTTTCCATCTCATATTCTAAACATGACCTATATCTTCTCACTCCCAGGATCAAACACGATAACGTCGTTGGGCTGGAGGATTTTTATGAAAGTCGTTCTCATTACTACCTTGTCATGCAACTGTAAGTTCTACATGTTTTACCTTCCATTACAGTAGAATGGAGAAAATATTCTGATAGTTATTTCCTATAAAACCCTTGTGTACGCACAAACTCCACAAATAATAGTTATTGCCCATTGATTTAATGACAGCCACAATGTTCTGCCTGTCTGAGTTTGGGATCAGACCGCAACTTAGCACTCAAGTCACACAGAGAAGCATCATGCTGAATGTTCTCAATGCTGAGCCTGAACATGAGCAGAAGCTCATGGATTGAAGAGCATATGTCATCCACAAATGTTAGGCTGAGCAATGTTTCCGACAATCACTTCATGGTTAAGGTTAGGTTGAGTCAGCTTTAAGGGCTCAAGGTTAATGGCTGTTGTTCTTCTACCGGTAGCGTTGCTGGGGGTGAGCTGTTTGACCGTATCCTGGACCGGGGGATGTACTCAGAGAAGGATGCTAGCAGGGTCATCCAACAGGTGCTCCAGGCTGTACAATACCTCCATCAGAATGGCATCGTACACCGTGACCTCAAGCCGGAGAACCTGCTGTATTACAGCCAGGATGAGAGCTCCAAGATCATGATCAGTGACTTTGGCCTGTCCAAGATGGAGGACAACGGTGTTATGTCCACAGCCTGCGGCACTCCAGGATATGTGGGTAAGGAAGGAGACGTTTGGCCTCTACGGATAATTAACTGTGTGTACGGGTGATACACTGGGTCAGAAGAACCACACTCAAACACATAAGGGAGACAACAAAGACATTACGAAACCTAATAGCCTGTCAAATACCATACAACACTAGTTGAGGAAAATGAACTGAACTTGGAGAATTGTTCTTACTTACTATGTTTCCCAACCTCCAGCCCCTGAAGTCTTGGCCCAGAAACCCTACAGCAAGGCAGTGGACTGCTGGTCTATTGGAGTCATCACCTATATCCTGTGAGTATTGCTCTCATTGATGACCTCCGGATATGTCAATATTGGACCAGGTCTATCTTGGAAAAGAGATGTTATCTCATTGAGAAAAACCTGTATAAATAAAGGTAAAATAAAATTTAAAAAACAGTCTACTGTAAGGTATAGTTGATTGCATGTAAAGACTATGTATCTGACCAGGCAAGAGTGCATTTTGGGTTTTCAAGCTTGTTAGTCTAATCAAGGGTTATCTTTAGCATGATGAAGTCATCGTCATGCTGTTACAGTGGTGGAGTTAAAGCTCCACCTTGTGGACATTTAACACAGAGACAAACACACACACTATCATTTCGTAAAGACACAAACTTACACAGCATTATTATTTGGTTTCTCTAGTCTCTGTGGATATCCCCCTTTCTATGAGGACACTGAGACGCGACTGTTCTCGAAGATCATGAAGGCACAGTACGAGTTTGACTCTCCCTTCTGGGATGACATCTCTGAATCAGCCAAAGATTTTATCCGCAACATGATGCAGAAGAACCCGAAGATGCGCTTCACCACAGAGCAGGCTCTCAGGCATCCCTGGTGAGTGTCATGATCAACAACATTATTGCTTCATCTATTTTTGTCTGTAACATCTACAACAACATATTCTCTGTGGTGTCCAGTGTGAGGTGTATTCAGGCTAGCCTGGAAACAGTTTCAGTTTCAATGACAGGAATGCCAGACTGAATTAGTGAGCTGAAACAAAGGTGAAATATAGCAGGATTTAGTCTAGATTACGAGACTAGATTCAGGCTAAAACCCGTCAGGAGATTACAATGTTCTTTTCGGTTGTCTCTCCTTCAGGATCATTGGAAATACTGCACGGAGCCAGGATATCTACCACTCTGTCAGTGTCCAGATCCAGAAGAACTTTGCCAAGACCAAGTGGAAGGTGAGCCTTCCTCCCATACCGCTCAGAAAGGGTTCTGGCTCTCTCCCCCATTTTAGACATAATCCCAGTGTGTTGTTTGTGTGTACGACACATCTGATCTCTTTCCTGATTTAAGGGCCAAGAAATACTGTAAACATCTATGTGTTATTCAACATCTATGTGTTATTCAACATCTCTGATTACTCATAATCAAGTCAATATCAAGACCACTATAAAAGATTCTATGCCCAAGCTTTTCCCAAATAAAACCACATCGCCTAACTCATGATGATGGCTGTCACCTTGGGGGCGCATGCAGTACTTTTCTCTTAGCATGTTTCTCATCAACTGTTGTCGGTGTGTCGTTACAGCAAGCCTTTAACGCCACCGTGGCCATCAATCACATGAAGAAGCTGCAGCTGGCCCACTCTGAGCTGGTGGTCAAGGCGCAGACCCTCAACATGCCCACCATCCAGGTTATCGACGTCTCCTCCCCCGCCAATTCCCACAACCCCCCGGATCCCGATAGGCTGGAACCCAAAGGGAACCAAATTACCCTACCAATCAGCTCCAGAGACACGAAGAGCCACCAGCCCTTAAAGATCAGCCAAAGCGAGCCGGCACACGCCCATACCCTCGCAGAGACGGGCAAATACGCCTACCACTCTGAGCCTGCGAACCTTAATACGTAAGGACTAACACAAACTCCCATATTTTCCTAAAAAGACGACTAGCCTCCATTCACTGTGCCTGAATGACCATTAAACAGTGGGGAATTTCCCCGATTTAGCCTTTGCGCCATCCACTGTAACTATCTGATGGATGACTTTGCGTCCCCTTGTTTTAGGTACAGGGCAACGGGCAACCGCAATGGCCAAGTTCTCCAGACTGGAGTGTGCTCTGTCATGTGAAGGATCTTTGGAAGGACTTCCACTTTGCGTGGAATTTTTTTACTAGGTAAATATTGAACTATTACACATTACTCTTTATTTTAGTGCTGTAACGAGGTTGCGTTATGGTAGTTTATTTCTTATTAGTAATAGATATAGATCATCTGAAGGTGGGATTGTGTTTGACTAAGTGTGTGTCCCTCCTCTCAAGGTCAGTCAGCTGACTTGGTCATGTCTGCTTCCTTCCTGTGGGCCAGTGGATTCTCAGGATGGCCAGTGAGATCCAGAATCCGCCGGGTTTCTGAAAATAATTCTGAACAGTGCCTAGAAACCTCCTTGAAAACATTCTGGACATACTGTACACCGACAGACGTTCACACACATACATGTATATAACAAGGTATTCCACGATGTCCAGAATCCCAGGGAGGAGGGGCACTATGCTCACTAGGGACTGGGTGATGTATGTATTATACCATGAAGAAACAATTATTCACATAAGAATTTTGTGTTATAACCCTTGAAGAAGGAGTTGATGTCAGGGAAAGGTTTGTTTGCGTCATGATGTGGTGATGCGATGTGGAGCAAAGTTTAAAGTTGAAAGACAGCTAAAGAAGAAATAGGACTACTGTGTACATGACTATAAGACTGACTTAAGTGGTTGTGCTGTTCCATGGTGTGGGGAGATGTTCGAAACAGAAGGCAGGTTTTGATGTGGAATATATGACCAACCAGGATTTTATCCCCATGTACATTGATGGGGGAAGTTGATGGGGAACATTGAGTAACTAAACGATAGTGTTATCCATGTGCTCACAGTCAACTCATTAACAGTGTAAATACCACTCTTAATGATTTGCCAACTCACCAGCACTCATATTAATGAAAGTTGAGATTGTAAATCTAATTTATCCTTGTGCTGAAGAGATTTGGATACTATTATTATGATTTTATTACTGTATTGATAATATTATGTCTCCTTTTAATACAAGGAGGTGAGTTGCTTCTGTCCCAAGCTCAGCGGAGCTTGCTGTTGGTGTTTTGTAAATATTCTAGATTGGGGTTTTTTCTCTGTAGCTTCATTGTAAATAAATAAAATACGTACACAAACAATCCTATGTCTTTGCTTTTTCCCCCCTCTCTCTACGCTCGGTCATGTGACGCAATTCAGTGACCTAGATTAGGGCTTCCAAACTTTTTTCCCCAGCACCCCTTATAAATCTGTTATTGAGATGGTCTATTTAATATAGGCTACCAGCTTGATTTAGTTTAATCTGAAGTCTCAGAATAGATCATACAGTATGGTCGGCTGAGCTGCAGGGGATAACACCAGGGGTTATTGATGAGACTGGATCAATGGCTTAGCCAGATAACTTCATATTATGAAACAAGTCTATAAAGAGGTGTACACGTTCTTATTGTTAAATTAGCTAAACCCACTCACTTGGCTAAACTATAATTAAGCAATATGGCCAATATACCATGGCTAAGGGCTGTTCTTATGAGCAATGCAGAGTGGCCATATACTGCAAACCCCCAAGGTGCCTTATTTCTATTATAAACTGGTTACCAACGTAATTAGAACAATAAGTTTGTTTTTTGTTATACCAGTGGTACACGGTCTGATATAACACGGCTTTCAGCCAATCAGCATTCAGGGCTCGAACCACCCAGTTTATAGTTACTAATTCATTTCACAGGGGCTACAAGTGAAGGAGAAAGTGGTACAGCAGCAATACAGGACACTTTTATTATCAGAAAGCACATATGAAAGATGTTATTTGTCCCTATTATAATGTCCACCAAGTCCCCCACTTTAAAAATGGGAGTTTGTGGTATATGGCCAATATACCACAGCTAAGGGCTGTCTCCAGGCACACCGCGTTGCTCATAAGAACAACCCTTAGCCATGGTATATTGGGAAAACTTGGCCAATATACCATGGCTAAGGGCTGTTCTTAAGAGCAACGCGGAGTGCCTGGAGACAGCCCTTAGCCGTGGTATTTTGACCATATACCACAAACCCCAAGGTGCCTTTGCGATGATAAACTGGTTACCAACGTAATTAGAACAATAAGTTTGTTTTTTGTTATACCAGTGGTATACGGTCTGATATAACACGGCTTTCAGCCAATCAGCATTCAGGGCTCGAACCACCCAGTTTATAATTAGTAATTCATTTCACAGGGGCTACAAGTGAAGGAGAAAGTGGTATAGCAGCAATACAGGACACTTTTAGTATCAGAAAACACATATGGAAGATGTTATTTGTCCCTACTACACTGTCCACCAAATCCCCCCTTTTAAAAATGCTCCTTTAAAGCAGCTAGCTAATGCAATGTGAAATGACTTTTTGCCTTTCCTCTCATGTGGTACAGATGAGAAGGTCCTCACACGAGTGCTACATGCAGCGTGTTAGCTTTCTTACCCACCCTTCCACCCCACCAACCACAAGATAGTTGACTTGGAGCACAGATAGCCGAGACAGATTGCCTATTCAGGCAAAAGAGCGTGGCACAGAACCTAGAAATATGGGGCAAAAGTCCCCAAACAGTCTAGCAGTTTTCCTAAAGTAGCAAACATGCCAGTCCAAAGCCACAGCTTACTGAAACAGGGAGTCGGTGTAGTCGGTGTGGTTCTCACCTCACACGTAATGGTCTTCCTGAAAGTGTAATTGCAGCCATATTACGCACCATCACTTCAAGGAAGACTGCCACGGCCAAGAACCATAAAGAGGGGAAAGGTTGAGTCTACTTTGCAAATGGCATGAGAATACAGAACATGAGTGGGAATCCCAGGATTCCAGATGTGACAATGGAATTTTATAGTTGACTTTACAACCTTGGTCTGACTGGCAGTCACATTTTGAAGAATGTGAGTGAAACTGGAGTGTGAAAAGTAGCCTGTTTAACAGTCACCAAGGTCTGAAAATGTGAAACGTATTTTATTATTGCCATTTCAGTATTGCCGAAATGACAACACATGGCACTCTGTGACTAGTGACCAGATTATTTCACAACAGAACCAGACGACTGCCTTCCTCCTCTTGTCCTGCTTTGGGAAATCATGTCAAAGGGCATGGTGCTTCGCACGAGCGCGCACAAACACACACACACATACACACACACACACACACGCTTATCTAGAGCAACTTACAGGGGCAATTCTGGTTAAGTGCCTTGCTCAAGGGCACAGACAGATTTTTCACCTTGTCAGCTCAGGGATTCAAACCAACGACCTTTCGGTTACTGGCCAAACGCTCTTAACCGCTAGGCTACCTGTCACCCCACATCCAATTTAACTTCATCAATGTATCAACAATGTCAATATATACTGTAAATCCATTTGTTGTGGATACCCATAGGCTAAAGCACTGGAGGTCTAAGAGGCATTGGGACTTCCGTAAAGCTCTCAATACTACTTTGTTTGATTAGGAATGAACCTAACACTGCAGCTGGGGCATTCCAACCAATAAAGGGGTGGTACAGAGATAAATTGATTGAGGGGATAGTACTCTAACATTAAATAATTATCATTGGATACAGGTCAACCTCTCCTGATGGTGTTTAATGTACACAACACTGGACATAAACCGACCAACCACACAATGGTCAATGTTCAGCAACATGTGTATAGTGTTAGTCTTAGCTCTCTTTATTCTTCATTGTGGAGTTGTCAATTCCCTAATATAAAATAATAGTAGACACTTTGCAAAGACTCAGGAGAGAGAGTATTGGAAGTGGGTTCAGGTCGAGCATAGCTACCGCTGGTGTTTGTCTTACTGTTTCACAAAATTTTCATTCTTAGGATTAACTATCTGCCTAGTTCAACTTCAAAGTTTTGCAGGTAGATGAGACCCACAAAATGGGTCAGATTTTCACCTTTGACATAATGAGACTTTCTTTATTTGATGACACATCAGCAAACGTTGGACTTCATTGTAGAACTAACACTCATTGCACTGTTTAGAAGCAGCAAGATTGATGGGTTTCTGTAGTTGTATTACGTACCATCATAGACTACCACGCTGACTAGATGGTGGCTGATGAGTGATGAATGCTTTTTATGTTATAATACTGCAGTAATACAGTAGCCTATATAGCACTACTACACTTATTAAAGATACATTCCGGGATCCTAAGCACTTACAAATTTGTAACATATTGTACAAATTATAATTTGTAACATACCTACATTTCGTAGGATATGTTACATCCTGACATTTTTAGTTGTTATGCATTTCGTTCAATATGTTACAAATTACAATTCGTACAATATGTTACATATTGAACGAATTGGAATTTGTAACATACCATACGAATTGTATCCTAAGCACTTACAAATTTGTAACATATTGTACGAATTGTAATTTGTAACATATTGAACGAAATGCATAACAACTAAAAATGTCAGGACGTAACATATCCTACGAAATGGATGATGTACAATTTTCGGGGACCGTTTTGGCTCGTGAGCACGACTTTCAAAACAACTGGCTGAAATTATACAAAAGCTGTACAAAACCACACAATTTGTACCTCTGTTTCATGACTAAAACACATGTGACTCACGTGATATTACTTGCACAATATATTTTGGCAAGTTGGGTTTTTTTCAGTGACCTTGCCTTTGTACCGACTCTTGGCTGTTTCCAAAACAGCCCTGGATGCCATTATAGAGTGCATCAGATATTGAAGACATTGCCTCAAAGCAGTTGACTCCAACACTGCACTTCCTCAACACCCATCGTCATGAATATTCATAATTTGACACTTTGTGGGAGTTGATGTGGATCTCCTTGTGTATAAAACCCAGCACCTCTCATTGCATCTTTGCTTGGGGATGCTTGACTAAGACGAAATCTAAGGAAAGCATTTAACAGGTCCCTATACAGGTAAGTACATTTAAATATTTTCAGCTCTGTTCTGTGCAGTCTTCATTCAATCTTATTCAGAATTGAAGAGTGTAATCTACATTGTCTGAATATATTATCAGTGATATATTATTTAATACATTATGATTATCATAAAATGTACAGCGGTCAGTACTAATAATTACGCTAATTTGTTTTAGTTTAATTACCACATTTGCAGAGTCATTAAACAGCCTATTATGTATGACATTTCCTTTTCCCTCAATAGACTGAACTTAAGACAATGGAGACCATAAACGAAATCATTCCATTCGCTAAGGAGATGCTGAGCCAGAGGCCCAGTCGAGGCATGATGAAGGTGTACCTGCTGGGTTCTACCCTGGCATTTTTTGGAGTTGTCGGTGGGCTGGTGGAAACGGTCTGCATGCCATTTTGTGAACAGGAGCCATTAGATGAGGAAATGATCAAGCTGATCACAGAGGAGAAGAAGAGGCAAATGCTGGAGCCAGAGATAACCACTGTCGAGCCTGATGTTGTGGATGAGTTGCAAACAGAGATTGATGCTAAGAAGCCACTGGAAGGTCGTCAGAGGAGGGCGTCTATCAGGTCACCTGCCTGTTGAAGATGCACTGCAACAACATCTTATGTTACACACACTAATGAAACCAACACTCAGAACACAAAATGTGGTGAAATAAGCTGTCAACCAGGCAATCAAAAGAGATTGCACTTGGTGATTTTTGTCATGATAATTTGGCCATGTTTAGGGACCCCTTGACTTATTATTAATGAGAAGAGAAGAGGCTGAATGGATGGATGGACGAATGCAACAACAAGCTACAGTGATGACTGGCTGCTGGGCAGCAGAAGCTCTGTGACTGATTGAGAATTTGTATTTTCTTTTGGCTTCCTAATAAACCTATTTTAGGTTACCACTGGGTCATGAACTGGTTAATGTCAAACAGTGCTGTGAGTAGTCTACTGTAGCCTATCTAATTATTTATATAAACCCTAGATGACTGTTTTAAAGCCACTGCACAGGTCTTTTTGTACTCCATTGTAAAAAATATTTTGGAAGCTATAGAAATGCATTTATAAATGTGTATATTCGTTTTTGCTAAGTATATTCTATTACATACACATTGATGCATACATTTCAATTGTATTATGTGAACTGAACATAAAAACAAAAAAATAAAGACATTAATAAAAACATTTTCCTTAAATGAGTTTTTTTCTACCGGAAATGATGCCGTTTTGTTTTTCTGTCTGTCGTGTGCCTAGCAAGCTAGGCGAACACTTTTGTTGTCAGAAAGGTGTGACTTTGTGAAATAACGATTTGGGAGCAAATAAACAACCTACCGTGCAGATGGCGGACCCTGCGGTGATGGCGGGTGGATTCAGTGCTATAGTAGGGGTAAATAAGATTGTCATATGTAAGCTAACTTGGCTACAATGTTAGCCACCATCAGGCTAGCTTGTCAACATAACGTTAGGTTAACTACAATGGTTGTAAATCGCCTGTCTGTCCAAATTAAACTAGCACATTAAAACACATTTTACCTCCTCAAATGACATCCATTAGCTAGCTACGTTTAAACGAATGTTTTTTTTAAAGGAAAGTCGGTTAAGAACAAATTCGTATTTACAATGGCGGCCTAGGAACAGTGGGTTAACTGCCTTGTTCAGGAGCAGAACGACAGATTTTTACCTTGTCAGCTCGGGGAGTCGATCTCACGTAAACTCGTACATCGCCTTGGTCCGTACAATTGCCCTTATTTTAGCGCCCCAAAAACGTAATAATTACAGATCAACTGTAATGTCAATAACATTGTAAAGCACAATTTCTCCCCTTTCCAACATAATCAATTACATGACATAAACGCTGCCCGTTTCTGCATAATTCAAGCAGGCAATGAGCCCCATCGGGTCTTTTTAAAAATGGCGGGTGGGGAAGCGAAACTAATGCGTGATAGTGAGGAGAGATGTTGTGTGGGAAAATTGCTTTTTTTCACTCGCCTCTAAAATGTAAATAAAACCCTAAAGAGTTTATATAATGTGCCATTACATACATATTTGAAGGTTTGTGTCGAATTTGAATCAGGTTTTTAGGGCGGTGCTAAAGTGATCTTATAAGTAAACAGCGGCTTTGAGAATGATGATCGCATGCAATGATGACGAAAAAAATGACGGTCGCTGTCCATTTCTTGTTTTTAAAGGATGATAGAAGTGCTACACCTGGTGGAGAGATATTGTAAGACAGAAATAGTTGCTTTATGCGTGCTGTACGTTACGACATGACACGTCAAGATGTAACGGAGGTCCGTTCTTTCAACTTTTCTCCAATACTATAGTCATTACCATGTCGATCAACGCTTGAATAGAAACCTAGTTCACACCCCCGATTTTGACGTCAACACACAGTCCCATTAGTTTTCTTTGTAGCCTCGTTTGAATGTTGCGGTTGCACACATTTGTACGGAATGGGGAGAGTTTACGTTTGCAACCTTTCGGTTACTCGCCCAACGCTCTAACCACTAGGCTACTTCCCACCCCCGTTGTTGACTTGCTGTTCACAATCACGTCATGCCATTTGCAAACTGGGGTCGTTAATCCTGTATAAGCGTGTAGGTAGCTAGTTGGCTAACCATGAGAGAAAGTGTTTTCACACGGACATCTGTATGTTTTACAGCGTTCCGGGTGTGGTAAGGCGACGTCCAGCCCGGCAGAGAATTACCAGCTTGCCCGGCGTCGCACCCTCCAAGTGGTAGTGAGCTCTCTGCTGACAGAGTGTGGATTCGAGAGCGCAGAGAAGGCCACCGTGGAATCACTGACTGAGATGATCCAGAGCTGTATGTAACCATTGTGTGTTGATGTTTTTGAAAATGTAATTCATACATGTTTTGGATTAAACTAATAACCCTTTGCTGGCTTGAATTAAACAACAAGCCATGTCAAGTGACTAGCCCTTCATGAAATCACCACAATTGTCTGTATTACTGACCTCTCATCTGTGTCTATTCCCTGTACTTTTTCCAGACATATCTGAAGTAGGTCGTTGTGCCAAGGCATACTGTGAACACACAGCTCGAATCACGCCCACCCTCTCTGACGCTGTGGTCACACTCAATGAAATGGGTTAGTTTAACCTCAGGAAAATGCAAAATAATTACAGCTTGAATTAGAATTGGGCCGTATACTGTATTTTATGATATACCGGTATTGATGCAGGGACCAGTTTGGGTTTTTACTTTACCGGTATTTGAATGTTTGGTTTGTTAAACGTGATACGCCATGTGTAATCAATTTTTATAGTTTACTTCGCTACTTGAGTCATCTCTCTCCGTGCCACTTTCAACACAGACCTCGCCACGCCCGTCACTCAAGGAGCACATTTGATGTTCCTCAACCACGAGATACTTGTGTTCAGTCTGCATGGTCAATGCAGCACATGCAACAATGTTGATGACAATGCTGATTTAAATTTGCTTCTTAATATAAATCCACAAGCGTTCTATAATGACACTTAGTTTGTGTTTCTTACATCAGCAAACAGCTAGTTTGTCTTTTCTTAGCAAGTTGCCCTAAATCTTGTGAGACGCTAATTGTTAGCCGCTAATAAATGTACTGAGTAAGAGCAAACGTAGCTAGCTAATACAGCTTGATAATACCAGTGATGGTGTAGACCTAAATCAGCATGTTTGTGCAACAGTATCTTCTAAATCAAAGAGAAATATGCAAAGCAAGAATATGTTAGCTACATGAAGTAGCTAAGAGAAAACATTCAATGTAGCCAAAGCTTTTAGGGACCACTAGGAAACACTAAACACTTTAGTTCCTACCCTCTCACAATAACTCCTCCCTGGCATTTTAATTCGTTGTCATCTCCAAAAACAATATTCAAAGTCCCCACTTATATTCTAACTATAGAATTAGAAAAGTCATTCTATTTCCATGATTCCAACAGTTTTGCTCTAATTGGCCAGTCAAATCGCAATTGCAACATTTGGTTAAAAATAAGTCCTAGATTATTTGCCCATATCGTGCAGCCCTACGTGGCAGTGTGGACCTTATCTCAATTGAGCAGTGGTGTAAAGTACTTAAGTAAAGATACTTTCAAGTACTACTCAAGTAGTTTTTTTTTTTGGTATCTGTACTTTGCTTAATTTAAAAAAATGTTTTGACAACTTTTACTTTAATACATTCCTAAAGAGAGAAACTGTACTTTTTACTCCATGCATTTTCCCTGACACCTAAAAGTACTTGTTACATTTTGAATGCTTAGCAGGACAGGAAAATGGTCCGATTCACGCACTTGTCAAGAGAACATCCCTGGTCATCTACTGGCTCTGATCTGGGGGACTCACTAAACACGCATGCTTTGTTTGTAAATTATGTCTGAGTGTTGGAGTGTGCCCCTGGCTATTCGTAAATAAATAAAAACAAGAAAATGGTGCCATCTGGTTTGCTTAATATAAGGAATTTGAAATGATTTATACTTTTACTTTTGATACTTAAGCATATTTAAAACCAAATACTTTTAGACTTTTACTCAAGTAGTATTTTACTGGGGGACTTTCACTTTTACTTGAGTAATTTTCTATTAACGTATCTTTACTTTAACTCATGTATGACAATAGGCTACTTTTTCCACCACTGCAATTGAGTGCAGGAAATACAGAAATGATAAGTGCTGAAATTTGTTTTGGTTGAATTGAACAGTATAAAACAATCAATGGAGAAAGACTCATTGAAATCACTTAATGTATGCGTTGCCACCCTAGGATCACTCACTACTCATAAAGCAAATGTAGAACTTGTATTATTCATAAACTAAAAATACCGTCATACTGTAAAAAAAAAAGTTTTAAATACCATGATATAATATTTGGGCCATATCGCCCAGCCCTAGCTTGAATATGAAATCTCTATTTAATTTGTCTTCATTAACTTATTTGTTTCATGTACCACCACAGGTTTCAATGTGGACACTCTGCCAGGGTATGCCAAGAGATCACAGAGGATGGTTATAACTGCTCGTGAGTCTTTACTGTTAGTAGACCCTCAAGAGGCTGGTATTTACCCTGCACCGAAGAGGCTGCTGCCCTATATACATAGACATGGAATCACTGACCACATTAATAATGGCACACTAGTCACTGTAATAATGTTTACATAGTGCTTTACTCATCTCATATGTATATACTGTATTCTATTCTACTGTATTTTAGTCAATGCCACTCCCAACATTGCTTCTCCTAATATTTATATTTCTTAATTCCATTATTTTAGATGTGTATTGTTGTGAATTGTTAGATACTACTGCACTTTTGGAGCTAGGAACACAAGCATTTCGCTACACCCGCAATAACATCTGCTAAATATGTGTATGTGACCAATAAAATTTGATTTAGACTACAACTGAGGACAAAACACAAGAACACTATAGAGAAAGCTAGTAACTGGTCTTAGAATGAAAGTAGAAAGATGCTTAACTGGCAATCTGTGTGTATTTTTCAGCTCCAGTGACGAATGCTCCTGTGATCCCAAAGGCCTTGATTGCTGGACAGAAACGCACTCATCCCTCCCACATCCCCAGCCACTTCCCGGAGTTCCCCGATCCTCACACTTACATCAAAACTCCAGTGAGTCAACCACACTTCTTACCGTTTTCCAAGCCAGAAACATACTTGACTTAGTATTTATATACTGACACTTTTCCGAGTGGTCTAGTGAAAAGATTTTTAAGATGAACAAATTGGTGAGTTTCCTCGGTTGTCTTTCTATCAGACGTTTCGGGAGCCTGTGTCAGATTATCAGGTGGTGCGAGAGAAGGCAGCTTCTCAGAGAAGAGATGTAGAGCGAGCACTCACACGCTTCATGGCCAAGACAGGAGAAACACAGAGCCTCTTCAAGGATGATGTCACTGCCTTCCCATGTGAGCGAGTGCTCGTTGTTGTTGTCAAGCATGATTCTCATTCATGCTGTTCAATTGAATAATCTGCACAAAAATGCTTCTAATATGGAACAGAAGTTCTGTTCCCGTTGATCTTATTTCCTACTAGAGAGAGTGTTGGGTACCTGTGTTTACATGGGTAATAATACTGATGCCTTTGTGGTTGCCAGTGATCGCAGAGCGGCCCAGCTCCATCCCGTACCTCAGTGCCCTGCTGCCCTCAGAACTGGAGCTGCAGACTCTGGAGGAGACTGACTCCTCTGAACAGGACGATCAGACCGACAGCGAGAACACGCCAGTCAACAACCTCAATGTGAGTCAGGGACATGGGCCAAAGGAAATATTCAACCTTGAGTCTTTATGATCTGCAGTGCAATGTGGTTTGGCCTATACAGAATGAACTTCAATAGAATAATCAAGGCCCTCCTAATGAGGGTGTTTACAAAGGCATTCATTGTTAAGAGCAAATCTATATTAAAATGTACCTGGTGTGTTGATTGCTACAAAAAAAACATTTGAAATTAAGTTTGTTTTCCTCATCTATGCCTTTAATCAAATTTAGGATGATCCTGGAGCTGATAAGGAGAATTCCGTGCTTCTTGCTGGGGGCGTGGTTCCCTCGGTGAAGGTCAGTGAAGAAAACATGATTGACAACCCATACTTGAGGCCAGTCAAGAAACCCAAAGTGAGGAGGAAGAAGTGAGAGTTTACTACACTTAGCTACTAATTTGGACTTCTGTCAGCCACAACGAAGAGTGAATTGTAAGAAGCAGTCAACAGCTCTGTGCTTCTGAGAAGTGGACCCACGTGGACATCTGAGGTCAGGGACTCCAACCTCTCAACTTCCTACATGGCAAATACTGCTCATTATGACACCCTTCACCAGTTACATTCATGAGAAAACAGACATTTGCTAAATTTAATATTTTTCAAATTTGTGGAATGGTTCTGTCGTGAAAGAAAATGTAACATTTGCTAAAATGTTATTTTTACCTATTTCCGAATTATGATTTCAGTCGTTTGTGAATAATGAACAGGACATAAAATGTTTTGATTTGTAATTTTAACATCAATTTACCCAAATGACACATTTTAGCCTATCGCCAAATATACACTGAACAAAAAAATAAACGCAACATGTAAAGTGTTGGTCCATTGTTTCATGATCTGAAATAAAACATGTCCCAGTTCTTCCATGGCCTGCATACTCACCAGAAATGTCACCCATTGAGCATGTTTGGGAGGCTCTGGATCGATGTGTACGGCAGCGTGTTCCAGTTCTCGCCAATATCCAGCAACAACTTTAGTATCTGGTGTGATACTGCCATTGAAGAAGAGTGGGGCAACATTCCACAGGCCACAATCAACAGCCTGATCAACTATGCGCTGCATGCGACAAATGGTAGTCACACCAGATACTGACTGGTTTTCTGATCCACGCCCCTACCTTTAAGGTATCTGAACAGATCTGTATTCCCAGTTGTGAAATCCATAGATTAGGACCTAATTTATTTATTTATTTGAAATGTACTAGTTCCTTATATGAATTGTAACTGAAAAATCTTTGAAATTGTTGGTTACATTTAGATTTTTGTTCAGCGTACATGAGGCAAGAATTAGGCAACTTCACTCCCCACTTCGTATACCTTGAGATATTGGTCATTTGTGAGGCTATATTAAAGCTGAGAAATAAAATCACTTTATTTATGCTTACATCAGATTGATCTCCAGAAGAGTCAGGTGTAGAACAACTGTAGATATGCCACCCGACTTCTTTGCTTCACAAACTCCTTGTCACAAAGCAGCTATGCATGACAAAAATGAAACGCATGTTATTGCTGACAATACCGGTATACATCTCCATATTACTTTGTATAGTAATGCAAAGTCAAACTTACAAACCCACCTCTGTCCTCAAGGCTTTCCTCTCTAATGTGGGCAGTCTACCCCAGTCTGGGGAACCAAATTTCATAGGCCATGACACCTTCTGGTTCAGAGTAGTATCATGAGCATATGTCCCTGGGCTGCATCATAAAAACAGATGTTAGTAGTCAATCAATTTGAAGAATGATACATGCAATATACATATATACGATATTCCTCAAACCCAACTCTGGACTTTGAAGACAGTTCCAATGCTTTTTTCCCCCCATTGTTCCCCTCTAATCAGGGACTGATTTTGACCAGGTGGGTGCAATTAATAATCAGATGGAACAGAAAACCAGCAGGCTCCGAACCTCATAATGTAAGAGTTGAATACCCCTGCAAGAGATAATCAGTGTTTTCCTATTATGGACAGTTTGGAAAGGGTGCCACTCCCAATTAGCATTCACTCACCCTGGTTTGAAGTCAGCTGTAACAGGCTTGGTCCTGAACCTCTTTGTGGTGGAGCTGAAGGGGATTCTGCCAGGAGGGTATACTTTAGACCAGGTTCTGTCCTGCTGATACCTCTGAGGGGAAGGAGTGATTGTCTGGGTGGTGGGAGGAAAACATTTAAATGAGAGAAGGATATTCAGAGACCTAAAAATAGAAGTAAATGTTACAATATGCCTATAAGAAGATCATTTTTCAAATTGCTTTCAATGTAATGGCAATAGGTTGACTAATTTCTCACGTCGTTAGATAAACCTTAAGATTTTTCAAAAACAGGTTGGCTATCAACATAAATCATGCATATTCTCATAAGGCTTTAACATCATACCTGAGCACAGGGCAGAAACCGTGCAGACGTCCTTGCAGCAAGAGTGTATCCTTTCTTACTCTCAGGTCTCTTCTGTACATCATATAGAATGGTACCAACCTGTTGGAACAATAACTAACGTGAAAAACCTCACAAGAGAATGTAAGGATTTCCTAATGTTATTTGAACTGGCTGTTTGAGTAGCTTCTGCAATGCATTATTTATTACCATGCGGAAAATAACCAAATTGGTTTATTTGAGATCAACAGGTTAACAGATCTTTATGAAGAGTGTGGATAGGTCATTGAAAGAACATGACAGTAAACTGCTCAGGAAAAACTCACATGATTGTCATAGCAGCCGGGGCCACGGTGTGGGGCTCCCTCAAGTGACAGCTTATTGCCCAGCCGGTTAGGTGCACAGTGGGTCGGAAACAACTTCCGTTCCTGGCAGCTGCCAAAGGCAACGCACCGCAGGGGAGCTACAAATTCAGAGATAAGATTGGACATTTTTAATTGACGCTAATAGATAAAAACGCAATGGGTGGACGCTAATCATTTTACCTGCATCCAGTGCCGCCATGTTCCCTCTTCCTTTTGTTTATATTCTTACCGGTAACGATGGGAACCAGGTGGATGAATGGTATAGAAGGGATCCAGTTTTTGTCAAATTAACGTCAAAGGTAGATTTTTTTGGTGCGTGGGGATTTAAACTAACCCCAAGTAACCATTTTCTTAACCTTCTACTAACCTGCTACGAAAAGTCAAATCTGACGTTATTTTGACAAAAACTGGATCCTTCCAGACATGACAGGATGGATGCGCGGTAAATTATGCAAATACTTGGCTGGAAACTTCAGGTTGACGTGAATGGCTACTCTATTCTCCACTTTCAACGAATGAGAATTAACTTGTTTACTTTACTTTTGCAATTTAATAATGTGACCATAATGCAATATTCATGTGATAATTATAATCAAACATATGTTATTTGGAGGCAATGTTTGGACAGTGTGACCAGACAAATACAAAACCTGGTTACACCTGTTTAAGCCAAGTTTGTGGGACATTTTAAACTACCAAAGCAGCCGTTTTTATCTCAATATCAAATCATTTCTAGCTAACAATTAAGTACCTTACTGGGATTGTTTTCAATAAAAATTGTCAAAAAGAAAAAATATATATATTCTTAGCAAAGAGCAATTTCTCAAGCAAGAATTTTGCTAGGACTGTCTGGGAATGTTCTGAGTGGGAGGGGAAAACTGAAAACTATCTGTTATTGGCAGAGAGGTTTGGAACTGCATTAACCAATGATGATGATGACATCAAGCAGGCCAAAACTCCATCCCACCAAAACAGGCTGAAATTTCAGGCAGTCTTTTCAAGCACCTCTTACACTAAAAAGGCATGTATTATTTCAGTATTATTCCAACCTCATAGTGGATATATACATAAAAAACAGGAAAAACACTTTTGACTCTCCTGGGCCTTTTGACTTTACTGATAGTGTTTAAGAGGCACATTTTCTATTCTTAATAAATTACATGAGTTGCTTCAAGATGGCAAAGCATTGGATTTGAGTATACATTTGGTACTATATGTGTAGGGGCATGAGGGTCCCTGATAGTTTTGACATTTCATGTAATTTCAGCATAACTTTACACTTATCAATAATAATAAAAAACAGGTCAGCATTGTTGTGTATTGTTGCATTGTCTTTTTGGAACAAAGTTATACAAAACAATTTGCACAGCATTGTGTGATCTCCAATTCATCCCACTGGCATTCCCAACAGCAATATTTAGGGTAGGGCTTTGTCAATAGCATAAGTCTGCACACATACGTTCAACTTCATATGTACATGCAATTCTTTCATTATTATTGTTAGATTTTTAAATTACACAGCTGAGAAACTTACAAAGCAAGTGAAATACAACTAAATCAGTCCCACAACATGCTACAATCACATTAATTAAATTGACAACAAAAGCTTCTCTCTGACAATTAGCAGTATTACTTGTACAAACAAACCCCTTAATTGGCACTCATTGAAACATGCGTGATCTGAGAATTTATCAAGGCAAAAGAGTATTGACAGTACATCATGCAGTTTCCTTTGGGCAAGTGCAGATGAAGAGAGGCTATGGAATGTACCGCATTGCAAGATAAAAGGGTAACACAGACATAGAAACACATGGATGGTGTCAAAGGAACACAGGCCGTGTCAGGGGAAGGCCCTAAAAATTGTCCGTCTCCAACTACCCAAGTCATAGACTGTTCTCTCTGCTACAGCACGGCAAGCGTTACCGACGTACCACGTTTGGAACCAACAGCTACCTGGCCTATCTGCATTGACCCTTTTTGCACTAACTCATATGACTGATCACATAAGCTGCTGCTAATGTTGACTATCTATCCTGTTGCCTAGTCATTTTATCCCTACCTATATGTACACATTTACTTCATACCCCTGCTTATCTACTCAGTACTGGTACCCAGGTTATCATTACTCGTGTATTTATTCCATTATTATTTCTCTCTGCATTGTTGGGAAGGGCCCATAAGAAAGCATTTCACTGTTGTTTACGAACAATGTGACGAATACAATGTGATTTGACAAATGCCAAGAGGATGGGAATGCTCAATGCTGAGAATCAGAGAACAGGGTGGAGGTGGCTAAAATAAGTAAGTAGGCAAATGACAATAGAACATATCAAATAACTCATGAGCAAATCAATGTGGAGGGAACATAAGTTAGGGGAGTGGAGGGGTTAGCCTGGTTCCAGATCTGTTTGTGTCGTCTTGCCAACTCACATGGTCAATGTCACACGACAATGACCATAGGGGTAGGCAAGACAGCACAAACGGATCTGGGACCGGGCTCAGGGGCGTTCTCTTGTCTTCATTACTCCGACTGAGGCACTGAGATTGAGGGGCCTTTAGGGTCGTCAAAGCGGTCCATGGAGCGTAGCTGCATGATCATGTGCATGCCGTAGGTGAGGATTAGCAGCATCAGCAGAGAGGTGATCAGGCCCATCCAGATCCCTGGTGTGAAGAAGCCAGCACAGTCACTGGCATAGGAGAAATCTGTTGTCCTGTTCAGTATACTGAAGCCTTGGATCTAGATGGGGAATGGGGGGGGGAATAAGCCAAATGAGTAACAAGGAATTAGAGAGTAAAGACTGAACACTTTTTGTTCAATGAACCCTCTAGAACACTGCTTATTGAAAGGCGCTTTCTTTTCCGACATTCATGCATCAGTACCTGGAAGTCAGTGAAGAGAATCCTCCACTGGGTAGCATTCTGAGTGCGGGGCACAAGCAGTGCATTACGGAAGTTGTTGACATTCTGGCAGTGGAAGGAGTACTCTGCGGGGGCGTAGATGCCCCGGCTGCCATTGTAGATGGCTGTATCGGCATTGAATAGCAGTTCCACTGTGTCCAGGGTGAACCAGTTTCGTGCAGACACGGGGTAGCGCCGCTGGCTCATGGAGAAGCTAGAGAAGATGAGACTTGGTGAGGGTCATGCTTTAATTAAGCAATAAGGCCCGAGGGGGTGTGGTATATGGACAATATACCACGGCTAAGGGCTGTTTTTATGCACAACACGACGCAGAGTGCCTGGATACAGCCCGTAGCCGTGGTATATTAGCAATATACCACAAACCTTGAGGTGCCTTATTGCTATTATAAACTGGCCAATTAGAGCAGTAAAAATAAATGATTTGTCATACCCGTGGTATACAGTCTAATATACCACGGCTTTCAGCCAATCAGCATTCAGGGCTCAAACCCCCCCAGTTATGACACATTTAATGTGTGTAACCTCATGCTTAATATAGGAGTGAGAATGTACAGGAATTCATTGTTTATACATTGGACAGATCGATACATGCAAGAGCAAGGTGGTGTATTTTCATAGGAACTGATGCTCTGCACTTTGGTGTAATTTTTTATAATACTTGTTTTGCGTATTATCGTGATATAACTACATTATAATACTTACATGAGACGGAAGAGATTGTATGTTGGAACAGAACTTCCATAATCAAGGACAAGCCTGAGAAAGACGAGCACACGTTGTATTCAAAACATCCGCCATTATTGCATAGTGTAATAGTAATTATGTCACCAATAAACAAATCCCAATTTATTAAATCAACACACAATTGGGTAATTTGATAGTGCTAAGAGATGTAACACTTGTACCATAAGACACTAATCAACAGTGGGACTATACTTTGTATAGTACCAGTCAAAAGTTTGGACACCTACTCATTCCTGGGTTTTACTTTATTTTGACTATTTTCTACATTGTAGAATAATAATGAAGAAATCAAAACTATGAAATAACATTTAGTAACCAAAAAAAGTGTTCAATCAAAATATATTTTATATTTGAGATTCTTCAAAGTAGCCACCCTTTACCTTGATGACAGCTTTGCACACTCTTGGCATTCTCTCAACCAGCTTCACCTGGAATGCTTTCCCAACAGTCTTGAAGGAGTTCCCATATATGCTGAGCACTTGTTGGCTGGTTTTTCTTTACTCTGCGGTCCAACTCATCCCAAACCATCTCAATTAGGTTGAGATTGGGTGATTGTGGAGACCCGGGTTACTTTATTGGTTAGTACATGATTCCATATGTGTTATTTCATAGTTGATGTCTTCACTATTATTCTACAATGTAGAAAATAGTAAAAATAAAGAAAAAGCCTTGAATGAATAGGTGTGTCCAAACGCTTGACTGGTACAGTAGTACATAACAACAAGTGTCATGTCATAGTAAAAAAAAAAAAAAAAAAAAAAAGAGTATGAAGCTCACCGTGAATTTGTTTCATTACAGAAGGACTCAGCCGTACTCACAGAGCCACCTGGAGCAAAGGTCAATGGACCGAGGTCAATCCATTCCAGGTTATTAAAGCTGACGTTGAGATTCTGGGCCCAGAGCATGATGCAAGGGCCACTAGTAGTGTTAAACATCAAAGGAGGTTTGACCTCATCAACAACCGCCTGCAGCAAGGACCGGCCCATAGAAGACTGGCCAACCATGGATGGCTCCTCAATCACCTAGGGAACAAGAAGGTAAGTAGAACACAATAACATTTTTAAAAAATAAAACTTTATTGATAAGGCGAGTAGAACATAAAAGAACACCACATGACTTTATTTTAAGTCAGGTGAGGGGACAGTAGAAACTACAATGCTGAAAACGTGCTTATACACATCATGTAGATTAGAAGCATATGTTTGATTATTTCAAAGTTACTTACTCGTGAGGGCTTGAGTCCAGTGTAAATAGCAGTGTAGGGAACACCCTGGGCTTTCATGATGCTCAGAACTTTACCAATGACCTCATCTAAGCAGATAGGAAAATGCACCACTCAAACATACTGTATGACACATTGAGTCACAGAAATAAGTAGTTATTGAATACACAAATACCAATATATAAAACAACAACAGGATTTGGACAAGAACAATAAATGGTCAAAACTTCAACTTACCATTGCTACGCAGGACTTCCTTACAGGACAGATAAGCACTGGAACATAAACAAAGAGCATGAATATACAATACATGCTTAAGTTACTGTACGATTGTGAATCAATCACATAGTATTTTTCCCAAAACACTGGACTCTAGAAACATTTGGTTGAATTGTATTACCCAGTAGAATAGGGCAGTATGATAAGCAGCAGAGTGTTGTCTGATGCATTGAGTCGGAGATGCGCCAGTGTGTCTGGGTCTACGCTGAGTGGGGAGACACCCAGCTTCTCCTGTAGCAGACCTGGGACTGCACTAGCACCAAGCCATGACAGGGCAGGCAGCACCAATGGTGAAGAGGAAGACTGTAATGCAGACTGGGAGAGAGTCTGAATTTATAAAGTGTCTCAAAGTAGCGCTGCTGATGTAGGATTAGACCCCCACTGTCCATGTTATCGTTACTCATTGTGATCTAAAACCTCTCCTCTGAGACCCCCCAGCTGTTCCCTGTATGATCTATTCCAGAGCAAGCACACCTGATTTAGCTTGTCAACTAATCATCAAGCCATTGAATAGGTGAATCAGGTGAGCTAGTTCAGGGCTACAACAAAATTGTGAAACGTCTGGGGGTCCCAGAGTAGAGGTTTGAGAACCACTGATCATACATCACCACTCTAACACTGAGATGACACTTTATGAATATGGGCACTGATCATATTAGTATCCCAATACCCAGCCTCACCTCAAAAGGATAGAATACTTACCTCCAGGTTGGGAAAGGCACTCTCATGATTGTTTCCAAAAACGCCCCCATACCTTGTGAAGTCATCTTTGCTCAGCTATGTTAAAAAACAAAACGCATATCAACAACGTCAGTGTCACCTGCTTCAGAGTTTGAGATTCATTAAAAACAGTACAATATAAAAAGCTAAAACCCTTTAGCATAGTATCATTATTACTACATATCTAAAAACGGGTGGTCTGAGAATGGGAAGTAGTAAAGGGGAAGTGGTGCTGTGGCGCATTGTCACACCAGAATGAGAAACACCAGGCCAGGGCATCACGGGCTTCATTGCATTTCCATACAGGATTCACCCGTGTTTTACCCAAAAGGCACAGACTTTTCTGTTTCCATCTACGTGGGCTGGCACCCGTGCTCACGGGGCCATGGCTCCGGCAGACCTGCTCTCACTTCGGGCCAAAGACTGTCCCCTGGTACTTTTCAGCTGACATTTACATAACAATAGCTAACTCTGAACAATAGCTAACTGAACTCTTCACAAGTCCTCACAGTCAGCCCTAGCTATGGAAACAATTTCCCTAGTATACACTAGTGTCTACCTCTATCACTCCAGTGTCCCTGCAGATTGTAAATATGCTACTGGAATGTACTGACCCCGTATATAGTACGCCTACTTTCTCATGTTCTTCTTATTTCTATTTATCGTGTGTCTTTGTTCTACCTTATGTTATGTTTAGTATTATATTGTTATTGATTACTGCATTGTTGGGTTTAGAGCTAACAAGAAAGGCATTTCACTGTACTTGTGCATGTGACATTAAAACAACGAATTACAGTTGAAAAGCATACTGCACTTTAGCTGGCCTAGCTCTGCACTACTGTTCTCTAAAGCAGGAGTACAGTAGGTTATTGAAATTTGACATGACATACTAACACGGGCATTGATCAGGCTTCAAATGGTATTTGCCAAGTAGTAGACCCTTTTTCATGGTACAACTGAATACAATTATGATTTATCTCAGGCCTGACCTTGTCCTGTAGGAAGAGAAGCACGTTGTGTGGGGCAGACCCCAGAGCAGAATTTAGGTAGGACACCAGCTGGTCATTAGATATTATGTGACCAGCAGCTGGAGATGCCATGGGTGGCAAGGTGTACCTGGAAATATGAACAAAATAGTTTTATATCAATAGAATAGCAAGACATCTAACTACTACAGTTGGACATAAATCAACAACTAACATGGCAATGATTAGAAATACCTAATAAAGATCCATTTTTTTTAGAAAGGATAAATGCATTTACCCTGATAACGTTATACGTCTTATAAAACTTAATATAGCTACAAGGCTAGCTAGCAATCCAGCTGGAATGGTTAGTTTAGCATGCTAGCTAAACTAGCAGCGTTTAAAATACCTTCGCTTTCAAACTAATAATACATATTTACCCTTCACTGGACCACATTACAAGTGGTACTTGACTGCTGCAATGTCCAGTAGATAACAGGGCAAATAAAAGAGCAATAAAGGCCATGATAGTACGCAATTTACTTGACGACTCAGATCCTGCCATGGTAGGTTTTCTTTTCCGTAAAGTCCAAGTCACGTGGGGTAAATCAGCTGACTGTCATGGGAGTCAATGGTACACTTCCTTCTCACGCAGCCTGCCCTGACCCATCTTTTCACAAAGACCACATTGAGCTTTGATCAATTATTTACAGCGAATGGGAAATAATAACTCAATTCAATCTTAACCGTTTTCGGGGCCAAGCAATGTCACAAGTTGCAATATGCAAAGACATTTGTTTTTACCAATAAAGCCTGATTTCTTATGGCAATTTATTTAGCACCACAATTCGATAAAGATCTGTAACATTATATAATCTCATTAGGTTATGGTTAGTTTATTTAAGTCGTAGCAGATGTATAGGCCTGTGATTGTATCAACTGTCTATCTGTGAACACCTGACAAAGTAATTGCAAGACTGTTTATGCCTAATCTCAGAATATTGGTGAATTTGATATGGGACTTTCAAAGTTAAACGGGCGCTATATTGTCCGAGAAACCTTTTGCGCTCTCCGTGGTCCTGAAATTTGAACCTGAGTGGCCTGTCAGAACGGGTTAAACGTTCCAACAATTAACCTGGCATCGGTCCATGGTGCAGATATGGGTGACAGCTATCGTGCGCATGTTTTCCGGCCTTCATTTTCGGTCCATACAATGGAATAGGCCATATAGTAGGCTATACATACATAGGCTAGGCAGTTGGACGTTTTCAGGCGTGTCTAATCTTGAGGATATAGTCTATAGGGCTAAAATGAATGGCTTTTATATGCCACCCAAATCAGGTTGATGAACGATTAATAGGCTACACAAAGTAGGCAACACAATGCCTAAATAAGCAAGATGAATGTTATGTAACATTTCGCACAGCTGATGTTATACACAGGCTAAATACATAACTATTTTCATAGTCTATCTGAGCTTTTTCATAACAGCAGTGTTGGCGGAGGAATACCAGTGCATCCGCAATTGCTGCACTACTTCAATGAAAAAAGGACTGAATGGGGAAATAAAAATTAAAAGTCTAATCAGTCAATAGAAGATAATTGAAAAATGTTAAACCTCCGGGAACATCATAGCATATTTATGAATACGCAAGCCTTTAATAGCATAAGTATTTAATCTTGAGGGTAGTGTGAGGAGCAGACGCAAGGGATGTGCACTACTTTCCGACGCGAAGGTATCGCTGCTGTTCCACAGCGTTCCACGGTTAGGGCCATTTTTGGTAGTTCTCGCCGGTGACAGTGTGTGGACCAGATTCCACTTATCAATTAAAACTGTTTATAAATAAATAAATACAAACTTAAAACGGCATACACTTGCCCAAAAGAAACGGAGATAAATTGCGTTCGTTCTTCCACTGGGTTTCTTTTCCTGTCAATTTCCCTGAAATTTCACAAGGCAAAAGAGGGCGAGACAGGAGAGACGGTGATACAACATGGATGAGGAATATGACGTGATCGTTTTGGGAACCGGACTCACAGTAAGTGCTTCATATTAGGGCTTGGCTTGGTGATGTTGCATACTAAACTTAACATTTATGAAGTTTGCCTATGTTCCCTTATTCATCCAATAATGCAATGGATCAGAGCAACTGCGTCCATGGCTGACTTTAAGGAAATGTGATGATAAATAGTCTATCTGCACAAAAGCTGATACGATATATTTCAATAATAAATACAACGATATAGCTAGGCTATTTATTTGGATACATTTGTGTTGTCAATGCATTCTTCATTCGTTGTGCAGCTTCTTTAGGCGTAACCCCTGTGTGATGGTGTAGTGGGCCTTCATTGAACAGTATTTGAGCAGGCCTGAGAACGGTTTTAATTAATAGAACCTCTCGGAAGAACTGTATAATGTGTCGCCTGTTATCGCACAATGTGAACCGACTTTACAATGACAAAGCCGACATCTTACGATGGATGTACAATGTCATATTTTTTTGTTATTTTTTTGTTTAGACAAGTTAATGATATAGCCTGAGTGAATATGAACAATATAATATCCAGTACATATGCAAAGAGTGCACAAGTTTATTTTCTTTATTTACATTACAATGATTTGTTTTTATGAGTAGGATTATTAGTATTATTCTTATGGATGAGACATCTGCTCACTTGTGCACACATCTTGTCCCTCCCTCCTACACCCCTCCTTTATCTCACTACTTCCTCTGTCTCTCTGTCTCTCTCTCACACACACACACACACACACACACACACACACACACACACACACACACACACACACACACACATTCTTTCTCCCTCTTTCTATCTCTCTCTCTCACACACAAACACACACACACACACACACAATTGCTTTTCCAATATGAATGTTGATTTATATTTTGCTTTTCATTTTGTTTAAGGAATGCATCCTCTCTGGGATCATGTCTGTGAATGGAAAGAAAGTGCTGCACATGGACAGGAACCCCTACTATGGAGGTGAAAGCTCCTCCATCACCCCCCTGGAAGAGGTAAGGGCAGGGAACATTGTGGATCTAATGGTCATCGCTTTATGTGTCAATATCTATTCAAATATTCAATCATATTTCATGTATTCCAATGTTTCACCAAACCCTCCATGGTCTATGTCAAATACTTATTCTCCTGTACTTTACTTTTATTTCTGCCCCCAGGTTAATAGTTTGCAATTTGTTAGAAAAATAATAGTCTTCATTGATGTTTTCACTCAAGCATATATTTTCCTTCCATAGCTGTACAAGCGCTTTGAGCTGCCTGACAGCCCTCCAGAGTCTATGGGTCGTGGAAGAGACTGGAATGTGGACCTCATCCCCAAATTTCTAATGGCCAATGGTCAGTTTTGGGATTTGTTTTTAGTTTACACATGAGAGAGAGATACCATTTAAACCATTAAATTCATGAATATTACCATTAGCAAAACCAACCAGTACACCAACAGCCTCAATCATGACTCCTGTTGCTCACTACAAGGCAGGGATCATCAACTAGATTCAGGCCGGGGGGCGATATTTTTCTTCAGGGGATGCTTAGGGGGCCAGCCTTTGGAACAGATTTCCAAAATTAAAGTCACTTGGAGCTGATTTGATGGTGTTTTGAGAGTCTTTCATGTCCAACAATAATATAAACAAATTATATATATATATATATATATATATATATACGCCAAAGTTATATATATCAGTCAAAAGTTTGGACACACCTACTCATTCAAGGGTTTTTCTTTATTTTTACTATTTTCTACATTGTAGAATAATATTGAAGACATCAAAACTATGAAATAACACATATGGAATCATGTAGTAACCAAAAAAGTGTTAAACAAATCCAAATGTATTTTGTATTTGAGATTCTTCAAATAGCCACCCTTTGCATTGATGACAGGTTTGCACACTCTTGGCATTCTCTCAACCAGCTTCACTTGGAATGCTTTTCCAACCATCTTGAATGAGTTCCCACATGCTGAACAGAGATCCTCTGTTCACCTACTCTGGGTCTCACAACGATACGATGGTTGGAACCGCCGCGAGGCTGGCATCTAGTCAGAATTCTTCTGTCCAGTGTCTGTGTTCTTTTGTCCATCTTAATCTTTTCTTCTTAGTGGCCAGTCTGAGATATGGCATTTACTTTGCAACTCTGCCTAGAAGGCCAGCATCCCGGAGTCACCTCTTCACTATTGACGTTGAGACTGGTGTTTTGCGGGTACTATTTAACGAAGCTGCCAGTTGAGGACTTGTGAGGCGTCTGTTTCTCAAACTAGATACTCTAATGTCCTCTTGCTCAGTTGTGCACAGGGGCCTCCCACTTCTCTTTCTATTCTGGTTAGAACCAGTTTGTGTTGTTCTGTGAAGGGAGTAGTACACAGTGTTGTACAAGATCTTCAGTTTCTTGGCAATTTCTTGCATGGATTAGACTTCATTTCTCAGTACATGAATAGACTGACGAGTTTCAGAAGAAAGTACTTTGTTTCTGGTCAATTTGAGCCTGTAATCGAACCCACAAATGCTGATGCTCCAGATACTCAACTAGTCTAAAAACGGCTAGTTTTATTGCTTCTTTAATCGGAAACAACAGTTTTTAGCTGTGCTATCATAATTGCAAAAGGGTTTTCTAATGATCATTTAACCTTTTAAAATGATAAACTTGGATTAGCTAACACAACGTGCCATTGGAACACAGGAGTGATGGTTGCTGATAATGGGCCTTTGTACGCCTATGTAGATATTCCATTAAAAATCAGCCGTTACCAGCTACAATAGTCATTTACATCCTTAACAATGTCTACACTGTATTTCTGATCAATTTGATGTTATTTTAATGGACAAAAAGTGTACTTTTCTTTCAAAAACAAGGACATTTCTAAGTGACCCCAAACTTTTGAACGGTAGTGTGTGTATATATATATATATGCACATTATATATATATATTTATTTAATTTTTTCTTCTCAGAAAACTTTGGGGCCAAATCAAAATCACCCGCCAGTTGGGGAACCCTGTTACAGGGTGACCAGACGTCCCCAATTTCTGGGGATAGTCCCCAGATGTTGGTGTCCTCTCCCTGGCTAGAGCTGTGTCTGGAAATGTCCCAGATTAGCCCTCAGAATAACACAACTCTGAAGTTATATTGAGGCTGATTTTTCAATAATCAAAAGGTGTATCCATTCAGGCATGCATGTGAAAAATGTTGCCTGTCCCTGCAAAAAACTTTTTTGCTCCTGCAGCTTTGCCTTGGACCTCATGAGAATATTTGATAAGTGATACATTGTAACCATCACATGGACAACCATGGTCATGGCAACAAAAAAAGAAGCAAAGGCTACCAAACTTGGATCATTCTAAAATGACTAGATAGGCTAAGATTAAGGAAACTGTCGAGGGATAATCCATTTCTGTGTTATAATTAATACAACTATTTGAAAGGCCTATAGCGAAAAGTGATAGTCAAATATAGTTCCATACAAACCCCAAAATTGTTCTGCTTGCCCCCCCCCCCCCCCCCCTAATTTCCAAATATGGTCACCTTAGCTACTAGCCTTAGCTACTAGCCTTACTCACCATACCCATATGCAGACCGTCACCACATCATAGGGATAAGACGGGAGATGTCAATCTTCATCTCCATCGTGCCTGTTGATGAAACACGGTGAAATCTTGGAGTAATTAAATGAAGACCACCCTTTCTTGTCTGTGAATCCAATAAAAACAGGTCAGCTTGTGAAGATGCTGCTATACACCGAGGTGACAAGATACCTGGACTTCAAAGTAGTGGAGGGTAGTTTTGTGTACAAGGGAGGAAAAATCTACAAAGTGCCCTCAACTGAGACTGAGGCACTAGCTTCAAGTAAGTTTCAATGTGCTATAGATGGTGATGTGTGTTTACCATATGTACTACAAAATCTGATATATTAGATTTGTGATCTTTAATTTGTATTGTTCTGCTTTGTACAGTATAGTATATTATGTCTTTGTCTTCACTACTTGTCCAGATCTTATGGGTATGTTTGAGAAGAGAAGGTTCCGGAAATTCTTAGTGTTTGTGGCTAACTTTGACGAGAACGACCCTAAGACCTTCGAGGGCGTCGACCCCAAAGTCACCACCATGAAAGATGTGTACAAGAAGTTTGACCTTGGTCAGGATGTCATCGACTTCACTGGCCACGCCCTGGCCCTCTACAGGACAGACGAGTAAGAGCACTTAAATCTATTACTAATCACTAATCTCCTAATAAGATGAGGCACTATCATCCCTATCAGGAAGTAAACTGACATTCCAATTCAACATTTATGCAATGGAATTTCAGTTTACTTCTTGAATTGAAACGGAATTGACCCCAACCCTGACTCTTATTGATCATGTGGCTCTCTCTCTATCCCCCAACTCTAGCTACCTTGATGTGCCCTGTTTGGAGACCATCAACCGCATCAAGCTGTACAGTGAATCCCTGGCCCGATATGGGAAGAGCCCCTACCTGTACCCCCTCTATGGCCTCGGGGAGCTGCCTCAAGGATTCGCCAGGTTTGTGTATAAAATGTGTAATCCCTAAATCCTTATGGCCTGTCTTTAGTTTGACAAAGCTCTTCATGTTGAATTCTGATACCTCTGTCACAGGATAAAATGATCTAGCTGACTAAATTGTAAATGTAAAATGTCTTCAATAGTGTAGAGTATTTTTGCCATATTTGATAATATAGTATAAATCATAGTCTCTTTCTCTCATACATTTTTAGGTTAAGTGCAATTTATGGAGGAACCTACATGCTCAACAAACCAGTGGAGGAGATAGTAATGGAGGATGGCCATGTGGTGGGAGTGAAGTCTGAGGGAGAGGTAAAATCGCAATTGAATCTGTTTTATAAAATCACAATCTCTTGACTATATAGTAAAGTGGTCAAGACTGTTGATAATACACTGAGGGAAACATATACAATTGGTAGAAGAGGGAAAATACATGATGTGAATACAGTGCCTTGCGAAAGTATTCGGCCCCCTTGAACTTTGCGACCTTTTGCCACATTTCAGGCTTCAAACATAAAGATATAAAACTGTATTTTTTTGTGAAGAATCAACAACAAGTGGGACACAATCATGAAGTGGAACGACATTTATTGGATATTTCAAACTATTTTAACAAATCAAAAACTGAAAAATTGGGCGTGCAAAATTATTCAGCCCCCTTAAGTTAATACTTTGTAGCGCCACCTTTTGCTGCGATTACAGCTGTAAGTCGCTTGGGGTATGTCTCTATCAGTTTTGCACATCTAGAGACTGAAATTTTTTCCCATTCCTCCTTGCAAAACAGCTCGAGCTCAGTGAGGTTGGATGGAGAGCATTTGTGAACAGCAGTTTTCAGGTCTTTCCACAGATTCTCGATTGGATTCAGGTCTGGACTTTGACTTGGCCATTCTAACACCTGGATATGTTTATTTTTGAACCATTCCATTGTAGATTTTGCTTTATGTTTTGGATCATTGTCTTGTTGGAAGACAAATCTCCGTCCCAGTCTCAGGTCTTTTGCAGACTCCATCAGGTTTTCTTCCAGAATGGTCCTGTATTTGGCTCTATCCATCTTCCCATCAATTTTAACCATCTTCCCTGTCCCTGCTGAAGAAAAGCAGGCCCAAACCATGATGCTGCCACCACCATGTTTGACAGTGGGGATGGTGTGTTCAGGGTGATGAGCTGTGTTGCTTTTACGCTAAACATAACGTTTTGCATTGTTGCCAAAAAGTTAAATTTTGGTTTCATCTGACCAGAGCACCTTCTTCCACATGTTTGGTGTGTCTCCCAGGTGGCTTGTGGCAAACTTTAAACAACACCTTTTATGGATATCTTTAAGAAATGGCTTTATTCTTGCCATTCTTCCATAAAGGCCAGATTTGTGCAATATACGACTGATTGTTGTCCTATGGACAGAGTCTCCCACCTCAGCTGTAGATCTCTGCAGTTCATCCAAAGTGATCATGGGCCTCTTGGCTGCATCTCTGATCAGTCTTCTCCTTGTATGAGCTGAAAGTTTAGAGGGACGGCCAGGTCTTGGTAGATTTGCAGTGGTCTGATACTCCTTCCATTTCAATATTATCGCTTGCACAGTGCTCCTTGGGATGTTTAAAGCTTGGGAAATCTTTTTGTATCCAAATCCAGCTTTAAACTTCTTCACAACAGTATATCGGACCTGCCTGGTGTGTTCCTTGTTCTTCATGATGCTCTCTGCGCTTTTAACGGACCTCTGAGACTATCACAGTGCAGGTGCATTTATACGGAGACTTGATTACACACAGGTGGATTGTATTTATCATCATTAGTCATTTAGGTCAACATTGGATCATTCAGAGATCCTCACTGAACTTCTGGAGAGAGTTTGCGGCACTGAAAGTAAAGGGGCTGAATAATTTTGCACGCCCAATTTTCCGTTTTTGATTTGTTAAAAAAGTTTGAAATATCCAATAAATGTCGTTCCACTTCATGATTGTGTCCCACTTGTTGTTGATTCTTCACAAAAAAATACAGTTTTATATCTTTATGTTTGAAGCCTGAAATGTGGCAAAAGGTCACAAAGTTCAAGGGGGCCGAATACTTTCGCAAGGCACTGTATATTAGATTGACATTGTCTTCTATATTGTCCCTCCCCTGTCAGGTGGCTCGGTGCAAACAGCTGATCTGTGACCCCAGCTACATCCAGGGCCGAGTGCGTAAGGCAGGTCAGGTGATCAGGGTCATCTGTATCCTCAGCCACCCCATCAAGAACACCAACGACGCCAACTCCTGTCAGATCATCATCCCTCAGAACCAGGTCAACCGCAAGTCAGGTGAGGAGTGGACCAAGTACAGGTTTACTAAGATGGGATGTTTCTGACTTCCTTTTGTCATGATGTAGAGATTTTCCCCTCTAACAGTAAGTCTACCTCACAGAGACGATAATAAAATCAGTTTTTGTAGAGGGGAAAAAGAGAGGAAAAGAGAGCTGGAGAGAGGAATGTCCAATTGCAAAATCTGAATTGAATACTCAATGTTCTAACTTGTGTTCTCTCCTCCAGACATCTACGTGTGTATGATCTCCTACGCCCACAACGTGGCGGCCCAGGGAAAGTACATCGCCATCGTCAGCACCACCGTGGAGACCAGTGAACCTGAGACTGAGATAGAACCTGCTCTGGAGCTGCTGGAGCCCATTGACCAGAAGTACGTTTATTCTCCCTCTTCTTCTACCCTTCTCCCTCTTCTTCTACCCTTCTCCCTCCTCTTCTACTCTTCTCCCTCCTCTTCTACCCTTCTCCCTCTTCTTCTACTCTTCTCCCTCCTCTTCTACTCTTCTCCCTCCTCTTCTACTCTTCTCCCTCCTCTTCTACTCTTCTCCCTCCTCTTCTACCCTTCTCCCTCTTCTTCTACCCTTCTCCCTCTTCTTCTACTTTTCTCCCTCCTCTTATACCCTTCTCCCTCTTCTTCTACCCTTCTCCCTCTTCTTCTACTCTTCTCCCTCTTCTTCTACTCTTCTCCCTCTTCTTCTACTCTTCTCCCTCCTCTTCTACTCTTCTCCCTCCTCTTCTACTCTTCTCCCTCATCTTCTACCCTTCTCCTTCTTCTTCTACCCTTCTCCCTCTTCTTCTACTCTTCTCCCTCTTATTCTACCCTTCTCCCTCTCCTCTTACTCTTCTCCCTCCTCTTCTACCCTTCTCCATCTTCTTCTACCCTTCTCCCTCTTCTTCTACGGTTCTCCCTCTTCTTCTACTCTTCTCCCTCTTCTTCTACTCTTCTCCCTCTTCTTCTACAGTTCTCCCTCTTCTTCTACGGTTCTCCCTCTTCTTCTACTCTTCTCCCTCTTCTTCTACTCTTCTCCCTCTTCTTCTACTCTTCTCCCTCTTCTCTGATTGTCTTGTATTGTCCAAAACTGTCTCAGCTCGTACAATGTGTGCTATCACAAATTAATGAAATGAATAGCAGTAAGGACGTTTTTGTGAAATAATAACTGATGTCTCCCCTCTTTATCTGCAGGTTTGTGTCCCTCAGTGACCTCTATGAGCCCACAGATGACGGTACTGAGAGCCAGGTGAGTCAAACACATCTAGTTAGACACTACCTTCTATATTTCTACACGACTATTTATGAGACATGTTTTAGGACAAGGCATTGGAGTGAAAGAAACCCTGTGGGATTTTGTGTCTCGTTCAGATATTCGCCTCGTCAGCCTACGACGCCACCACTCACTTCGAGACCACCTGCAACGACATCAAGGACATCTACAAGCGTATGACAGGCAGCGACTTTGACTTTGAGAACATGAAGCGCAAACAGAACGATGTGTTTGGGGAGGATGAGCAATGAGGAGGGAGGAGTATCAGTGAAAGGGAGAGGCGGAGAGAGGAGTGAGGAGGGGTTTTTAAATAGAAAAGAGGCCATATCATAGAGGGTAGGACGGTACAAAGATAGGGCTAGGGTACTGTAGGGGTAGTGTATTAAGCTGGGTACTGTATTTGGGAGATAGTGGGGGAGTCTGAATAAGTGAAGGTTCTAGGTAGTGGGTGGTGATGGATCTAGGGAGTTCTAGGTTCCGTGTGTGTGGTTCTGACTCCTTTTGCTCATGTCTTTCCCTTTCCTGAGGTCTCCGTACTCAAACACATTTGAAACACTCACACAAATCGTTCCAAGACTCACATTCCCTATATCTATCACTGAAATGCAGGGTTGATATGGTCTTTCATTCCATTTTTGATTATCTATAAACTACATGTCTAAACTATTATCATTAGAGGTAGACTGATTCATTGTTGTGGAAATTTCAAAGTATTTTTCTCATATCAAGGTCAATGACATTGCAAGAATGTCTGAATTCTGATGTAAAATGAATGAATGACTAACTGTAGAAAATTTGAAGTGGAAACTGTTTTTGAAAAGACAGTTTGGTCATAAATAGTGATTTGCCTCTGCACTGAATGTGTCACCTCTAATCGACATGCATGCATATTTTACACATAGTAGGATTGTACATAGAACATGATGACACAGCAGCGTTCTGAAGGCTGGGCCATTCTCACACTGATCATTCCATCCTGTCAACCCTGCTTTCACTCTCGTCTAACTTACTGGTCTGTTACCCATTTTACTTATTTACATAGATTGCTCCTTTTTCAGCAAATATCTCTCTCGGTCAGACAAAATGTTTAAAAATGAAAAGTTATTGATATATCAATGGGCTGTTCTGTCAAACTGATAGTGCTCACTTTGCAGTGCTGTTGTGTTCCCTGCGCTAGCAGACAAGCGAACCGGTGGCGAACTGTTCTGTTGTCCCTAAAACCACGTTTTGTTTCTCTTGTCTGTTGTGTGATGTCCAAGATACGGTTTTGAACGGTTTACGTTTGCATTTACACCATTATGAGTTTTATTTCGTAATATTTGGTGCACATTTTCACTTGCTGAAGTTATGAAGTTTACTGAATTTGAAACGGAAACATGGACGGATACTCCGAAGTGGACTTTGAGGTCAAACACTGAAAAAAGGTCAATTGTGGTGCAGAAAAGCGAGAGAGATTTAACTGTGAGGGTCTGTCCGGAGGTTAGGCATGTTGGTGAGGTTTTATGAGTAAGTATGGAAGAGTTTGTCATGGAATGAAAGCGTTTTAATCAAAAAAGGGAGGTCCGATCCGATCACGACACGTTGAGATGCGAGGAAGGTGATAAGAACCAATGTAGCTCGGGAATGTTGCAGACTTGAGATCAGGAAAGTGTCACTTTTGTGTTAAAGACGGCAGACTGAACTCTCGGCTTGTCGTGAAAGGAAGCACCAGATCATGTTATGATCAAACTAACCCTTGTTGTGTCACACAGAGAGACTAATTCCCTTTGAACTCCTGCCAGGTAACCTTACACTAGCTAGTGGAGGGAAAAACTGACACTCCCAAAATGTTAAACACTTAACAGGATGCAGTATTACAAAACGTCCGGAGGCCATGGTATAAAGTGCCTCCCCAGAGTATGAACCAATATGCTTTTACTTGGTTTTAGCCAAGTCTCCCCCCATTGTAGCTTCCCTTAACCGCCATTCTGTCTGATCCTTTGGAGTTAGCGGTGTTTTTCTTCATCTATGTTTCCATGTGTGACATTGTTTTGAGGTGTGGATCAGCGGCGTGGTTACTTATTTACAGTACAGTACATATCAAATGTTGGGCGGCAAACCTTACCCTTCAAACATGATGACAGTAACACGGTGGAAGCTAGTGTGAACGATTGCCTCTCCCTTCCTGTCGTCCCTCCATAACTATATCTCTAAACGACGCAGTTATCACAAGTTCGGGGTGGCTTTATGTGTCTTATTATTATAATGGTCTTTTTTATTTATTTAATTTCACTTATTCAACGTGTTCTTGTGGTGGAAGGTTTAAGTGAAACGCTGACTCTGCTTCTCTGCTATTCATTTGTTATATTATCATAACGGAACTGATCTGAGAGGGATGCATATGTGCAGATGTCATTGTTTTTGCTTTGTTGTCGTTTACTGTGTCACGTTTCACCCGATTTAGTGGTTATTATTAGTGTTACGTGGGTTAGGCATTATTAACAGGTCTTATAACAGGTTGGGATGGATAACGGTAGGACGATAGCAACAGTCTCTGGCCCTCGATCATAGGGTCCATTTCACGCTTTTAACCTTTCAGACACATGTCTGCAGACTGTGCACAGTTTACACTTTGTGTGAATTTCATTCTGGAATCATGTTATCTTGGTGATTACTGGAATAGTGTTAAGTTTACTCTGCAAGCTTATCTAGTTATATTTGAACCTTTTTCCCCTTCCTCACCACCAGATGTTGTCTTCTCTTGTTTTTATTTTATTTAAACAAACGCCTACAATGTGGTTGTACTGTATTAATTTAAGAGTTTTTGCCTTTGACAAATGTTATATCGATGATATCCCTTGACATTGACGAAAACATCGGTCAGTCTGAGTAGCAGACAACTTTACAGTCCTTTGTTTGATCACTAGTATGTGAACAATGCCTAATAATGTATTGTGTAACAAACAAATAAAATGAAACTATGAACGAAATGACAGAAAAACAATAATAAAAGCACATGGCAAAAGCTGAAAAGTCTAATCCAAAGTGTCTGTGTTTCAACAGAAGTAAAGGATTTTGTGTAAAACTACTCCGATAACACCACGACGAGTTCCATAGACAATTTTTTTTAAATAAGATTTAGTCCTTTTATAACTTATACTTCACAATAAAACTGAAACAATTCCAATACAACTCTGACCCTCTAAATAAAATGACATGTTGCTAAAAATCAAATGATCTATTCATATATTTGTTATGACATTGGAATTATAAAGTGTCCTTATGAAGCATATGATTTTTGCGAATGAGAGTTTGGATTTAGCTGTATGTCAAGATCAAGCAGCATTTGTCTGCAGAAGTATAGAGACAATTAACATATCTAACGGTTGCCACGTTAACAGCAGAAGAAGTCTGTCCCCTGTTGTTATTTCAGAAAGACATCCCATCTCCTATATTATCTTTCCATGTCTGACACCTATGAGAATTACCTCATCATTCTTTAGATTTCTTACTGGACTCAATCTCTGTCTCTCTCTCTCTCTCTATTTCTCTCGCTCTTTTGTTGTCGTTGTATCATTCTCTCGTTGTGTCCCTCTGTCTCTCTCTCATTTTCATAATCATGAACATGAATTCATGCACACTTTCAGAGGAGAGAGAGTAATAAACCACTATGTGATGTTGGTATTGAAGGCTAGCCCACAGCACACTAGTCACAGTGCTGTTTGTCCTTGCAGAGACACTGTATTTTCCCATTGGCCTGAGCTGCCCAGCTTTGAGGTGTTGGTAGCTAGATGAGTGGCTCGGTTCCAATCTCTATACTAGCATACCACTTAGTATGAAGCAATGTACTAGGCATGTGTATTCTAAGTGGTGTGCTAATACTGGATGGACATTTGAAAAGAGTATTTACATGTTATCCACCAGGTAGCTCTGGTATGGATGACCCAACAGTTTCTCCACCTGTGCCTTGGGCACGATCCAACACCTGCCCAGGTGACGTTTCCTCACTGTGTCCTTCAGGGTCTTTTCCTGTAGGGTGATGGGTACGTGTATCGCCCCCCACCTCAGCACCCCCCTGGACAGAACCCCCTCTTTACTAGGCTGGGGCGGTGTGTCACTAGGGTCCTTCACCGGCGTCACACTCATGTCCGCATGCTGGAACTGGCCTGTTGGAAAGAGGGGACAATGAGAGGGCAGTCAATCACAACATATGTATAGTCATTTCCCATAGCCTTTTATACAGCAACACTTTAGGGCCAGGTGTATGTAACAAGTCAAGGAAACTGGTTTAAAGACATTAAAGACAACGTACCCAGTAGGCCTTGGGTTGAAGGAGAGAGGCCTTGTCCATCAGTGATATAGAACCCGAGGTGCGCCATCTGCAGGTAGCTGGGCTGTTTGTAGTGGTGGAACAGAACCAGGAAACAAATATCCTTCGCCAGCTCGATCCGACAGCTCTGATGGATGTCATCTGTGGTGTCCACGGATACCGCCACGCCCTGCCTCGTTACAGATCCCTGCAGATTAGTGGGTAGGGTGTCCCGTCCCTCCCCTTCCACCACCACGGCGTCCAATGAGAGTGTGATCACTATGCCGCCCAGCCCGCCGCGCCCGCCCATGGCAGCGGAGATAGTTATCTCGTCAAAGTAAGTGCGGGAGCGGTCCTCTACGTCTTGCTTGGACGGAGCCCACATGAGATGGCCGTCCACCGTGATACCTTGAGGGGAAGAGGAAGGCATGGGTTAGCTGTGTGTGTGCGCGCATGCGCGTGCGTTCCAACTTACAGAATGTAGGTGTTCTTTAATGTGATCCAATTTTTAATATAATGTATGCCTATAAAATGTTATGGTCCTTCTAAAGTAGATTATACGGCACATTTCTTAAATTCAATAAATATAAGACTACCGTTCTGGACTTTTGTTTGTGGTAGTCTGTGCTGACTAACCTCTCTCTGGGTCTTCCAGCAGTCTCAGTACGTCGTTGGCCCTGCCGTCCACCGTGAAACACAGATTCTGTTTCAGTTTGGGGAGCTGGACCATAAAATGAGGGTCTCCATCAACTAAAACAAAACACATTGAACATAAAGACAAAGGTGAGAAACAGATTTTACAGTTATATGTTACGTTACTGGTTATGTTATGTTACTGGTTAAAGTGTAAGCCCCTTACCAGAAGAGGAGAACACTCTGACAGAACTCAGTTTGGAGGTGGGGCCTGGCACTGGAAGGACAACAGGTACAACTGAGACTACGTCTTATCTTTCTGAAGCACTGAAACCAATGACAGATCAGAGCCTACTAACATCTCTGAAGTACATTGATCTTATGCTAGACTACACAGAAAAACTATGAAATACTTACAAAGATTTGATGCCGATTCATCCCCTGAAAAGATACAAATTCCGAAAGCGTGTTAAATGTCTGTATCAACTGAGGAACGTACAAAGTATCCCTATTGCCAACACAACTAAATAGTTCTACATATTAGTCAACTGTGACTTACAGGAATCATAGTTGAGGTCGTAGTCTTGGTCGTAGGTTGCATCATAATCTAAAAGATCCAATCATATGGTCATCATTAGACACCAGACAGACATAGTAAAAAAAAATATCTTCTCCCTGATTTGGTCTGAGGGGCTTTCATCAGAATCTCTATAGGAGGAAACGACAGCTTTGAAGATACAACAACATCCATGCTGTTGCAATGAATTGGTTTGTGATGGCAGGGAAGTAAGAGAGGAACTCACCTTTATCTAGGTCCATATCTAAGGTAGAGAGACATGGAGAAAACACAGATTGACACAGTGATACGCTAAAGGACTACTTCATCACTTTTTTAACCTCCTACCCATTATCTCTGTATTCAAATACAGCATGTATCCCTTTCAATAATTATATTTCAGGACATTTGTGCAACAGAGCTGAAACAGAACGATGACATCTTTTGGTATGGTTGATTCACCTTTTCTATGGATCTGGATGGATGTGGAGACATCTGGTGGAAAGAAGAGGAACATGTCACAATTCAGCCAGAAATGGTGGATTGAGAGTGCCGGTGCTGCATTCAATTGTCCTCATATTTACAGGTACAAGATATGGACTGTAAGTTCAATACCTGATGCAACACAATTCATATAATATGCCATACTGTTATTTAATTACACATGTATCTTTTAAGACAAGTATTATTCAACTTTACTTTGCATTGTAGTAGTTGAAGTTCCAAGTGAGATTGACAGAGAGCGAGAAAACCAATCTCATAAATGGCATCGTAGCACCTGTCAACAGACTGTGGGACGCAATGACTAACAAGGGATATTGTTCTGGTGGGCTGGTTTTTGTAATTGATGTTTTGGATAAATCACGATATCACAGTGGCTCACATCTTTAAAATTTTGGAAGAGGAGCACAGCACTTTGAGATATCAGCTGATGTACGAAGGGCTATATAAATACATTTGATTTGATTTGATTTGGCCCTTACACTTGCAGAGAGAGAGAGAGAGGGATGGCGCTACCGCCCTACTTACGCCCTTTTCTAAAACATCTGCCCTCAGAACTTCGTCAAGCACCTGTGAGATTTTAGTTCTGGGTTTCCAAGATTAGTGGAATACCAACCCAGTAGTCCTGCAGCCTCCCACAGTTTAGGCCCGTCTGTGATGCCTGGCATGGGGGCAAATGTGGCAGAGACAAAGGTGGCAATCTGGTCCACATCTGAGACTGGGTCTGTGTTACGGCCCTGTGGAGCTGGAGTAGGGGCGACGGACAGAACACTGTCCAGGAATGTGGTAACCTGAGGTGGATGGGCATCAGTGGCAGACATGGTGGCATTCTCGCAAGAGGAGGAGAGGGGTATTCTAACTGGAGGGAGGACTGTTCTAACAGAGATGGGAAGGGGCGTGGCGGGTTTCCAAGGCTGTAGAGCAGGGGTTGGATCGGTTCTGACTGAGGTGGGGGTGGTAGTGGAGGTAGTGGTTTTCACAGTTGTAGGGACTGTAGTCTTAACTGTGGTGGGTGATGTGGTAGGGACGGTCTTTACTATGTTGGGTGGAGGGGTGGTTGTGGTTTTCCCAGGTGCAGGAGCGGCAGCTGTTTTGAGCGAGTTGGCCAAGGGGGTAGAGAATATCCTGGCGGGAGGGGCAGGGGCAGTTTTAGGAGAGCTGGGAGGAGGGGTGGGGGTTTTTCCAGAGAGAGGGGCATGGACGGTTTTGGCGGCACTGGGGCTGGGGGAGCTAGTCTTAGTGGTTTTCTTGGGGGATGGTGAAGCCACTGTTTTTGCTGGGCTGGGTGGGGTAGAGGCCTTTCTGGGTTGAGGTGGAGGTTGGGGAGGTGGATGCTTGGTGACAAGAGGGTCTGGCTTAGCTTCGTTACTCCTGGGCTTTTTCACAGGGATGGGGGAGGCTATTTCGGTGGCAGTAGTGTGGGCAACTGTGGTTGTTGTAGTAGCTCTACTAGTGGTGTTGGTGGTGGTGGGCTTGGTGGTGGTTGTGGTGGCGGGTTGAGCTGTCGTAGTTGACGCTGTGGTAGGAATTTCATCTGCATCAGGCTTGACTACAACAAGGGAAGTAACAGGCGTGACAAAGTTGAACTTGAGGGAGAGGTTGGTTGCCTTCTCGCCCAGCAGTTTCTGCATGACCAGGTCGGTGCTGTTCAGTTTGGCCAGCAGCAGCTCTTTGATCGTGAAGTAAGCCCAGAGACGACGTACGAAGCTGGAGATCCCACCCATGCCCCCAGGGCAGCCCATGGAGTAGGCTGTCCCATTCTCCTCTCCTTTAGACACCAACACGTCATTCTCAATCTTCACTTTCTGCTTAGAGTCACTGGCTGTCAGAGACACCTAAGAAGAGAATAGAAGAGAAGCGAGGAGAAGGGAAGAGAAAGGAAGAGAAGAGAGGAGAAGGGAAGAGAAATGAAGAGAGGAGAAGGGAAGAGAAATGAAGAGAAGAGAAGGGAAGAGAAATGAAGAGAAGAGAGGAGAGGAGAGGAGAAGGAAAGAGAAATGAAGAGAAGAGAGTAGAGGAGAAATGAAGAGAAGAGAGGAGAGGAGAAGGGAAGATAAATGAAGAGAAGAGAGGAGAAGGGAAGAGAAAGGAAGTGAAGAGAGGAGAGAAGAAGGGAAGAGAAATGAAGATAAGAGGGGAGAGGAGAAGGGAAGGGAAGAGAAATGAAGAGAAGAGAGGAGAGGAGAAGGGAAGAGAAATGAAGAGAAGAGGAGAGGAGAAGGGAAGAGAAAGGAAGTGAAGAGAGGAGAGAAGAAGGGAAGAGAAATGAAGAGAAGAGAAGGGAATAGAGAAGAGAAGGGAATAGAGAAGAGAAGAGAATAGAGAAGAGAAGCAAATTAAACAAAAGCTTTATCAATATCAATATTTCCCCAAAAATGAAATGTTCCATCAACTCATGGTAAAAACAATGGACAATTACAACATGATGTGATACCAACCTTCAGATTCCTGACCCCTGGCTTGACCTTCCCAGTGACCACCAGCTCTGAGCCCTGGAAGTAGTTAGGGAAGAGGGAGCGGGTGACGTCGAAGGCCTGGTCGTCCAAGTAGGTCAGCTGGATGTCTGACAGTAGCGGGCTGGCTACCTCATCGTAGAATCCCTTCAACTGGAGTGCGGCGTCTGTGTCCTCGTACACCATCCTCGCCATGCCTCGGTTGTCCAGTGCCAGGCGCCGCAGCAAGGGGTAGTCGGCGTCGTCTCCGAAGGCCAGGCCAAACAGAGAGGCGGAACCCAGAGCGCTCTTAGCGTTGCTAAGGATCGAGTCGCCGGACGTCACGCCGATGGTAGCTTCACCGTCCGTCAAGAAGATGACCAAAGGGACCCGACGGAAGCCACCGGAAGAGGACGAGGAAGAAGCAGAGGGGTTGACCAGTTGGGCGGCTGAGAGGAGGGCCGCGTTGATGTTGGTCCCTGGAGGATGAGAGAGGGAAGGTGGCGTGGAGAAGGGAAGGTGGCGTGGAGAAGGGAAGGTGGCGTGGAGAAGGGAAGGTGGCGTGGAGAAGAGAGGGAGGTGTGGAGGAGGTGGAGGAAATGGTGGAGAGAGGATGCAGAAGAGGAGACAGAAGATGGAATACAGACCGTGTTTTAGCGGTCTTGTCAGGTTGCTGCAGATATAATGCAATTCGAGCACATCAGACTCAATCCCACTCACATCCCTCAGCGATGATCCTCTTGACAAATTCCTTAGCGTCTCGTACGTTATTCCGCGTGGCCCTCACTGTGCGACCCTTCTTCCAGGTGAGGACCTTGTCTGAGAAGGTGATGATGTTGAAGTGGTCCCCTTCACGAAGGTCTCCCAGGATAGTGGACATTGCCTGCTTTGTCTGGTCCACACCAATACAGAGCGAGAAGAGAAATGATAATTTTATTGATATAATGTAGTGTCAATGTTGTCATTCTTGTCTAAATGAATGAGGTGTAGCTGGATGCAATTTGAGAGGGGTACAGTGCCTTGCGAAAGTATTCGGCCCCCTTGAACTTTGCGACCTTTTGCCACATTTCAGGCTTCAAACATAAAGATATAAAACTGTATTTTTTTGTGAAGAATCAACAACAAGTGGGACACAATCATGAAGTGGAACGACATTTATTGGATATTTCAAACTTTTTTAACAAATCAAAAACTGAAAAATTGGGCGTGCAAAATTATTCAGCCCCTTTACTTTCAGTGCAGCAAACTCTCTCCAGAAGTTCAGTGAGGATCTCTGAATGATCCAATGTTGACCTAAATGACTAATGATGATAAATACAATCCACCTGTGTGTAATCAAGTCTCCGTATAAATGCACCTGCACTGTGATAGTCTCAGAGGTCCGTTAAAAGCGCAGAGAGCATCATGAAGAACAAGGAACACACCAGGCAGGTCCGAGATACTGTTGTGAAGAAGTTTAAAGCCGGATTTGGATACAAAAAGATTTCCCAAGCTTTAAACATCCCAAGGAGCACTGTGCAAGCAATAATATTGAAATGGAAGGAGTATCAGACCACTGCAAATCTACCAAGACCTGGTCGTCCCTCTAAACTTTCAGCTCATACAAGGAGAAGACTGATCAGAGATGCAGCCAAGAGGTCCATGATCACTCTGGATGAACTGCAGAGATCTACAGCTGAGGTGGGAGACTCTGTCCATAGGACAACAATCAGTCGTATATTGCACAAATCTGGCCTTTATGGAAGAGTGGCAAAAAGAAAGCCATTTCTTAAAGATATCCATAAAAAAATATCCACCTGGGAGACACACCAAACATGTGGAAGAAGGTGCTCTGGTCAGATGAAACCAAAATTGAACTTTTTGGCAACAATGCAAAACGTTCTGTTTGGCGTAAAAGCAACACAGCTCATCACACTGAACACACCATCCCCACTGTCAAACATGGTGGTGGCAGCATCATGGTTTGGGCCTGCTTTTCTTCAGCAGGGACAGGGAAGATGGTTAAAATTGATGGGAAGATGGATGGAGCCAAATACAGGACCATTCTGGAAGAACCTGATGGAGTCTGCAAAAGACCTGAGACTGGGACGGAGATTTGTCTTCCAACAAGACAATGATCCAAAACATAAAGCAAAATCTACAATGGAATGGTTCAAAAATAAACATATCCAGGTGTTAGAATGGCCAAGTCAAAGTCCAGACCTGAATCCAATCGAGAATCTGTGGAAAGAACTGAAAACTGCTGTTCACAAATGCTCTCCATCCAACCTCACTGAGCTCGAGCTGTTTTGCAAGGAGGAATGGGAAAAAATGTCAGTCTCTCGATGTGCAAAACTGATAGAGACATACCCCAAGCGACTTACAGCTGTAATCGCAGCAAAAGATGGCGCTACAAAGTATTAACTTAAGGGGGCTGAATAATTTTGCACGCCCAATTTTTCAGATTTTGATTTGTTAAAAAAGTTTGAAATATCCAATAAATGTCGTTCCACTTCGTGATTGTGTCCCACTTGTTGTTGATTCTTCACAAAAAAATACAGTTTTATATCTTTATGTTTGAAGCCTGAAATGTGGCAAAAGGTCGCAAAGTTCAAGGGGGCCGAATACTTTCGCAAGGCACTGTAAAACATCTACTGTACCTGTTTGATCTTGGTGCCAATCATGGAGCCACTGACATCAATGACAAAGATGACATCCTTGGGGACCACAGGAAGCCCCCGAGGTGCAAAGTAGTGGGCAAAGTATCCATCAAACACCTGAGGCAGGCCAACAGAAGAGAAGAATCCCTCATTGGATTAGATGATTGCCTCGCTAGATACCGTCTTTGTACAGTATTTGTTGTGCAAGAGTTTGGGCCTACACAGAGTGTAGTGCTTGCGCGTATGTGTGTTTCGTGCGCTGACCTGGATGTCTCCCATGAGGTCGCTGAGCTCTACATCGTACTGGATGATGTAGTCAGCGTTGAGTCCCTTCGAGGAGACACTGCTCTGCTGCTGCAGGCTGGGGTTGTAATGAACACGGGCACAACAAGGGTTCTGCTGGATCTCAGTGGAGGCTGGGGCTTCTGTCTCACCTGGATGGGAGAGGAAGACCAGAGAACACCCATGTCAGTGTGCATGTTTGAGGCGTACTACATATACGTTGCATCCTACTATACAATACCTACACATCACTGTGATCCAGATGAGTGATCATACAACTTGCCTTTTTCAAACTGAACCCCTCAAACAGGCTGCTTGTGTCAAAACTAGCACTGCTACTTTGACGATAAACAATAACTGCTGCCTTTTCCTATGTTACCTGTTACAGTGTTGGAGAGCCGTCGGCTGGACTTCAGCGGGAGGACCTTGACGAAGCGGAGTCCCGTCCTCTCTGCTATGCTGACATCCAGGGTGAGATTAGTGACCAGTCCTCCAGGCCTCAGGCCCAGGATCAGTTCATAGCGACCCAACCTGCGGGGCAGCAGCTCCTCGTAGGACAGCGAGAAGGAAATCCGGCTCCCTGAGGGAACACTCACCGCCATGCGGAACTTCTCGATCTCCCTCTCCCTGAGATGAAGACACAGCAAGAGAGAGGTGTTGGAGTGGTGGCGGTGGTAACTGGTGAAAGAATGACTTGGAAAACCATGGTGAAATGGAAAGAATTTGAAGCGGGCAAGTACAACTGATCTGAGTAGAAGTGCTAAAAGATTTAAATGAGTGTGGTGGGTGACGGGTGTCCATACGTCTACAATACAGATGCGTTGTTGTACTTTTCCCCACATAAAAAAAAAAGAAATCCGAAATAAAACACATATCAAAGGTGGATTGTGGTATGAAATACTTTCTCAGACTGACTTGGTGGCAACGAGTCCAGCTGTTTTCCCTTGCTTCTTGGCTGCGTCATAGATCTTCCTGGCCACACTCCTCTCCTTCACCTGGGCGATGTGCACTTTGCCATTGGAGGTGCTGGGGGCAGAGGGAAGGATGAGGTAACACGTGAAACTCGCAATGGTCAGACTATGTTAAGGAACATGCATTGGCCTCATGGACGGAAAATATCTAGGTTTATTTGCGGTAAACAAACCTTCCTTGACGGCAACTACTTAGACTATTAGTCACACGTTACAAGGCAACAGCGTACTTCACCGCATTTGTGTTAGACTCAGATGGAGGACAAACGTGTATCGTGCTGGTTTACAGATTAAGTTCAAAACATGCTCGAGAGGAAAGGTAGGGTGAAGGGAAGGGTGAGAGGAGGGAGTCATTCCCCTCTGAAAATATGAGCTCTGTGAGCTCTGGTCCATGATTTGGTTCGGAAATGGTTCGGTGTAGGTTCTGCGGAGGCCATGAAAGGGTCCCAGGACGTTATAATATCTATTTTCAGTAACCATGTTTGCATCCCAAATGACACCCTATTCCATATAGTAGACTACTTTTGACCTGACCGTTATGTGTTTGGATAGGAGACGCACCCATGATAACTGAAAAATAACACTCAGAAACCCCCTCCATGGCCCCTGGAGAACCTACTCCATACCCAACCGTTCCCCAACCATTTCCCAACCAAACTGGACCAGAGCTCACACACCCTAATCCAAACCATACAGTTCCTAAATTCTCACCGCCTTCATCATGTGATGAAGTGCTAAAATAAGGTCATGTCCTTTGAAACATTTTTTTAAAAATAAAAACCAACAGGGACCAACCAAAATACATCTCCAGCCTTGAAGCAGGTCTTGTTCCGGACACAGAGCAGAAGGAAATGGTGGGTTTAGCAGGGTGGAAAATAGAGGGGCCTGTATGTATGTGTGGCTGAGAGGGAGCTGCACATGAGTGACCTACACACAGAACACAAGGCCCCTCAGTCCCACGTTGTGAAACGCCACTGAACTAAAGAAACACAGTCACCACAGTTATTTTCCTTCTGGGTTAATTGGTGAAGTGTCGTGTGTGTGTGTGTGTTCCAGCTTGCACAGAACTTTCTGAAAAACCAAAAGTTTCTTAGAGCTTGGTGAGAGCGTGGTTGTCCTATGCTAATGATCCAGATACTCAACTAGTCTAGAGAAGGCCAGTTTTATTGCTTCGTTAAATCAGGACAACAGTTTCCAGCTGTGCTAACATAATTGCAAAAGGGTTTTCTAATGTCCTATTAGCCTTTTAAAATGATCAACTTGGATTAGCAAACACAACGTGCCATTGGAACACTGGAGTGTTGGTTGCTGATAATGGGCCTCTGTACCCCTATGTAGATATTCCATTTAAAAAAAACAGCCGTTTCCAGCTACAAAAGTCATTTACAACATTAACAATGTCTACACTGTATTTCTGATCAAACCCTAACCCTAAGTGATCCCAAACTTTTGAACGGTAGTGTACATTCCCACAACTTCCAAGGAACCGTGTGTGTTTGTGTGTGTGTGTGTGTCTGTGTGTGTGTGTGTGTGTGTGTGCTCGTACGTGTGACAGAGAAAGATGTGTGATATTATATGCATGCATCAGAGAGTTAGTCCGCATGTAAAACTGTCTATGTTCAAGAGTTTACATCCCCCATTTGATTACATGTGAATGGATACGTGTGTTGGCTATGTGTGTCAGTATGTGTTTGCATGTGTGTGCGTGCAGGCCTGCGTAGCATGTGTACCTTGGCTTGTTTATATGTACCTTGGTAAACTTCGCAGGTGAGAGAGGGTGGGGGAACAGGGCATGCTTCTGTCATTTTCTCTACTAACTTTTTGACATATTTACAAAGCATGGTATTCATCTGATTTTAAGATCCCCCAGACTCCTCCCTCTTCTGACCCAAACCCAACCCTAGGCTCCTCTTTGGGTCTTTAATGTTGACTTATTTATCTTGTTTATATTTAGCATTTTTATAAAGGAGAGTGGCAAAGTGGTTTCCAGCCTTCTTAGTAATCAAATTTTGTGTCTCCCCTCCACACCGAGTTCCTGACATAATTCCTCTGAAATGTTTATTTTGGGGAGTATGTCCGGAAACCGCAGACCTCACTGGCATTTGGGATTTATTTTGTTTATTTACTACCGAGCTTTACCCTCCTTTTAATTAAAAAAAAATCTAGGACCTCTTATCTTATACTTTACCCCCCTTCACAGACCAAAATAAATGTATTTTTGACCCTGAAGAATATTGGCCCGAGTGCCATTCTGTTTGTGCTATTATGCCAACTCCTTGTCACTCATAGTCAAGCAGCAAGAGTTGGCAAGAGAGAAGAAACTGGCACCCAGGATAGAGGGATTACATCATTCCAAGGGAAGGAACAATTAATTTGATTATAGGTCCACTTCCTGGGATGAAGTGACTAAAAGAAAAATAGAGGTAAGAGAGAGAGAGAGAGAGAGAGAAAGAACTAGCTGGCTGGTTCTCACTCATGGCCTCTCCTGCTGCCTGTGAGCTTGTGTGAGTGAGGGGTACAAAAAACAACATTTCCTCCTCTTGGGATAATAAAGTAAACTTCACTTGACTTAAAGTGTGTGACTGACTTACATTGTGAAGTTGGAGATGAATGCTGCTGAGGGCAGGTCCACCTCGAAGGCTGCCTCCTTGGTGACAGCTAGCTGGTTCCACACAGAGCTCTGGATGGTGGTGTGGGAGTAGCGAGAAATGACAGAACACCTCACATGGTAGTCTGTCACCTTCAGCTGGGAACAGATGAATCCAGAAAACCGTCAGCAAAGAACATACACATTTGATCTGATGAAATCGTTATATGGCTACCCAAGTACAAAGCCAATAGCGACCTCAACAAGAGGTTTGGACCTCTTGGTGTAATTGCTAAGGTGTTTGACTGACAGTTGCAGAGACGCAGGTTTGAGTACTGATGGGGCTCTTTTGTAAATGAAAATCCAAGTATTACTAGGCTTTTTTTAACCAGACTTCAGTGCCTTGACAAGTTTAGACAAATGTTACAAAGCCACGCTCTGCAAGATATCCCTCCCACCCCGTTGTTTACTTGGATAATTCTGGGCCCTACTGGGACCAATCTGGTCAGCTGGGCCACATTACTGCCAGGTGGGGACACAGCCAGACCTGAGCTACTGAGAGACTAACAGACCTGTTTCTAGATATTTACCAGTATCAAAGACAGTGGACAAGCTTTCTGATACAACGAACACCGATTGCTTGATGATCTACAATTTATCATTGGCAACATTCAAAGCATCAAATAAAATGATGGCTCCACTGAGATACAGTACTACTGTAGTGTTTCTCATTCTATGTGGCACACTGGTTGAAAATACAGATTGCAATGAAAGTGATAGCTAGATCTACACTCACAGCATGATTTCCTCATAACCTAAAACTGGCATGTTTGATCATCATGTTTCTTTCCAGATGTCATCAATGATGTCATTAAAGTCCCAGGATTGGCTTATTTCAAAGGGCTTAATGTGAAGTGTTTCTTGTATTGCTAGTAAAACAATGTAAGCTTTTATTCTCCCTTATGGGCATACAACTGGCAAAAAATCATCTCTAGCACACATGGAGGTTAATATCAAATCAAATCATATTAGTCACATGCGCTGAATACAACAGGTGTAGACCTCACTGTGAAATCCTTACTTACGAGCCCCTAACCAACAATGCAGTTTAAAAAAAAATACAGATAAGAATAAGAAATACAAGTAACAAGCAATTAAAGAGCAGCAGTAAAATAACAATAGAGAGAGTATATACAAGGGGGTACCGGTACAGAGTCAGTGTGTGGGGGCACCGGTTAGTTGAGATAATATGTACATATAGGTAGAGTTATTAAAGTGACAATGCATAGATGATAACAACAGAGAGTAGCAGCGGTTTAAAAGAGGGTTGAGTGGGGGGGGGGGACAATGCAAATAGTCTGGGTAATGCAAATAGTCTGGGTAATGCAAATAGTCTGGGTAGCCATATGATTAGATGTTCAGGACTCTTATGGCTTGGGGGTAGAAGCTGTTTAGAAGCATCTTGGACCTAGACTTGGCTCTCCGGTACCGCTTGACATGCGGTAGCAGAGAGAACTAGGGCGTTCCTCCGACACCGGGCGTTCCTCTGACACCGGGTGTTCCTCTGACACCGCCTGGAGGTGAGGTCCTGGATGGCAGGAAGCTTGGCCCCAGTGATGTACTGGGCCGTTCGCACTACCCCCTGTAGTGCCTTGTGGTCGGAAGCCGAGCAGTTGCCATACCAGGCAGTGATGCAACCTCTCGATGGTGCAGCTGTAGAACCTTTTGAGGATCTGAGGACCCATGCGGAATATTTTCAGTCTCCTGAGGGGGAATAGGTTTTGTCGTGCCCTCTTCACGACTATCTTGGTGTGCTTGGACCATGTTAGTTTGTTGGTGATGTGGACATCAAGGAACTTGAAGCTCTCAACCTGCTCCACTGCAGCCCCATCGATGGAAATGGGGGCGTGCTTGGTCCTATTTTTCCTATAGTCCACAATCATCTCGTTTGTCATGATCACGTTGAGGGAGAGGTTGTTGTCCTGGCATCACACGGCCAGGTCTCTGACCTCCTCCCTATAGGCTGTCTCATCGTTGTCGGTGATCAGGCCAACCACGGTTGTGTCATCGGCAAACTTAATGATGGTGTTGGAGTTGTGCCTGGCCGTGCAGTCATTAGCGAACAGGGAGTACAGGAGGGGACTGAGCACGTACCCCTGAGGGGCCCCGTTTTGAGGATCAGCGTGGTGGATGTGTTGTTACCTACCCTTACCACCTGAGGGCGGCCCGTCAGGAAGTCCAGGATCCAGTTGCAAAGGCAGGTGTTTGGTCCCAGGGTCCTTAGCTTATTGATGAGCTTTGAGGGCACTATGGTGTTAAATGCCAAGCTGTAGTCAATGAATAGCATTCTCACATAGGTGTTACTTTTGTCCAGGTGGGAAAGGGCAGTGTTGAGTGCAATAGAGATTGCATCATCTGTGGATCTGTTGGGGCGGTAAGCAAATTGGAGTGGGTCTATGGTTTCTGGGATAATGGTGTTGATGTGAGCCATGACCCGCCTTTCAAAGCACTTCATGGCTACAGATGTGAGTGCTACGGGTCAGTAGTCATTTAGGCAGGTTACCTTAGTGTTATTGGGCACAGGCACCATGGTGGTTCTGCTTTAAACATGTTGGTATTACAGACTCAGTCAGGGAGAGGTTGAAAATGTCAGTGAAGACACTTACCAGTTGGTCAGCGCATGCTCGCAGTTCACGTCCTGGTAATCCGTCTGGCCCTGCGGCCTTGTGAATGTTGACCTGTTCAAAGTTCTTACTCACATCGGCTGCGGAGAGCGTAATCACACAGTCTTCCAGAACAGCTGGTGCTCTCATACATATTTCAGTGTTATTTGCCTCGAAGTGAGCATAGAAGTACAGTTGAAGTCGGAAGTTTACATACACTTAGGTTGGAGTCATTAAAACTCATTTTTCAACCCCTCCACAAATGATTTGTTAACAAACTACAGTTATGGCAAGTCGGTTAGGACATCTACTTCGTGCATGACACAAGTTATTTTTCCAACAATTGTTTACAGACAGATTATTTCACTTATAATTCACTGTATCACAATTCCAGTGGGTCAGAAGTTTACATACAGTAAATTGGCTGTGCCTTTAAACAGCTTGGAAAATTCCAGAAAATTATGTCATGGCTTTAGAAGCTTTTGATAGGCTAATTGACATAATTTGAGTCACTTGGAGGTGTTCCTGTGCCTCTTTGCTTGACATCATGGGAAAATCAAAAGAAATCAACCAAAAAAAATTGTAGACCTCCACAAGTCTGGTTCATCCTTGGGAGCAATTTCCAAATGCCTGAAGGTACCATGTTCATCTGTACAAACAATAGTATGCAAGTATAAACACCATGGGACCACGCAGCCGTCATACAGCTCAGGAAGGAGACACGTTCTGTCTCCTAGAGTTTGACTTTGGTCCGAAAAGTGCAAATCAATCCCAAAACAACAGCAAAGGACCTTGTGAAGATGCTGGAGGAAACAGGTACAAAAGTATCTATATCCACAGTAAAACCAGTCCTATATCGACATAACCTGAAAGGCCGCTCAGCAAGGAAGACGCCACTGCTCCAAAACCACTATAAAAAAGTCAGAATACGGTTTGCAACTGCACATGGGTACAAAGATCGTACTTTTTGGAGAAATGTCCACTGGTCTGATGAAACAAAAATATAACTGTTTGGCCATAAAAAACATTGTTATGTTTGGAGGAAAAAGGGGGAGGCTTGCAAGCCAAAGAACACCCTCCCAACCATGAAGCACAGGGGTGGCAGCATCATGTTGTGGGGGTGCTTTGCTGCAGGAGGAACTGGTGCACTTCACAAAATTGATGGCATCATGAGGTAGGAAAATGATGTGGATATATTGAAGCAACATCTCAAGTCATCAGCCAGGAAGTTAAAGCTTAGTCACAAATGGGTCTTCCAAATGGACAATAACCCCAAGCATACTTCCAAAGTTGTGGCAAAATGGCTTAAGGACAACCTAGCCAAGGTATTGGAATGGCCATCACAAAGCCCTGACCTCAATCCAATAGAAAATTTGTGGGCAGAACTGAAAAAGCGTGTGCGAGCAAGGAGGCTTATACAAACCTGACTCAGTTGCACCAGCTCTGTCATGTAGAATGGGTCAAAATTCACCCAACTTATTGTGGGAAGCTTGTGGAAGGCTACCCGAAACATTTGACCCAAAGTTAAACAATTTAAAGGCAATGGTACCAAATACTAATTGAGTGTATGTAAACTTCTGATCCACTGGGAATGTGATGAAAAAAATAAAAGCTGAAATAAATAATTCTCTCTCGTATTATTATGACATTTCACATTCTTAAAATAAAGTGGTGATCCTAACTGACCTAAGACAGGAATTTTTACTAGGAATTGTGAAAAACTGAGTTTAAATGTATTTGGCTAAGGTGTATGTAAACGTCCGTCTTCAACTGTAGTTTAGCTCATCTGGTAGGCTTGTGTCACTGGGCAACTCTCTGCTGTGCTTCCCTTTGTAGTCTGTAATGGTTTGCAAGCCCTGCCACATCGACGAGCGTCAGATCCGGTGTAGTACGATTCGATCTTAGTCCTGTATTGACGCTTTGCCTGTATGATGGTTCGTCGGAGGGCATAGCGGGATTTCTTGTAAGCTTCCGGGTTAGAGTCCCGCTCCTTGAAAGTGGCAGCTCTAGCCTTTAGCTTAGTGCAGATGTTGCCTGTAATCCATGGCTTCTGGTTGGGGTATGTACATACGGTCTCTGTGGGGACGACGTCATCAATGCACTTATTGATGAAGTCAATGACTGATATGGTGTACTCCTCAATGCCATCAGAGGAATCCCAGAACATATTCCAGTCTGTGCTAGCAAAACAGTCCTGTAGCTTAGCATCTGTTTCGTCTGACCACTTTTTTATTGATCTAGTCACGGGTGCTTCCTGCTTTAATTTTTGCTTGTAAGGAGGAATCAGCAGGATAGAATTCTGGTCAGATTTGCCAAATGGAGGGCGAGGGAGAGCTTTGTATGCGTCTCTGTGTGTGGAGTAAAGGTGGTCCAGAGTTTTTTTTCCTATGGTTGCACATTTAAAATGCTGATAGAAATTTGGTAAAACTAATTTATGTTTCCCTGCATTAAAGTCCCCGGGTACTCGGAGCGCCGCCTCTGGTTGGGCATTTTCTTGTTTGCTTATGGCGGAATACAGCTCATTCAATTATGTCTTAGTGCCAGCCTCCGTCTGCTGCGGAATAGTCACCACCACACATATTGATGTGATTTAGAAGGGGATCAATGTTCAGTGAATGCTATCCAATATTATCACAACCCGTCTACACAGGCAGTTGTTGCGCGTGAGAAGCCGTACCAGTAAGATATACTTACTGGTTTCGGTAATGATACATTCCACTGGGACATTCCATGAAGCTCATACTCACCAACGGTTTTGCTGGTTTGCTCTGGCGTCTCACTCTCTGGGGAGAAAAACAATACAGAGAGAGTTAATAAAAGTGTAATGAATCCTAACTATAGGGTTGAGCACAGCAGAGCTATAGGGTTTGAGCGCAGCAGAGTTACGGGGTTTGAGCACAGCAGAGCTATAGGGTTTGAGCGCAGCAGAGTTACGGGGTTTGAGCACAGCAGAGCTATAGGGTTTGAGCGCAGCAGAGCTATAGGGTTTGAGCGCAGCAGAGCAATAGCGTTTGAGCGCAGCAGAGTTACGGGGTTTGAGCGCAGCAGAGCTATAGGGTTTGAGCGCAGCAGAGCAATAGCGTTTGAGCGCAGCAGAGTTACGGGGTTTGAGTGCAGCAGAGCTATAGGGTTTGGGCGCAGCAGAGCTATAGGGTTTGAGCGCAGCAGAGTTACAGGGTTTGAGTGCAGCATAGCTATAGGGTTTGGGCGCAACAGAGCTGTATGATTTGAGCGCAGCAGAGCTAAAGGGTTTGAGCGCAGCAGAGCTATAGCGTTTGAGCACAGCAGAACTATAGGGTTTGAGCGTAGCAGAGCTAAAGGGTTTGAGCGCAGCAGAGCTATAGGGTTTGAGCTTAGCAGAGCTATAGGATTTGAGCGCAGCAGAGCTATAGGGTTTGAGCGCAGCAAGCGCAGCAGAGCTATAGGGTTTGAGCGTAGCAGAGTTACGGAGTTTGAGTGCAGCAGAGCTATAGGGTTTGAGCGCAGCATAGCTATAGTGTTTGTGCGCAGCATAGCTATAGGGTTTGTGCGCAGCAGAGCTATAGGGTTTGAGCGCAGCAGAGCAGAATACAAGGTTGTAGTTTGTTATGTACACACCAGGGCCCTGACAGTAAAATATTGCTGGACTCCTGTAGTTTGGAAACATTTAATTAAAACAAGCTGAGGCCTTTTGAACATTGTGCAAAGCTTAAAAGCTTTAAGGTCCAATGCAGCTGTTTTTATCTCAATATCAAATCATTTCTGAGTAACAATTAGGTACCTTACTGTGATTCTTTTAAATTAAAATGGTCAAACATTAACAAAAATAGCATCTTAGCAAAGAGTAATTTCTCAAGCAAGAATTTTGCTAGGACTACCTGGGAGTGGTCTGAGTATGGAGGGAAAAACTGAAAACTAGCTGTTATTGGCAGAGAGGTTTGGAACTCTCTTTCTTATTGGTTTATTAACTAATTTACCACCTGGTGATGTCACCAGGCAGGCTAAAACTCTATCCCACCAAAACAGGCTGAAATTTTAGGCGGTCTTTTCAAACAGCTCTTACACAATGGCATCATCATTTTTACAATTTAACAGTATTATTCCAACCTCATAGTGTGGAAATATATATAAAACACAGGTAATTGACGTTGATGATTGCACTGGGCCTTTAATAGATTTATAACAGCTTTATAGCAGTGATTTAAGTTAATACAGTTGCCCTAACGCCATAGTAGAGGGTTGAAAAGTATTGCGTTAAAGTAGATTTAGGGTATATTGTTCATTCAAAGACTTTCAACACACCACACCATTATTATGTAATTTAACCTTCCACCCAATTCTGTGTAAACACATTTGTACTACTGTATTCTGGAAATAATATGATTTAAAATGTAGTACATTTTGGTCATTATCTAATATAAGAAATTGTATTTAAGTGGGCAACTTGTCTTGGAAAAGTAACAAAATACTACCAAGTACTGTAGTTAGTTTACAAAATCCCCTCCTTTGAAATGAATCTCCAGGATCTATGTGTGGGGTTGGGTCAATATTTCTGTGTCAAAATAGGCTGAGTCAAAGCTATTCATGAATGAAGGGGGGACTGGAAATAAATGCTGTCACTGTACACAGAGGGATAGTGAGGTGCACAGTGCACAGGCTCAGTTTCAAATGTTCCTTTTGCTCACAAATCACTGCTGTGTCAATCCATTATCACATAACCTGGAGATACAACGCAAACAAATAACATTAGAGGGCGACTGCACTTCTTGATTTTGCCTCATTTTGAAGATTGCCCGTTAAGAAATGCAAGTGGCCATGACTAAAGCCAAAATGAGAGTTATCTCGGGGATGTGGTTTGATGTGTTTGTGTTATGTTCGCATATCGTACACTGGCAGGTACTCTTGTTTGTCCCTCCTGAGTCACCGTAGCAACAACATAGCTACTTCCTCAAAATAGTCACTTCCTTAAAATAGCCAGAATTAAAAAATGTGTCATTCATTTTTTATGTTTTTGCCACTTTTACATCTACTATAGCTAAGGTATTTTGTGCAGTATTCCTCAAGTTAAAAAATGTGCATGAAAAACTAGTCAGTGCACTGCGTACAGTTGAGTGAGCAAAGTCTGGCTGCTCTAGCAATCACTGTCAAAAAGCCACACCAGCCCCACTCGAGTTAGTTCAGAGCGAGAAAGTGTAAGCTGTTTAGAAATAATTACTTTAAAATTGAAAAATCATTCAACTAAACAATAAGGATTTATAACATCCTAATCAAAGGTGTAGATTTCATCTCACAAAGGGAGAAATTTCAGTGCCCACAAAAACTGCATTTGAATTCAATATTCTTCCTTCTGTTTTCCTCTATGAAGTGCAGGACATGTTAAAAGGGAGTGTGACAAAATGTTTTATTTGGCCCCCATAAGAATATAGTTTTATAGCCCTGTCATAGCCCTTCTAAGGATAGCTTTTCCACTTCCTATTTAATCTTACTCTTGTGACTGACTGGGTTTGAACCCGGATCTCCTGCATTGTCACAAGACTATTAGTCTACTTAGCTCAAGTCAATAGGGATGAGTTCAGGAAGCTAACACAAGTCTTCAAGTCTCCAGCAAGGTTACTCATCAAAAAAGCGTGGACCTCGGTTACATTTCACCCCCTTTTGACTCACATTCATTCCTTGAAGGAGTGATCTCCTTGACCCAGAATCGCCCAGAATGCACTGCGCGGCCTATTGACGACACTGTAATGGAAAACTGTAATGTATACGGTAATTGTAAGTGTCATCAACAGTAAAAAAAACTCTGAAACGTTTTAAATTTAAAAACTCTGAAACGTCCTTTAAATTATGGTCATTGTGGGAAAATTGCTGTATTTCGAATGGTACTGTAATTCGACCTCACAGGTCTGTAGTACCATACCGTATCTTGGGAGCGCCAAAAACCTTTTCATCATTAGTGGGTGCATGGCATTGTTGTTTCTGGATCATTACCATATTTTGAGGCGTGTCTTGTAAGAGGCTATATTTGTTGCACCAGTAAGTGAAAGCCTGGACTTGAACCGAGAATCTCTAGTGGCACAGCTAGCACTGTGATGCAGTGCCTTAAATCACTGCGCCACTCGGGAGCCTGGAGGCAGCTAGTCTTAAAACTGAAATGGTTCAGCATTTTGCCATGTCCTTTTGGTCTGTTTTTCCTGTAGTTGCTGCCAGTTTGGAAGCCTTTGTTAAGGCCTCTAGAAGTGACAGTGATATAAAACCCTAAATATGAATTAATACTGTAATGTGTAAACACTTTACCTAGCAGCCAACCTGCTTGCACCAATCTCTTGTAATTACAGTAACACACTGTGAAATACAAACTCTACCCTGAATTAATATCATCCATTCCTTCAAACTATGGTAGCATTGACTTTTTATCAGTATAATACAGTCAATTCTACGATATTGTACTGTATGTCAGTACACACTACATGCTTTGATACCATATACTGTATTATACAGAATGTATACTGTAATATTAAATACGTAATTTTACTTGCCACCGAGCTGCCTGTAAATTACAGTCAAATTCATGGTAAACCCTTAACAGTGGACCCATGGGTAACGTACAATGGGAGTAAATACGATTCAAAGTCGTAATCTATACCCAACCCCCCAGTAAATCATAAGGAATTTACAAAATTCTGTTTCGGATGATCAAAAGTATGCTATTTACACTTTGTAGTGAATTTTGACGCTAGGCTATTAATCTTTCTGACTCATATCGATGCCACATAAATCGATTAAAACCAGAGAAGTTGATTCGAAGCGGCAGTTGATCTTTATTAAAGAGAGGAACACCTTTCAATGTGCAGGGGTTCATTCTGAAGTGAACATTTTTTTCAAAATGTTTTTGGTCATTTAAACTTTATTTTTAATTAATGTAAATGTAGACTTTACTGTATAGTGTAGGCTATATCATGTGTTTGTTTCCAATGCGTAATTGTATTCACATCTGACATCCATCCTATAGTAACGTGCAGTCCTGTACATGTTATATATAGTTTACCCCTCACTTGAGTGCAACAAATACATATTGCGTGCAAAATTGAATGTAGCCTTGTATGAGGAATACATTTTTCGTTGAACAGGAATAAAAACTTTTTTTTTAATTAAACATGATTTTGTGAAGCTGTCATGAGTATGTTATATTTTTCAAAGAGTTTCAGATATTACTCGTCCCAATAGGAAGATAAAATCATTCGCACCTGTATTGGTATTTCTTTTGCTCCCAGGCGTGCTCCGTATTCCTCTGAAAATCCCCTCTGCACTGAGATTACGAAGAAAAATAAAACACTCAGGATTTTTAAATCCACTTTCCCCATGTTCATTATACTTTTTAGTCTCCCGAGATGAAAAACGTTGTTGCCAGTGGTCTCAAGTTGCCAGTCAGAGAGATCCAGTGCAGGTACGCAGGACGAGGTAGGACAAACCTCACATTTTACTAGTTCTTTTTCAAGAGGCAGTCGACTCGTTCATCTCCCTCCCCTTTATTTTAATACATTTGAAACCTCGTATATAATAACAGAAAATAAATCGTATAATTATAATTTATAACTGACAGACAGATAATCAGATGAACATTTTAAAGAATATCAGTGCGCGCAGAATTTGCAGGAGTTGAGTCCCTGTGAGTTCAATAGGGTAGCCCTCCTTACGTGTACATACTGGACATTTCGCGGACTGTTACCATCGGTTAGTGAACATGAAGAGAAATGACGAATTATTCACCAATGAATGTCGACAATTTGAAAGAAAAACATTCCAATCTCTCTTTGCTGTCGCCCCTTTCTCATTTCCAAAATGGGACCGTATAATATATATGATATCCCACCCCTGACATACAAATGAGACATATGAGAAAAACAACTCTTTACCATTTGACTAAATGATATTCCAACATAGGCTACCCCACTCGTTCTTGAATAGTCAGAATATAACATCTCAATTGTGACCCTATAAATTATAGCTTCAATTATCTGCAAAACAGATCTCTAAAATTGGTTATGCAATTTGACTATTTCACCAACCCAGTTCCAGTCATTCAGTTTAATAAGCTCTTTGTCTTAACAATTGTGCTATTTTATACGTTTGTCACAAATATACTTATTGTCAACATGTTGACTCAAAAATGTGTGACCAGTACAGTGTTGCACATCTAGCCAAGCCAAAGGACTCCTGCAGAAAAGTTGAATTGCAACCAGCATTGTGTTTGTTTGGGCGCTGTGTCTAGGGTTCTGACACCTAGCTACCACATAAGTATCATCAATAATCACAAAATGTCTCCAAATATAATATTTGTTTATTCATTTAAAGGCCCAGTACAGTCAAATGTGATTTCCCTGTGTTTTATATATATTTCCACATTATGAGGTTGGAATAATACTGTGAGATTGTGGAAATGAGGCGGCAGGTAGTCTAGCGGTTAAGAGCGTTGGACCAGTAACTGAAAGGTCGCTGGTTCAAATTCCTGAGGTGACTAGGTGAAAGATCTGTCGATGTGCCCTTGAGCAAGGCACTTAAACCTAATTGCTCTGGAGAAGAGCATCTGTTAGGTGATAATCCCCTTTTAGTGTAAGAACTGTTTGAAAAGACTGCCTGAAATTTCAGCCTGTTTTGGTGGGATGGAGTTTGTCCTGCCTGGTGACGTCTCCAGGTGGCAAATTAGTTAACAGACCAATAACAAAGTCCGTTCCAAACCTCTCTGCCAATAACGGCTAGTTTTCAGTTTTCCCTTCCCCAGTCAGACCACTCACAGACAGTCCTATCATCATTCTTGCTTGAGAAACCGGTCTTAGCTAAGAATCTATTTTTGTTTCTTAAAAAAAATGTTTTTAAACAATCACAGTAAGGTACATAAAAAAATAAAAACGGCTGCATTGGACCTATAACACTTCACTAGAATGGATTACCTTTTGAGCTTTACTTTCACTTAAGTATGATCATTTATCCTGCAGCCTAATGTAAGAATTGCCTGAGAAAATGTTTGATTGACAACATGTTGGGCCACTTTCACACTATGCCAAACTACATCTGACGCCACCTGTCTGAATGCGCTTCACTAAATGTCTGGTATGAGACACCAGGGTCAGAGTGAGCAGACCGAGGCATATTGCTTGTACATTATAGGTCAATAAACAACACATGCTCATTCAGTACTTGGCTTTAGCCTATGTTGCCACGGAGGAGGAAGAAATCAGTCAATTTTCCCCCTCAGTGTTTCCATATGCAGTGGGGTTTGTCATATTTGATCTTGTATTCATCCAGTCTTCTCCCTTGTCTTTTTCCCACCCTTTGCCCCTTGCTGCCTTTGACAAGGTTTAATCTGAAAAGGTACGCAGTCATAATTGATTGAAAATAAAGTTAAAAGCATCATTATGGTCCTAGAGTCCATATCCTCTAAATCAGGGGTGGCCAACTCCAGTCCTCGAGGGCCTGATTGGTGTCACACTTTTTCTCCACCCCTAGGAAACACAGCCGATTAATCAAATTTCATTCTAAACTGAAGATCATGATTAGGTGATTATTGGAGTCAGGTGTGTGAGCTGGGGCAAAGCTGTGACACCAATCAGGCCCTCGAGGACTGGAATTGGCCTCCCCTGCTCTAAATCATATTCAAAAGTGGTCAGGAATAGTCTTCAAGGCCTCTTCTGGGTCTCTAGATACGTCCACATTCTACAACAACAATAACACAAATGGAGTCAGTGTTAGATTTGCGGAATCTATTATACATTTTATTATTTTATATTGTGCTTGCAATAAATGTACATGTTTTGTAAAGCTCACCCCAGGTCTCTCTCTGTGCGTGTTGACTGCCTCAATATTTAGGAAAACATGCTCCACTTTACATCCTGTATCAGGAGCGAAAGAGCCATGAGTGAAATTGAAATTCTGAAATTATTCATTTGACAACAACTTACCATAGGCCACCGGTGTAAGTTTGAGCGCCGTATGAAGAGGACATTTTAGGTATGGCAACTCATCTGGGGAGAGAAAAGGATGTACGTCTTAAGACCTAGTCTCTCCTGACAGCCTTGCAGCCAGCGCACATGCAAGATTTGGTTCTGGGTGCTGAGATCATCTTATCATTATCTTAAGACAATACCAAATAAACCCATGTATTGTTGAACTGTTGTCCAACTGTACCTGCGGTTTTGTCTAGTAAGTAGGCCAGCAGACAACGCATGACAGCTTGGTGACACACAACCAGCACATTCTCCTGTCTCTCCAGCTCCATAATCACTGGCTCCAGACGGTGGACCAGGTCTTCATATGACTGTAGTAGAGAGAGGAAAAAGAATCGGACCCAAAAAATATATATATACATTTTTCCCACTATTGCACCAACCTGAACCATACCATGCACTACATTTTCTTTCTTGCCTTTCCAGCTCGGCTTGGCTCAGCATTGTGAATCAACCCAGAGACAGATAATATGGGTATGTTATGAATTATCTTCCCCAGTCACTCAGATCCACCATCCACCAAGTGTCACCTGAAATATTTCATTACAGTATTGTTGCAAATTGGAATGACGACCGGGACTTGAACCCAGTGGGTTCCTGCAACTGTCAGTCCAACACCTTAGCTGTTTCACCGGCAGATTCAAATCTCTTGACAAGGTAGTAGCTAGGTGTTGTACTAAGATCGCTAGGTGTTGGAGTAAGATCTCTAGGGTCTGTACAGTACTAAGGTCGCTACAGTATGTCTGAGAGTAATGTACAGTGTATGTATGTTTTGTGTGTATTTGGTGAGCAATGCAATGTGTGGTGAATTAAGACGGGTCCTACCTCACCCTTGGGGTAACGGTAGCGGTACTTGTCCTGGTCTCTCAGTGCAAACTCCTCTGGGTGGTTGTCCTGGATCTCCTCATACGTCATCTCCTCACACACACCCTGACGAGGAACAGACGGTGCAAGGAAGTGGTCAATGAGTGGTACAGGCACGCACTATGATGAGTAACCTATCCTGAGACCCGAAAACTTCCGTTAGCTCATCGGGGTAATGCCTTATCTTTAGCTCAGTAGGCTACTACATACAGTCTTGTGGTGTACAGGTGACCCAATTGGTCACGCATTCACTGTAAACTGTATATACACGTGCGGTGCACACTCACATAAAATGTATGCTTAAACTCAGAAGTAAACATTGACTTACTGCATCAATCTCGTTGAGAGCCTTCCACTGCTCATAGGGGATCCCCAGATGCTCTGCAGTCTGGATGGTCCTCTTCATATGACTGGTCCACACCTTCAGATCCTTTATATGCTGGCTCTTGATGAAGGTTCCCAGGGCAGTGGCATACTACAGGGGCAGACCATGTTCACAGGGAGTGGGGGTGATTGTTTACATAATATTTTGCTTTACTGTCCATTTTCTTTGCGGATAATAAAACTATCTTTGTTCTTTCAACCCAACTCTCTTAGACATATTGTAAATGTCACATGCACCATGCTTTATGGCTTTCTCTTGTCTACACAAGGGTGGGACCAATACATTAAGGCATTGGGTGGAACAATAGAATTACAGTGAATTTGGAAAGTATTCAGACCCCTTGACTTTTTCCACATTGTTACGGTACAGACTTATTCTAAAATTGATTAAATAACAAATGTTCCTCTACATACAATACCCATAATGACAAAGTGAAAATAGGTTGACACATTTTTGCTAAATAAAAAACAGAAATACCTTATTTACATAAGTATTCAGACCCTTTGCTATGAGACTTGAAATTGAGCTCAGGTGCATCCCGTTTCCATCGATCATCCTTGAGATGTTTCTACAACTTGATTGGAGTCCAGCTGTGGTAAATTCAATTGATTGAATATGATTTGGAAAGGCACACATCTGTCTATATAAGGTCCCACAGTTTACAGTGCAATATCAGAGCAAAAACCAAGCCATGAGGTTGAAGGAATTTTTGCTGAGGCACAGATCTGGGGAAGGGTACCAAAAAATGTCTGCAGCATTGAAGGTCCCCAAGAACACAGTGGCCTCCATCATTCTTAAATGGAAGAAGTTTGGAACCACCAAGACTCTTCCTAGAGCTGTCCGCCCTGCCAAACTGAGATATCGGGGGAGAAGGGCCTTGGTCAGGGAGGTGACCAAGAACCCGATGGTCACTCTGACAGAGCTCCAGACTTCCTCGTGGAGATGGGAGAAACTTCCAGAAGGACATCTCTGCAGCACTACACAAATCAGGCCTTTATTGTAGAGTGGCCAGACAGAAGCCACTCCTCAGTAAAAGGCATATGACAACCCCCTTGGAGTTTGCCAAAAGGCACCTAAAGGACTCTCAGACCATGAGAAACAAGATTCTCTGGTCTGATGAAACCAAGATTGAACTCTTTGGCCTGAATGCCAAACGTCACCTCTGGAGGAAACCTGGCACCATCTCTACGGTGAAGCATGGTGGTGGCAGCATCATGCTGTGGGGATGTTTTTCAGCGGCAGGGACTGGGTGACTAGTCAGGATCGAGGGAAAGATGAATGGAGCAAAGTACAGAGAGATCCTTGATTAAAACCTGCTCCAGAGCGGTCAGGACCTCAGACTGGGGCGAAGGTTCAACTTCCAACAGGACAACAACCCTAAGCACACAGCCAAGGCAATGCAGGTGTGGCTTCGGGACAAGTCTCTGAATGTCCTTGAGTGGCCCAGCCAGTGCCCGGACTTGAACCCGATCTAACATTTCTGGAGAGACCTGAAAATAGCTGTACAGTGATGCCCCCCAATCTACTTCACAGAGCTTGAGAGGATCTGCAAAGAAAAATGGGAGAAACTCCCCAAATACAGGTGTGCCAAGCTTGTAGCATCATACCCAAGAAGACTCGAGGCTGTAATCGCTGCCAAAGTACTGAGTAAAAGGGTCTGAACACTTATGTAAATTAAATATTTAATTTATGTATTTATTTTTTGCACAAAACTGTTTTTGCTTTGTCATTATTGGGTATTGTGTGTATATTGATGAGGGAAAAAACGTTTAATCAATTTTAGAATAAGGCTGTAACGTAGAAAAATGTGGAAAAAGGGAAGGGGTCTGAATACTTTCCGAATGCACTGTATATCTGGATTAAAACAATAATGTCATATTAGTCTCTGGTGACAGCCTTAACATTAGAATGTTCGCTGACTAGGTTCTGGGGGGCGAGATGAATGTCATAAAGACAGAATCTGTGTGGCCTACTGACCTTATGACCCCTGGGAGAGAGTCCGGAGTCTCCCCCAATGCGACCCAGCAGGTTCATATTGCTCTCTCCGTGGCGACTCAGGTAGATGGAGCGCGGCGTGACGTGGATGTTCATGAGGTAGTAGACTATCCGGCTCTGGATATGGTCCTGCACACAGTTCACCAGGTACCTAGAGCCCACGTTGAAGATTTTGATGTAAGACAGGCGCCTTGGTAGGGGAAATATAGAGAGAGCCACATAGGGAGACAATTATTCTCTCAGACAGGTGCATGACACGATTACATGTAGGGGAAATATAAGGAGACAGAAGAAGAGATGGATTTTTTGTTAAGCAAGTCTTTTTTTCAGTTTAGTTCTTACTCTTTCTCTAATTCATGGAGAACAGCTGTTAGCGTAAAGCTTGGTACCAGATTTGTTTGTGGCAATGACCATACAGGAGTTGGCCAGACAGCACAAACAGATCAGGGACCAGGCTGGTTGGCATAATCTGTGAAGCATCAAGGACAGAACTCTACCTGTCTTTCCCATCGTCCAATGGCACGTAGGTTTGCTTGTAGCACTCAATACGTTTCAGGAAGTCTGCCAGTGCCTCCTCCTTGTCACAGTTCAGATAGTCTGGGCTGCTCACCTTCACATCCTGGGACAAAGGTCAGTGTCACAGTGTAGAGTTTAACATCTTGTAGAGTTTAACATCTTAGAAACAGAGAACCCTCTGGTATTTGAGAGTGAAGTTTGAGAGGAGACTTTCTCACCGCGATATTCTGTGCAATGATGTCTGGATCATCACAAATGGACTCCACAAAAAATACCTGTGAGGAAAATACAGTTGTTCAGAGAAAGTGAGCAGTGTTCATTATTCCAAAAGTTTTTTTTTTCTAGAGTTCAAAATTGAGGTTTAATGTATATCACCATCTGAATATGTATCTAGCTGGTGCAGTTGTAGAACAGTTGTTTATTAATGATATATAGTAGCAGTTACAGGACTGCCTGCACCTGAACCTGCCTTATAGCCTTTTTCCTTGGCAAAGCTCACAATGGAGACCCTCCTCTCCCGTGTTGTGTTGGTGGCATCAAACACCTGGAGGGAAGAGGACATTCCACTCACTGTTGCAGAACTTTGTGGACTCTGATGCTAGGAGGAACTCTGATGCTAGGAGGAACAGTGGGCACAGTGTATATTTATTTAACCATTATTTACTCTGTAACTCCCATAGTGGTCATAATCCCTTTTTACCCAGGAGGACCTTGGGAGTGTACAGTATTTGATGTCCAGTGTGTCTGTACAGTATGCGTGAAGTTCAATGCCCTGAGTACTGTCATTTTCACTCATATATGAGGTATGGTGTGTGTCTATCGACTGTCAGCTCAGAGGGACAGTTTTAAGTTGTCCTCTTACTCACAGCTACTTGTCCATGTTCCTTCGAGAAGTAGATAACTACATCTTTAAGGGCATTTGAAGCACAGGCCCTGAGAAAGAAAATACAGGGCAAAATCATTGGATTAACAAACCACAGAAAAGGTAAATCGTACAACACAAAAGGACATAGCAAATCAATTGTTACATAATACTACACACAAACCACCACAGTCATAAGGAGCCTTCCTCTGCCCAGGCGTTGCTGATGCATGCCAGATCTTACAATACCTGGACAGGTATTTTATGTATCAGCTAACCACATCAAATGTCATAGCAATTTGTCAGTCGATGACACAGCTGATGACGTGGCACGCAAACATTGGCCGGTGCAGTAGGAGAAAGCTGCTATAGACTGTGTCCGAATTGTCACACCACAAATTTGAGATCAGAATTTTAACAACCACAGCCTGTTTCTTTAAGCACTCAATGATGACGTCCCAGCTATCACAGGCTGTCAGAGTGTTTCGTGCATTACCAAGTGCAGCTCGCCACCTACTGCTGTGAACACAAATTTCAGTTTTGGACATTATTTCCTTTCTGACCAATTTATTCATCACTGTGCGCGAGTACCAAAACTGTAAGTAAAGGTATACGTTTCCCCCCTGTTTTACTGATGATAGTTGTCAATAGTTTAAGAATATGTTCATCATTATGTGTCTCGTTTTTATGCTAGCTTTATTTTCGCCTGTAATTGTTAGCTAGTTAGTCTAATGTTGCTAGCTACATGTATTTTAGTTTCAGTCATTGGATTATTATAACAGATGAGTTGTATCTTGTTTGTTATTGCTAAATGAATGTGCCTCATCTTAGTATTGATGCCATTGTATTCATGTTTATTATTTTCAAACCACTTGTATGGATACATTTACATTTAATTAGATAATCACAGCTGAGTCACATGGAACAGAATTGCAAACAATGTTCATCTCCAAGCAACATTACAGAACCCTAAACTGAGGAACTGTCTCTTTCACCGTCTCTCTAATAGTGTAACGCCCAATGCGGAGATGAGAAGCAGGTACAGGGAGTGAACCATTTAACATAGACGGACATGCAACGGAACAAGAACAGCGTCTGGACAGAAACACGACAAAACAATGCAACTACAGGGAACAACACAGAGGAGCAGACACACTACCGTTCAAAAGTTTGTGGTCACTTAGAAATGTCCATGTTTTTGAAAGAAAAGCACATTGTTTGTCCATTAAAATAACATCAAATTGATCAGAAATACAGTGTAGACATTGTTAATGTTGTAAATGACTGTTGTAGCTGGAAACGGCTGATTTTTTTATGGAATATCTACATAGGCCTGCAGAGGCCCATTATCAGCAAACATCCCTCCTGTGTTCCAATGGCTTTTTTTTTTAGAGAGTTTTTTTTGTTCCTTCTTCACGACTGTCTTGGTGTGTTTGGACCATGATAGTTCGTTGTCTCGACCCGCTCCACTACAGCCCCGTTGATGTTAATGGAGGCCTTTTCCTGTAGTCCACAATCACCTCCTTTGTCTTGCTCACATTGAGGGAGAGGTTGTTGTCCTGGCACCACACTGACAGTTCTCTGACCTCCTCCCTATAGGCTGTCTCATCGTTGTTGGTGATCAAATCAAATCAAATCAAATTTTATTTGTCACATACACATGGTTAGCAGATGTTAATGCGAGTGTAGCGAAATGCTTGTGCTTCTAGTTCCGACAATGCAGTAATAACAAGTAATCTAACTAACAATTCCAAAACTACTGTCTTGTACACAGTGTAAGGGGATAAAGAATATGTACATAAGGATATATGAATGAGTGATGGTACAGAGCAGCATAGGCAAGATACAGTAGATGTTATCGGGTACAGTATGTACAAATGAGATGAGTATGTAAACAAAGTGGCATAGTATAGTATAAAGTGGCTAGTGATACATGTATTACATAAGGATACCGTCGATGATATAGAGTACAGTATATACGTATGCATATGAGATGAATAATGTAGGGTAAGTAACATTTATATAAGGTAGCATTGTTTAAAGTGGCTAGTGATATATTTACATCATTTCCCATCAATTCCCATTATTAAAGTGGCTGGAGTTGAGTCAGTGTCAGTGTGTTGGCAGCAGCCACTCAGTGTTAGTGGTGGCTGTTTAACAGTCTGATGGCCTTGAGATAGAAGCTGTTTTTCAGTCTCTCGGTCCCAGCTTTGATGCACCTGTACTGACCTCGCCTTCTGGATGATAGCGGGGTGAACAGGCAGTGGCTCGGGTGGTTGATGTCCTTGATGATCTTTATGGCCTTCCTGTGACATCGGGTGGTGTAGGTGTCCTGGAGGGCAGGTAGTTTGCCCCCGGTGATGCGTTGTGCAGACCTCACTACCCTCTGGAGAGCCTTACGGTTGAGGGCGGTGCAGTTGCCATACCAGGCGGTGATACAGCCCGCCAGGATGCTCTCGATTGTGCATCTGTAGAAGTTTGTGAGTGCTTTTGGTGACAAGCCGAATTTCTTCAGCCTCCTGAGGTTGAAGAGGCGCTGCTGCGCCTTCTTCACGATGCTGTCTGTGTGAGTGGACCAATTCAGTTTGTCTGTGATGTGTATGCCGAGGAACTTAAAACTTGCTACCCTCTCCACTACTGTTCCATCGATGTGGATAGGGGGGTGTTCCCTCTGCTGTTTCCTGAAGTCCACAATCATCTCCGTAGTTTTGTTGACGTTGAGTGTGAGGTTGTTTTCCTGACACCACACTCCGAGGGCCCTCACCTCCTCCCTGTAGGCCGTCTCATCGTTGTTGGTAATCAAGCCTACCACTGTTGTGTCGTCCGCAAACTTGATGATTGAGTTGGAGGCGTGCGTGGCCACGCAGTCGTGGGTGAACAGGGAGTACAGGAGAGGGCTCAGAACGCAACCTTGTGGGGCCCCAGTGTTGAGGATCAGCGGGGAGGAGATGTTGTTGCCTACCCTCACCACCTGGGGGCGGCCCGTCAGGAAGTCCAGTACCCAGTTGCACAGGGCGGGGTCGAGACCCAGGGTCTCGAGCTTGATGACGAGCTTGGAGGGTACTATGGTGTTGAATGCCGAGCTGTAGTCGATGAACAGCATTCTCACATAGGTATTCCTCTTGTCCAGATGGGTTAGGGCAGTGTGCAGTGTGGTTGAGATTGCATCGTCTGTGGACCTATTTGGGCGGTAAGCAAATTGGAGTGGGTCTAGGGTGTCAGGTAGGGTGGAGGTGATATGGTCCTTGACTAGTCTCTCAAAGCACTTCATGATGACGGATGTGAGTGCTACGGGGCGGTAGTCATTTAGCTCAGTTACCTTAGCTTTCTTGGGAACAGGAACAATGGTGGCCCTCTTGAAGCATGTGGGAACAGCAGACTGGTATAGGGATTGATTGAATATGTCCGTAAACACACCGGCCAGCTGGTCTGCGCATGCTCTGAGGGCGCGGCTGGGGATGCCATCTGGGCCTGCAGCCTTGCGAGGGTTAACACGTTTAAATGTCTTACTCACCTCGGCTGCAGTGAAGGAGAGACCGCATGTTTTCGTTGCAGGCCGTGTCAGTGGCACTGTATTGTCCTCAAAGCGGGCAAAAAAGTTATTTAGTCTGCCTGGGAGCAAGACATCCTGGTCCGTGACTGGGCTGGGTTTCTTCCTGTAGTCCGTGATTGACTGTAGACCCTGCCACATGCCTCTTGTGTCTGAGCCGTTGAATTGAGATTCTACTTTGTCTCTGTACTGGCGCTTAGCTTGTTTGATAGCCTTGCGGAGGGAATAGCTGCACTGTTTGTATTCGGTCATGTTACCAGACACCTTGCCCTGATTAAAAGCAGTGGTTCGCGCTTTCAGTTTCACACGAATGCTGCCATCAATCCACGGTTTCTGGTTAGGGAATGTTTTAATCGTTGCTATGGGAACGACATCTTCAACGCACGTTCTAATGAACTCGCACACCGAATCAGCGTATTCGTCAATGTTGTTATCTGACGCAATACGAAACATCTCCCAGTCCACGTGATGGAAGCAGTCTTGGAGTGTGGAGTCAGCTTGGTCGGACCAGCGTTGGACAGACCTCAGCGTGGGAGCCTCTTGTTTTAGTTTCTGTCTGTAGGCAGGGATCAACAAAATGGAGTCGTGGTCAGCTTTTCCGAAAGGGGGGCGGGGCAGGGCCTACCACAGTTGTGTTGTCCACAAACTTAATGATGGTGTTGGAGTCGTGCCTGGCCACGCAGTCGTGGGTGAACAGGGAGTACAGGAGGAGAATAAGTACACACTCCTGAGAGGCCCCAGTGTTGAGGATCAGTGTGGCAGACGTGTTGTTGCCTTCCCTTACCACCTGGGGGTGGCCCGTCAGGAAGTCCAGGATCCAGTTGCAGAGGGAGGTGTTTAGTCCCAGGGTAGCTTAGTGATGAGCTTCATGGGCACTATGGTGTTGAACGCTGAGCTGTAGTCAATGAACAGCATTCTCACATAGGTGTTCCTTTTGTCCAGGTGGGAAAGAGCAGTGTGGAGTGCAATTGAGATTGCGTCATCTATGGATCTGTTGGGCCGGTATGCAAATTGGAGTGGGTCTAGGGTATCCGAGAGGATGCTGTTGATGTGAGCCATGACCAGCCTTTTACAGCACTTCATGGCTCCAGACGTGAGTGCTACAGGACCGTAATCATTTAGGCATGCTACCTTCGCTTCCTTGGGCCCAAGGACTATGGTGGTCTGCTTGAAACATGTAGATATTACAGACTCAGTCAGGGAGAGGTTGAAAATGTCAGTGAAGACACTGCCAGTTGGTCCGCGAATGCTTTGAGTACACGTCCTGGTAATCCACCTGGCCCCGCAGCTTTGTGAATGTTGACCTGTATAAAGGTCTTGCTCACATCGGCTTCCGAGAGCATTATCACACAGTCATACAGAACAGCTGGTGTTCTCGTGCATGCTTCAGTGTTGCTTGCCTCAAAGCGAGCATAAAAGGCATTTAGCTTGTCGGGTAGGCCAGTGTCACTGGGCAGCTCGCGTCTGGGTTTCCCTTTGTAGTCCGTAATAGTTTTCAAGCCCTGCCACAGGGCGGCAGGGTAGCCTAGTGGTTAGAGCGTTGGACTAGTAACTGAAAAGTTGCAAGTTCATATCCCTGAGCTGACAAGGTACAAATCTGTCGTTCTGCCCCTGAACAGGCAGTTAGCTTTGTATGCATCTCTGTGTGTGGAGTGAAGGTGGTCTCAAGTTGTTTTTTTTCTCTGGTTGCACAGGTACTGGTAAAAATGTAGTAAAACTGATTTAAGTTTCCATGCATTAAAGTCCCCGGCCACTAGGAGCATCACTTCTGGGTGAGCATTTTCTTGTTTGCTTATGGCCTTATAGAATTGGTTGAGTGCGGTCTTAGTGCCAGCATCGGTCTGTGGTGGTAAATAGACAGCTACGAATAATATAGATGAGTACTCTCTTGGTAGACAGTGTGGTCTACAGCTTATCAAAAGGTACTCTACCTCAGCGAAGCAATACCTTGAGACTTCTTTAATATTAGACATCGCTCACCAGCTGTTATTGACAAAAAGACACACACCCCCACCCCTTGTCTTACCAGACGTAGCTTCTCTGTTCTGCCGGTGCATGGAAAATCCCGCCAGCTCTATATTATCCGTGTCGTCATTCAGCCACGACTTGATGAAACATAAGATATTACAGTTCTTAATGTCCCTTTGGTAGGATAATCGTAAGTCATCAATTTTATTTTCATGTTCGCAAGTAGGATGGCAGTGGGAGTTTACTCGCTCGCCAGATTCTCAGAAGGCAGCCCGACCTGCATCCTCTTTTCCTCCGTATTTTCTTTGCGCAAATGACGAGGATTTGGGCCTGTTCCCGGGAGAGCTCGTTAAAGGAAAAAGCTTCTTCCACTTTGTGGTGAGTAATCACTGTTCTGATGTCCAGAAGTTATTTTGGTAGCAGAAACATTATGTACAAAATAAGTACAAAAATAAGTTACAAACAATATAAAAAAAAATAAAAAACAGCACTAATGGTTAGGAGCATGTAAAACGTCAGCCATCCTCTTCGGCACCATCTTAACAGCGTCCGTCTCCTTTACACACCCCTGGCGTTGGTTCCCTAACAAGTTCAATTAACACTTTTAGAGTTGATGCTGTTAGACGTTCTCGGTGTTATGAGATTTTTTTGTGATTCCTATTGAAATCCAGGCAGAGGGAGGATATTCAGCAATTGGAATATTTTATCACCCACGACCTGCATTCAAAATGGGGTGAGGTGAAGGACTTGACAAACAAGATTACCCAACCCATCTAAACTGGAACAACCATCTCGGTAACAATAAGTCCAACCCCTACAAATTGTATTGTTTAATATCAATTAATAAATCAATGTGCATGAGGAAGCACAGATAATAAAACTAATTATTATAAAAGTAAACCTGCAACAAAGCATGCTGGGAAATATGATAATGAAGACCCTCCCATGTGTTTTCACTAAGAGTTTTTAAAATTTAATTTATTTAACTAGGCAAGTCAGTTAAGAACAAATTTGTATTTACAATGACAACCCACTGTTTCTAGGCTAACTGCCTTGTTCAGGGGATTCGATCCACTAGCCTTTCGGTTACTGGCGCTCCAACACCCTAACCACTAGGCTAGTTAACGGAAATGAACTTAACACAGTCGAGTAATAACACCATGCAATGTTGATTCCACTGCGATTGAAAAAACACTTCATATATTCACCGCATGTGGTGTCAATTTCAATCCCCCTGGTGTTAACCCCACTAGAATCAACACTCAGATAGCACTCAAAAATATTTACCTCAACACCGAGATTTGAACACTTGCAAATTTGCTGTGAACCCTTTTCCCTATATACTGTTGTGCACTGCTACTTTGACCACGCACAAAAGGTAGTGGAAAAGTCTAGCAGTATAGGGAAATAGGGTGCTAGTTCAGACGCAACCATAGAGCAACCCGTCAAACCTGCAGCATCACGTACTTGCGAATCTGCATGGCCTCCTCATTGTCCGGTCTGAAGAACTCAAAGCTCTTGTAGCTCTGGACTTCCCTGCGATACTGGCCCAAGTTGAAGACTAGACGATAGATGATAGACAATAGGGGCCGGAGAGCGAAATACCATCAACTCCAGTCCTCAGTGACGTGCATGGGCATTCAAGCACCCCTCAGATCATTGAACTTGGCTAGTGTGTGTAAACTGACCTTTTGTGGGAACCCCTATCCAGTTGAGGTAGCGGGTGAGCTTCTTGGATATGTATGTCTTCCCCCTGGCAGGCAGTCCAACCATCACAATCAGAGTGGGGGAGTTGGTGAACTGGGGCACGGAGGCTGGGGATAAACAAGACAAACATCATAGGAATCTATTGTACATGCCTGGTGGGTAAATAGAAGGGTTATCTATGAACACTTTGACAACGGCACAACTCAATGGTGGGAGTAAACACTACATTCAAGTGTGTGTGTGTGCGCAAACATAATGCTCACCATCTCATCAAGAGAGAGGGCACCAGGGGAGAGAGCTAAAATATCAGCTAACCAGGGCACACCTATCAGATCTGCTCCTGAGTGGAGGTGCGGTCTAAGGCACTGCATCTCAGTGCTAGAGGCGTCACTACAGACCCTGGTTCGATTCCAGGCTGTATCACAACTGGCCGTGATTGGGAGTCATATAGGGCGGTGCACAATCGGTCCAGCGTCGTCCGGGTTAGAGTTTGGCTGTCATTGTAAATAAGAATTTGTTCTTAACTGACTTGCCTAGTTAAATAAAGGTTAACTAAATAATAATACAAATAGAAGATCTCCCAATGGAATTGATTGAGTCATCATTGTTACCATGCTGTGTCTTACCAGAGGTATACAAATGTGTTCTGCATAATAATCATGGCCCAAGTAATTAGTCAACTCCTTTGAGAGTGTAGGCCTACCTCACTATACCCTGAGCACCACAGAGTATCCCATGCAGCCAGTCACATGGGTGACAACACCACCCTGAGGACAGTACAGTACCAGCATCTTGTTCAGCATGCGATTTCATCATAGAAACACAAAAACTGAAACTGAAGCGTTCCACAGGATATATTAGACCAGTCAATAAAGTCAAGCTCAAACTGCATATATCCATAAACTCCAGATATAATTTCTCACTTCAGAAATGTAAGCAGCTCCACTTACTCTAGCCTACTGACGGTCGATACTAATAGTGGCTAATATTTAACATGATAGAAATAGGAAACAGAGAAAGTCTGATAGCCTAGAATAAATAACATCCGAGAGTGCCCATTCCTGCAAGTTAAAAGGGCCGTACAATTTAAATTCTCTATAATGTCACAGCATTTCATAAACTTTACTGTGGGAAAGTTGATATGATATGCTTTAGTTTGCTGCCATAGGACTGATTTCACATTTGTCTCTAGCGATTAGAAGGTTAAAGAGATCTAAAACAAGTGTCGTCTATGTCTACAATTCCAAACGGCTTACTCATTAACCAAGCTCTTATCAAGTTGTAAATTACATTGCATGGAGAATGGTGTAATTTCTATTAAAAAAAACATTCATTATTTCCTCTCGCAGAAAGGTGGTGGAATTCTTAGGGAATTAATTCAAGGTCAGAATACACATCTCTGCCACGCCTTCATTTCTTAGATCTCCACCCCGAACGAATAGCGGGTGAATAGCATGCTATTCTCATGCTTAAATTCAAGGTCAGAATACGCATAATGTATCTGTAATTGAAAAAAAATGTACTTTCTACTTTTTACATACATTTCCCTGACACCCAAGTAAAAAATTGTCCCAGTCGTGCACTTATCAAGAGAACATTCCTGGTCATTCCTACTGCCTCTGATCTGGTGGACTACCTAAACGCAAACGCTTCATTTGTAAATTAATGTCTTGAATGTTGGAGTATGCCTCTGGCTATCTGTAAATAAAATTTGAACAAAATGTGTGCTGTCTGGTTTGCATAATATAAGGAATTTGAAATTATTCCTACTTTTACTCTTGACACTTAAGTATATTTGAGCAATTCCATTTACTTTTGATACTTAAGTATATTTAAAACCAAATACTTTTATTAGACTTTTACTCGAGTAGTATTTTACTGTGTGACTTTCACTCGAGTCTTTTTCTATTAAGGTATCTTTATTTTGACCATTTTAGTACTTTTCCCACCACTGACAGTATCCATGCAAGTCACAGGACAGTGTTAAAGTAGGACAGCAGAGAGCAGCACTGTAATCCCAAGGCCCACTTATTCCATTGAGAGACAGATGCCTGCCATCGGCGTGATGAAGTTTATTCTCACGCACAGGGCATGGGGAGGAGAGAAGGAAGCCATATAATAGATCTATGAGTTTCACAATATAAAACAATCAGTCTTAACTTGGCAACAAGAGCAACACTTAAACAGTCATCCACCTGTTGTTTCAGATAACTTTCCCATGACTTGTACTAATGAATGAATTAAGAAGTTGAGAGGAAAGAAGCGAGAGAAAACAGACAGAAGAGAGAGGGAAATCGAGAGAGACCAAAAGCCAGGCTGAGTGGTTCTTCTCACTTACAGCCTCTCCCGCGATTTAGCTTGCAGCCTCCCATCCCCAACCATGGCACCCAGATCTTGAGCAGCGGAGTCTGCGTGAGCTCATTCTTCTCCTGGTCTGTGGTCATGTAGGCATTCGGCAAAGCACAGACAGTCATGCAACACAGCACAGTCCTCCCGGCCCTGTGCAGCGGAGCGACTGAGCGAGAGAGACAAGAGGAGCAAGACAGAAGCTTGTTTCAATGAATTCTTGCACGGTCACCTGACTGTTGCCAAGGAGAACGAGGGGAAGTGGGAAGGGGAGGACCTCTAGGATAACGCCCCAAATGGCACCCGATTCTCAATAGTGCACCGTTTTTTGCCATGACAAAGGTTCCCTGAAGTAGTGCACTATGTAGGGAACATGGGGGATGTTGGGACATGATATATAGCTCTGTAGTTTAGCCTTGCTGTTTCACTGCTACTCAGCTGTTAGTGAGGTACATGTCCAGAGGAAACTCAAATCTCCAGCCAGTAGGGAGGAGGAATCACACAGTCACACACATCTGTGTTGTGGTGGTGACATGGCACTAAAGCATTAAATATATCAGCCCTTTTGAGAACAAGCTCCTGAAAAACCAAGTTAACCAAAGTTAACTCTCACTGTATAATGAACTGATCAGAACATTTTATGTCGTGATGCTATGGTTGATCTATTTCACTTGACAACATTCTGTATATATATATCACTTGCGTTTAGAGACAGTGCGGTGTTACTCAATTATGCCACAAGGTGGCAGTTGGAAGTCAGCAACTGACTTGGAAACGTTGATCTAAAGTAGAGGAATGATCAACTGGCTCGGTTCCTGATAGTGCCATGTCACCAGATGTGTGATTCCTCCTCTCTATTGGCTGGAGTTTGTAGTTTCCTCTAAAGTAGTGCCCTCTGGCCCTGTTCCTCACTAACTGCTGAGGAGCAGTGAAACAGCGTGGCTAAGGTACAGAGCTAGTGTACAACCCGAATGGCAACATATTCCCTAAACAGTGCACTACCTGAGAGCCCTATGGGCCATGGTCAAAAGTAGTGCACTGGTATATTTAAGCAATGAGGCAGTGTGGTATATGGCCAATATACACGGCTAAGGGCTGTTCTTAGGCGTCACGCAACACAGAGTGCTGGGACACAGCCCTTAGCCAGGGTGTATTGGCCATATATTACAAATCCCGGAGGTGCCTTATTGCTATTACAAACTGGTTACCAACGTAATTAGTGCAGTAAAAACACTGATATACCACGGCTGTCAGCCAATCAGCATTCAGGGCTCGAACCACCCAGTTCATAATTACATTTCGAAACAGTGTGGTGTTCATTAATTATGCCACAAGGTGGCAGGTGAAAGTCTGAGTTCAAAGATAAACTGGCTCTATGGTTACTGACTCACACTTGTCTGTAGCCTGCAGCAGCAAAAGAAACAGACAATATGTTTGCTGCTGTCTTTCAGCTCTGGTGCAGTCATTCTCATTCAGACAATATCTGGATTTGTTGACAGTAGTTCAACAAGTTGCTAAGGTAATAAGGCAACACGCTCTCACAGTCTCACGTTAGAATTTGACGTTCACCCATGTTTCTCAAATGACACACTTCGAAGTTGTTCCAAGTGTCAAATTTCGAAGTGTTTAAGATTAAGTTTAGGCATTAACTCCGAATGGTTAAGGTAAGGGTTAAGGTTTGGGATAGGCTTAAAACAAAAATACCAAAAACAACTTTCTATCGCTAGATTCAAACATGCAACCTTTTGAACCAGAGCCAGATGCTTGCGCCCATCCACCATGCCCGTCCACAATGCCCTGCCAGTATCATGGGTGATCTGCCTGAATAAGGTACTAACCAGATTAAAGAATTAGACAGCTGACAGCCTTATATGAGACATGTGCAGTCCCTGATCTGATCTCATTACAACTCAATTACTAATTTACAAGCATTTTGCTACGCTACACCCGCAATAACATCTGCTAAAGAAGTGTATGCAACCAATAACACTTGATTTAATTTCATCCAGTGGACTTTTAAAGGGAAGAAGGATTATGGATTAGATCATGTGATAAATAGATCATATATCCTGCCAACAGGCAGGGAAAACTGTTTGAAATGACTTCATGACAACAAGATTACAACCAGTTGTAAACTGACATTTTCAACCAGCTTTGCCTATATCCTCTGGCTGCTTATATATACAGTATCTTACACCTGACAGTTTTTTAGTCTTACATTCAGTGGCAACATTATTTGGATCATTTCCACTGTGGGGTTTGCTGTAACAATTTTGACTTACAACTTATCAAGGCTGAAATGGGCATAACAACAGGATACTTTTCAATAAAATGTTGTGGTCAAATTCTAACAGAGACAGACAGACAATTAGTTTGTAAATTAGTCTGACAGCATCTTGGCCTGTGCCAGTACTCCCAAACAGGTAATGCCAAATCAAATAAAATTTTATTGGTCACATGCACATGGTTAGCAGATGTTATTGCTGGTGTAGTGAAATGCTTGTGCCTCTAGTTCTGACATTGCAGCAATATCTAACATGTAATCTAACAATACCACAACAACTACCTAATCCACACCTATAAATATATGGATGAGCAATGACCGAGCTGCATAGGCAAGACGCAAAAGATGGTATAAAATACATTATATACATATGTGATGAGACATTATTAAAGTGGCATTACTAAAGTGACTAGTGATCAATTTATTGAAGTGCCCAATGATTTCAAGTCTGTATGTAGGCAGCAGCCTCACTGTGTTAGTGATGGCTGTTTAACAGTCTGATGGCCTTGAGATAGAAGCTATTTTTCAGTCCCAGCTTTGATGCACCTGTACTGACCTCGCCTTCTGGATGTTAACGGGGTTAACAGGCAGTGGCTCGGGTGGTTGTTGTCCTTGATGATCTTTTTGGCCTTCCTGCGACATCAGGTACTGTAGGTGTCCTGGAGGGAGTAGTTTCCGTACCGGGCGGTGATGATTCCTGATAGGATGCTCTCAATTGTGCATCTGTAAAAGTTTGAGTGTTTTAGGTGAAAAGCCAAATTTCTTCAGCCTCCTGAGGTTGAAGAGGCGCTGTTGCACCTTCTTCACCACACTGTCTGTGTGGGTGGACCATTTCAGTTTGTCCGTGATGTGTATGCCGAGGAACTTAAAACTTTCCACCTTCTCCACTGCGGTCCCATTGATGTGGATAGTGTGGTGCTCCCTCTGGTGTTTCCTGAAGTCCACGATCATCTTTTTTGTTTTGGCGTTGAGTGAGAGGTTGTTTTCCTGACACCACACTCCGCGTGCTTCACCTCCTCCCTGTAGACTGTCTCGTCGTTGTTGGTAATCAAGCCTACTACTGTTGTGTCGTCTGCAAATTTGATGATTGAATTGGAGGCGTGCAAGGCCACGTAGTCATGGGTGAACAGGGAATACAGGAAGGGGCTGAGTACGCACCCTAGTGGAGATGTTGTTTCCTATCTTCACCACCTAGGGGCGGCCCTACATGGTCTGTGGACCTATTGGGGAGGTACGCAAATTGAAGTGGGTCTAGTGTGAAAGGTAAGTTGGAGGTGATATGATCCTTGACTAGTCTCTCAAAGCACTTCCAGATGACAGAAGTGAGTGCTACGGGGTAACAGTTATTTAGTTCAGTTATATAAGCCTTCTTGGATACAGGAACAATGGTGGCCACCTTGAAGCATTTGGGGACAGCAGACTGGGATAGGGAGAGATTGAATATGTCCGTAAACACGACAGCTGGTCTGCGCATGCTCTGAGGACGCGGCTAGGGATGTCGTCTGGGCGAGAGTCATCCACGGCGAAGGAGAGCCCACAGTCTTTGTTAGCGGGCCGCGTCGGTTGCACTGTATTATCCTCAAAGAGGGCAAAGAAGGTGTTTAGTTATTGTGGAAGCAAGACGTCGGTATCCGTGACGTGGCTGGTTTTCTTTTAGTAGTCTGTGATTGTCTGTAGACCCTGCCATATAGGTCTAGTTTCTGAGCCATTGAATTGCGACTCCACTTTGTCTCTATACTGACATTTCGCTTATTTGATTTCCTTGTGGAGGGAATAACTACACTGTTTGTATTCGGCCATATTCCCTGTCAACTTTCCATGGTTAAATGTAGTGGTTTGCGCTTTCAGTTTTGCGCAAATGCCGCCATCTATCCACGGTTTCTCGTTTTGGTAGGGTTTAATAGTCACAGTGGGTACAACATCTCCTATCCACTTCCTTATAAACTCACCCCCGAAACAGCGTATACATCAATATTATTCTCTGAAGCTACCCGGAACATGTCCTAGTCCGCGTGATCAAAACAGTCTTGAAGCGAGGATTCCGATTGGTCAGACCAGTGTTGAATAGTTCTTGTCACAGGTACATCCTGTTTAAGTTTCTGCCTATAGGAAGGGAGGAGCAAAATGGAGTGGTGGTCAGATTTGCCGAGGGGGGGCGGAGGAGGGTCTTGTATGCATCGCGGAAGTTAGAGTAGCAGCGTGAGTGCTGCAATCAATATACTGATAGAATTTAGGTAGCCTTGTTCTCAAATTTGCTTTGTTAAAATCCTCAGCTACAATAAATGCAGCCTCGGGATATATGGTTTCCAGTTTGCATAAAGTCCAGTGAAGTTCCTTGAGGGCCGTCGTGGTATCTGCTTGAGGGGGGATATACACGGCTGTGACAACAATAACGAGAATTCTCTTGGGAGATATTATGGTCAGCATTTGATTTTTAGGAATTCTAGGTCAGGTGAACAAAAGGACTTGAGTTCCTGTATGTTGTTACAATTACACCATGAGTCGTTAATCATGAAACATACACCCCAGCCCTTCTTCTTCCCAGAGAGATGTTCATTTCTGTCATCGTGACGCACAAAGAATCCCGGTGGCTGTCCTGACTCCGGCAGCATATCACGAGAGAGCCATGTTTCTGTGAAACAGAGTATGTTGCAATCCCTAATGTCTCTCTGGAAAGCAACCCTGGCCCTAATTTCGTCTACCTTGTTATCTAGAGACAGGAAATCAGCGGGTAATATACTCGGAATCGGTGGGTGGTGTGTGCTCGCCTCCGAAGTCTGACCAGAAGGCCGCTCTGTCTACCTCTTCTGCAGCAATGTTGTTTTGGGTCAGCCTCTGGAATCAGTGCCCGTAACACAGCTGGACATTCTTGTATCTTTAGTGTCAGACCTCATACCAACTGTTACCGATTTTCCTAGTCGGCTACATTCTGGGCAAATAGAATTGTATGCCTATTGTCAGTTGGCATGTTAAAAAAGGGTATGTAGCAAACGTAATATTCTGCAGTAGCCTACAGACAGTGTTTATGCCTTTCAGTAATGATCACAGTGTCTAGATCTGTTTTTGTTAGTAGAGCCCAGGAGAGAGAGGAACATGCTATCCTTGCCGGCTGAGAGTTTGGCCTATTAGGAATTTAGTCTGGCCTCCCTGCTCCAAATAGAGTGACAGGGATAGACATTACTGTAGCAGCTGAGCTATGATTGGGCAGCAGCTGTAAACCAAAGCTAAGTGCAAGTGTGTTCCTGGAAACACTGGGACCTCTCGCTCTCTCTCTCTCTCTGCTGTCTTAGAAAGCCTTTCACAACACACTGTTCTGAAGGACCACCATTGAAAAGTGTATCTTCGAGTGGAGAGAGAGAGGGGAGAGAGGAGGATGGAGCCATAAGGGTGAGATTGAGAAAGAATGCTTAAGTATCCATCATGATGTTTTAATGCACTTCAACTCTTTGATATTTACCAGAGCTGACTTCACTAAATCCTGTGGATAAACTCTCACATTTTGCCAGTGCTGGAGTTTCAGAGGCTGACAGAAACAATCCTAGCCTGGGGTGGCAGGAAGCCTAGTGGTTAGAGCGTTGGGCCAGTAACCGAAATGTTGCTGGATTGAATCCCCGAGCTGACAAGGTATAAAACAATCTGTAGTTCTGCCCCTGAACAAGGCAGTTAACCCACTGTTCCCCAGTAGGCCACCATTGTAAATAAGATTTTGTTCTTAACTGGCTTACCTAGCTAAAAAAAAAGAGAACCCAAGATTAGAGCCATAGAGAGGAACCATCATTTCCACACGTTGGACAGACACTGTGGCACAGAGAAAAGTGTAGCAACACACCGGTCCATGTGGATAGAGGAAAAGTATGTCTGTATAATGTTGCATGTTCATATCTCTTTCCCAGTGAGAAAAACTGGTCGCAATGACATCAAAGCAACCTGGTTTCTGGTTGTAATGACATTACAGCCAGCTTGCTGGGATATGACTTTACATACGTCTCTGGTGTATTTGCTCTAATATTTGCAAATATGTGTGTGTGTCTGTCTCTGTGTGCAAAGTGTGTGCGTGTGTGTGTTTGTGTGCACAGACACGTGTTCATCCCAGGTCTCTAAAGAGGAGACAGGCAGGTGTCAATATCTCCTCTGTGGCGTCCAGACCTGACCATTCACCACGCCCGTCCCCGTCGTCCCCCGCCCCCCCCCCCCCCCCGTCCCCCCGTCCCCCTCTCCCTAGCCCAGAGGCAGCCTGGTACCCACAGCGGAAAAGTCTCATTGGGGCAGCTGCCTGCTGAGGCAACATGGGGTCACAACGTTCTGTTCCCATCTTGCGTCTCACATTTCTGTGTCCCATACTGAGTTGTCATCATAACCGTTGGATATTGCTAGAAGGGGTTCCGACATGAATTTCACATCTATTCAGTCCTGAAAGATATTCTGCTGCTGTGTTGCTCTCCCTTCTCACATGTGTTGCCTATGACAGACTGCAGGCTGAGCTGCTTGGTGTGGGGCTGATCTCTCTCTCTCTCTCTCTCTCTCTCTCTCTCTCTCTCTCTCTCTCTCTCTCTCTCTCTCTCTCTCTCTCTCTACAAAATGTTTACTTGGAACATAATGTACTTAAGGTGGTTGAGGTTCCATTCCATATGATGGCACGAGGTATAAGGATGGCAAGAGGGTTCATGACATTTTGCAGTTGGTTGAGCAAGACAGACCGTCCCAGGACAGGCCCCAATGATCTGATCAGGTTCCATACGGGGAAGCATAAACATGTCTCCAGTGAGCTTGAAGGGTCCTGGTTGGGCAACTGGCCAAGTGCTGCTGACAAGCTCCATTCATTCACAGATAGTCTACTAGCATACTATACCGGTCCCGGACCATGTTAAGCATACTGTATGTCAACAGAGCACAGGACCAAAACTAATACTACTGGGTAGTTCAATGAAATTAGTGCATTTTGCATCCCTTTGATATTTTGAGTAGAAGTTGTGCACCAATATTGCATTTTAAAAGCCTGTTACATTGAATGAAGTTCCCTTTAATATTGACCACATGGAGAATTGAATCAATCAGCTTTTTAATATGAATCTTGACTCGTTAAAATGCCAAAATTCAACAACCCTCTGTGACATAGTCAGGTCATAGTGTAAAAGCAGGTGAGCTGGTTCTACTCTTTTTGGCCATTTTGTGTTGTGGTGGAAAACTGAGCGGGTCGGGCATAACACGTCAACCCTGTTAACCCATACTGTACGTACACAGGCTAGAAATATTTTAACAATTACAGTTTTTTTTTGTGTGAAGCTTGCATTTAATTGCCACTCCCTGTTGCACACAACAAACTTCCATTCCCCCATGGCTTATATAAGATGAAATCGTCAACCCTGTTACGGTCAACCTTGTTACTTTATTTGGCACTTAGTACCCACTGGGCACACCAAGTCACTTCAATGTGGAAATTTGGGTAAAATTTGGTTGAGACGTTGATCAATGAGATTTCAACTTTTATTCACCCACTCAAAATACAGACAGAAATTTGTTGAATTCCCAAATGTGTTATCACAGCGCTTTCAACCATTTAAAAGCACAACAAAGTTCAAATGTGAATACAACGTCAGATATTTTGTACTTACCGTATTTAACAACTTACTGTGTTACTGTCTAATAGCAGAACCAAATGACCTGGAATGCAGTTGAGATAACATCAAAAATGCATGGTGCAAGTGACCAATGATGTTCAAGCTTCTGGCAGATAGCAATTGTGAAGATCTCCGAAGACCTGCGACCTTTGCATGCTATCTTGAACATGCACGATTTCCATGATTACATAAGTAGTTACAGTGGGCTAACCTCAATGTGACTTAGTCTAATAAATCATTTATGTTGGATTCACTTCTCCATCACAACCAAAAATCTAAGTTAAAGAATGTGAGTAAATCAAACCAAACTTTATTTAAAGTCCGTTCAAAGTTTGATTTAATTTAGTCCTATTCTTTAGCAAAAACAAATGGTTGCAATGGAGAAGTGTATCCAACATATCAATTATTAATTTGTAGACAAATGGGAATTAAAGCCAGACTAAGTCAGAGACACATATGGAATAATCCAAGCAGAAGATCTCCTTCAAATGTTGATATTTGGTTGCGTTGACAACCAAACACAATTCAATATCCAGTTTGCCTACAAATTAATAATCAATATGTTGGATTCACATCTCCATCTCAACCAAAAAATTTAAGTTAATGAATAGGACTAAATCTATTCCAACTTTAAATTAACTTTAAATAAAGTTTGATTTGATTTAGTTTAGTATTATTCTTTAACTTACATTTTTGGTTGAAATGAAGATGTGAATCCAACATATTAATGATTAACTTGAAGATTACATTTGAAATTAACCAAAGCTTGAAAACCTAGGCCTTTATTGTCTATTTTTAGTTGAAGCCTGGGTTGAACTGAAAAAATACCTGTTGATGACTTTACAAATGCTATATAGGCCTAAATAGTATTACTGATGATTACTTATAAAGTATGGTTGCATTTCATTTGCTCTGTTAAACCTACACTTTGGAATGACTTCGATAGCAACAGTGAATATGTTTAGTTATTAAGAGATCTGTCAATAATGATTCTCACAATAGTGCATTGATAGTAGTCAGTGACAAATATAAAAGCTAAGCAGGGCTGCTTTTATACAGTGGATATAACGTTGAAGCTCTGACGTTGTTTCAAAGGTGAAAATTAAACATATTTTATAGGTTTGTTTATGTTGACAATTGGTTACAATGATGACAGTAACCCGTGGTTTAATTTTTTTTAAATTTAACCTCTTGAGATGGAAAAACGTTTTTTTTTATGAAGTTAAACATGTGCTCTTAATGGCAGAATGTTAAAGTCAGGTGGAATCAAGTTACACTTCTCAAACGGCACCGAATTGGTGGAACAACCCTTGGGGAAACAACAGAAGTTAAGAGTTACCAGAGGGATAGACCGTCCCAAGTCCTTTCCCATTTGGTCTGTGTGTCCATTCTTTTTCAATTCAGGCGGCTCAACTTGAAACCCAGAGAACACGTTGTCCTGTCTGCATCACAGGTTGCACCAAGTCTAATTTTACTCGCATGCACTTCTGTGCTGCTGGACTCAATCCCCTGAACAACATGTGCTCATAACATGTGCATAGAAAGCACTAAACCAGCAGAGTAAAGTTGGACTTTACTATACTATCTCAGAGCTTTTACTACTCCTCTCTCTCTCAAAAGAGATATTGCTTGTTTTTCAATGATCGGTCTCACCTGCACTGTCACAGCGGCGCCTCATCATGTATTCCATATTGGGCAGTTCCATCCCTGCCAATATTCTCAGTGTGTCTAAGAGCAGAGTGCACGGTCTGAAGAAGACTAGCGGGTGGCTATGGAGCTGCTGCCAGATGCTCTTCTCAATGTAACCAAACCTCTCTGCCAAAGCCTTTTCTCCCCCTTCACCCCCTCCTCCCTCTTTCTACGACACATGGACATATGATAGTGGCACTGGGCTACAAATACAACCTACAAATACAGACACATACACACAGCCAGGGGAGTGAGCTCATAACAGGGGCAAAGGTCACCAAGGGGGTTTTAACCTTTTCAACTCTGTCGCTCCATTTATCATTCTGACCTGAGTTGAAATAATAGTTGAGATCTTTTAAATACTATTAGCGTTTGCTTCAGCCTGCCTGTAGTGCCAGGTGGGTGTAACGTGTGTCGTCGTCTGAAGAGGAATAATCGTACTAAAGCGCAGCATGGTAAGTGTTTATGCTTTTTATTGAAACTGACCACTATAACAAAATAACAAAGGGAATAGCCGAAACCGAAACAGTCCTGCCAGGTGCAGAAAACACTAAACAGAAAATAACTACGCACAAAAACCATGTGGGGGAAAAGCTACTTAAGTATGGTTCCCAATCAGATACAACGATAGACAGCTGTCTCTGATTGAGAACCATACCGGCCAAAACAAAGAAATTGAAAAACATAGAAAAAAGAACATAGAATGCCCACCCAAATCACACCCTGACCCTGAAAAGCTCTCTAAGATCAGGGCGTGACAGTGGGAGGGGTTTACAGTTCCGTGACTATTCTTTTGGTTCCATTGCACCAGGCAAGCTCAATCAAGCCCAGCTAGCTGACATATGGAATTGTTTTAAGATGGTCATACTATGGATCATTTAGCTATTTAGGTTTAAAAAATGTACTCAGGAAAATATATATACAGTGCATTCGGAAATGATTCAGACCCCTTCCCTTTTTCCACATTTTGTTACATTACAGCCTTATTCTAAAATGAATTAAATAAAAACATGTCCTCATCAATCTACACATAATACCACATAAGGACAAAAGTGAAAACAGGTTTTTAGAAAAAAATTCAAATCTAAATGTAATTTTTTTTTTACCTGTGTATCTTATTTAAGCATTCAGACCCTTTGCTATGAGACTTGAAATTGAGCTCAGGTACATTCTGTTTCCATCGATCATCTTTGAAATGTTTCTACAACTTGATTGGAGTCCACCTGTGGTAAATTCAATTGATTGAACATGATTTGGAAAGGCAAACATCTGTCTATATAAGGTCCCACAGTTGACAGTGCATGTCAGAGCAAAAACCAAGCTATGAGGTTGAAGGAATTGCCCGTAGAGCTCCAAGACAGGATTGTGGAGGCACAGATCTATGGAAGTGTAACAAAACATTTCTGCAGCATTGAAGCTCCCCAAGAACACAAGTTGCCCATGGGGATACACTACCCGTAGGACTACTTTGTCTAAGAACACTAGGTAGAACTGGGCGGACCACCCACTGTATTTTTGGTTAGTTAGCTGTATAGTAGTAGGCTAGTCTAGCTTAGGGGTATTTTGGGATATTTGTTTCTTTCCTTGGGTCCAGCTCAGCCCCTTTTCCTGCTCCCCTCATTACCGTGTGTTATCAAATAAACCATGAGTGTTTGACGGTAATTTAATTGTCTGTGGTTATTCCGTTCTCACTCTTACTTTTTCACTATAATTTGCATGAGTTATGTTATGGGTCTCGTTACCATCCCCCCCCCCCCCCCCCCCCCCCTAGACTGTCGGGTCAAAAGGGATTCGTAACATGCTTCAACAAAGTACTGAGTAAAGGGTCCAAATAATTATGTCAATGCTGTTTTTAATTTTGAGAATAAAAAAAAACTGTTTTTGCTTTGTGGGGAGGGGAAAAAACAATGAAAACTTTCTGAATGCACTGTATATCATTTTTCGATACATATTTAACCCCTTTTTTTGGTAGGCACAAAACTACCTTCATACTTCCATTTGTTAAAAAAAAAAACGGTACCCGTTACCAGAAGACAACACTTGTGGGGGTCGTAGAGCAAAACGGAGAACACCATTGTTTTTCGTGAGAGTCTCCCCTTTCCATAGAGTGGTAATAATTTGTAGGTCAAACTGTTCGGATGCTACAGACCTTTACGTGAGAAGACCGATTTTCGGGATGTCTTGTGGTCTGACAAACTCAGCTCTAGCTCTGCCACATTTCACCACAGAAATGTGACACTGGTGGATTCAGACGCATCCAATGCAAAAAATAAGATTTCTCTAGTTTAAACTGATGGATTTTGATGGTGATTTCTTTCTTATGTAACTTAGATTGACTGCATTGCTGCACCAATCGGCTCTAGGGGTTAACCTGTCTCCTCCCCTTTATCTAAACTGATTGAAGTGGATTTACCAAGTGACATCAATTACTTGGATTCACCTAGTCAGTCTATGTCATAGAGAGAGCAGGTGTCCTTGATGTGTTGTGAAATCAGTGTATGTCATACTGCGTTATACAGCATATTACTGCGTTATACAGCATATTACTGCATGCACATTGAAATGCATAGGCTACCATTAGCTGCATGTGTAACGTCTTCCACAAAAGCAATGGTATTTCTGCAGCAAGTATTATGCACAAGCTATATTCTTGATGTGAGGCCCCAAAATAATCCAGTGAAATCTTACCGAAATGCAGTGGTAATGCAGAGAGCAAGGTACGGGTGGTTTAGTTTTGCAGGAAAGCAAAACATCGAGCCGTGCCTAGCTTTATAACCAAGACCCAAATATGCTGCTCCTATTGTAAATAATTTAGTAAAGTATTGGCTTTGCGTTATGTTAGCCTTTTGGATTAAGAACAGACCTTTTTCTTCACTAAACATGTCTGTCTTCGTTTGTCAACATCACATCTACCAACATCCTCACCTCCCACACAGCCTTGGATGGTAGCCAGGAAAACTAAAGCGTATCATCATAGCTCCTCTGGTTTTCCAAGAAAACTTTCTGTTGATCAGACATGCAGCTATGTAACAGAACATAATTTGTTTGATTTTAATCCCAGTTACACTCAGTACTCACTCAGGAATTTGCCTCCCTAATCTCAATAAGACAGTTAGGTGTATTATGTTGTAATGACTTGCTGGCTGCACAATGTGTTACTGTACTGTAATGATCCCTTGGGCCACCACACAAGTATTGACATTAGATTTGATTCAATTCCATTTGGCGAGGGTTTGAGGCGATGGAAAGATATTCTTTATTCTTTGTTTGGATCCCCATTAGCAGACACATTGGCGACCGCGAGTCTTCCTGGGGTCTGAAATATATATCAACAGAGAAACTGAGAAGAGGCCTGGGTTTGGAAATGTTGAAGTCTGAAGATTAGAGTGAAACCTTTTCAAAACAACATCCATCCAAGAGAGGAAATGAGAGTACAAGACAGAAAGAAAGGCAGAGGAGAAGGGAAAGGGAGAGAACAACTGATGGGCTGCTATGTGCTCTCTGACCGTCGGATCTACTGACTGGGAGTACCCTCATCAGTGACGGACTTGACTGGCCTGAACGAAGTGCAATGATACAGTTAAAGTATTCTTAGGGGAATTCATAGATTACATATTCCCTTTCAGTGTAGTTACTCATTCACTGTGAGTGAGGCTCAGACAGGATAGCTGTATGGTGGAGAAGAAGCAAAAAGACGGATTTTAGAGGTAAGGATTTACTTTGCTGTTCTGTATTTGTAAATGATCGTTTCCATTGGAATTCCATTATTTCCAAGGCCAAATAATATTCATCCAAATACTTGAATGGCTGATAATGCTTGAATGACTGATGGTAAGTCCTGTTGACCATGTAGTTTGGGTCATGTAATATTTTAGCGAGATCTTTATTGTGATATCCAATCGGTAGTTACAGTCTTGTCCCACCACTGTAACTCCTGTGTGGAGCAATGCGTCATCCGAAACACGACCCTGCCAAGCCGCACTGCTTCCTGACCCTGCTCGCCTAACCCGGAGGCCACACCAATGTGTTGGAGGGAGGACACACCGTACAACTGGCGACACAAGTCAGCGTGCATGTGCCCGACCGGCCAAACCCTCCCCTAATCCTGACGACGCTGGGCCAATTGTACGCCGCCTCATAGGTCTACCTGGTTCGCGGCAGGCTGTGGCACAGCCTGGGATTGAACCCGGGTCTGTAGTAACACCTTTAGCACTGCGACGCAGTGCCGTAGACCGATGCGCCTCTCGGAAGGCGAGATCAAAGTTCTTTGTACATTACATTACATTTTGAAATGTATTAGAGCCAATCATTTGTTTAAAATGTCAATCATTTTACTAAAATGTTGCTTGTATCTGATCCTGCACATCTCTCTCTAAATCAGGAGGTTTGTGTTTAAACTAAATCATAGTGTCCTGTACAGTAATACTGTGAGTCATTAGAAATAGTTTGGGGTAAGGACACATCCTGCAGCATAAAGAGGTCATGCATAAAGAGGTCTGCTGCTGAATGACTGGTAAGGAATAGAGTGGGGTGTACTTTACATAGTACTTACTGAGGACTTACAAAACTCTTCTTGGCAGAACAACTGTGTCACATCAAATTAATTTAATATTTGATCTAAGGCTGGGCTGGTCTTAGTTTTTTTGGGGGCCCTCAGCAAAGTTTTGCTTGGGGGCCACCCACCTCACGGGTAAAACATTTTGAATGGTCCCCCTCTTGAGGTCAGAGAGACGAAATTGAAGTTTTAAAGCACATTTTCTGCTATTCTACACATTTTGCCATGCAACAGGCAGAAACCGTTTCAGTTTTAAAGCAAATTTTCTACAATTCTAGAACATTTTCCATGGGGTGGATAGAACTTAGCAGTTTTTAGAACATTTTTCATGCAATTCTACTCATTTTTTCCTTGAGGCGGGGAAAAAAATATGCAGTTTTAAGCAATTCTACACATTTTGCCATGACTTATTCCTTGATCATAGATATCTGAGTCAGAGTGACTAACAAAATCAATGGGGGCACCCTGAAGGTCAGGGCCCCTGACTGCGTGCCTGATCAGTAATTCTGCCAAGAATACTGCAAGGTGTATTTAGCTAGCAAGACTAACTTACCAATTTAAAAAGTGTGAGCTGACATGGGCAAGACATTACAAGAGAAAAACTGCTGACGCGCTACCAAATTTCGAAATTGCACCTTGTGTATTCTACGACTCTAACACTCAACAGTAAGTTGAGACTCCGACTGAATTCCTAATATGTCTATATTTTTTTTATAAAAAAAACAGTTTATGTCGCTTTTGCCAGAGCATGCCCTGATCTAAGACTCACTGACTATTGTAAGCAAAATGTGAAAAATAACTATGGTGTTTAAAGTACATTCTTAGTTTATGGATGTCAATTTACTCATTTTTACTGTTGTGTCCCAGTTAAGTGTATTTCAGTGTCTTTACAATGTACAGTATTTTAGTGTATTTACAGTGTATCTCAGTGTATGTCAGTCTACTTACCCCACTGTCTCTCTCCACAGTGATGGGGTCCTGTGTGGCCTTGGTGCCTGTCCTTCTGCTCCTGTCCTCCCTGCAGCACACCAGTGAGGCTGGAAGGGTCCTGGTCTACCCTGTCGACGGCAGCCACTGGCTCAACATGAGGATACTGGTGGAGGCGCTTCACACCCAGGGTCACCAGGTCATTAAGCATGAGACAATCTCATGATATGAGAACAAAACAATATGTACATTGGACTTTTTTTTTAAAATGTACTGCAATACTATTTATCACATGACTGCCCATAAAGAATACAGTTGAATTAATATTAGGATTTATGATTTGCCATCATTGAGAAACCTTTGAAATGTTGTTCAAATAAAAATACAAATGCAGAGGAATGTACCGAACCAAGAGCTGAGTGTACTGTCTTTCCCTTACAGGTGACCATTCTGCGCTCCTCCACCAGCTGGTACGTGGCTGAACACTCCCCCCACTACACCTCCATCACTGTGCCCCAGGCTCAGCCCCAGAACATCGAGAGTCAGGAGTTCATGGCCCACTTCCTGAAGAGGTCGCTGGAGATCCAGCGGGGCAGGGGCTCACCCTGGGCCTTCCTGCAGTTCTGTGGGAACCTCTTCAGGTACAAATATAGCCAAATCAAAATCAAATCAAATTTATTTATATAGCCCTTCGTACATCAGCTGATATCTCAAAGTGCTGTACAAAAACCCAGCCTAAAACACCAAACAGCAAGCAATGCGGGTGTAGAAGCACGGTGGCTAGGAAAAACTCCCTAGAAAGGCCAAAACCTAGGAAGAAACCTAGAGAGGAACCAGGCTATGGCCAGTCCTCTTCTGGCTGTGCCAGGTGGAGATTATAACAGAACATGGGCAAGATGTTCAAATGTTCATAAATTACCAGCATGGTCGAATAATAATAAGGCAGAACAGTTGAAACTGGAGCAGCAGCACGGTCAGGTGGACTGGGGACAGCAAGGAGTCATCATGTCAGGTAGTACTGGGGCATGGTCCTAGGGCTCAGGTCCTCAGAGAGAGAGAAAGAAAGAGAGAATTAGAGAGAGCATATGTGGGGTGGCCAGTCCCCTTCTGGCTGTGCCGGGTGGAGATTATAACAGAACATGGCCAAGATGTTCAAATGTTCATAAATGACCAGCATAGTCGAATAATAATAAGGCAGAACAGTTGAAACTGGAGCAGCAGCACGGCCAGGTGGACTGGGGACAACAAGGAGTCATCATGTCAGGTAGTCCTGGGGCATGGTCCTAGGGCTCAGGTCCTCCGAGAGAGAGAAAGAAAGAGAGAAGGAGAGAATTAGAGAACGCACACTTAGATTCACACAGGACACCGAATAGGACAGGAGAAGTACTCCAGATATAACAAACTGACCCTAGCCCCCCGACACATAAACTACTGCAGCATAAATATTGGAGGCTGAGACAGGAGGGGTCAGGAGACACTGTGGCCCCATCCGAGGACACACCCTGCCCAAAGGCAGAACTAACAGAGCCAAAACCACATTCCTCCCCAAAGCAATGGAATTGATGCCAATTTGCATTTTTGCACAAGCTAGTTCATTGTTTAATGCTGATACATGCCTGATGTTTAAATTGTGTTTTTGTCTGTTTACTTTGATTGATCTAATCTGTTCAGCATGCTGAGGCAGAACCAGGAGATGGTGGCTGAGCTGGTCGTCACCATGTTTGAGAACCAGACTCTGATGACAGATCTGAAAGAGGCTGAGTATGACCTGGTCCTGACTGACCCAGTGTTCCCTGCCGGGGTCCTGGTGGCCCACTACCTCCAGCTCCCCCTGGTTCTCAATGTGCGCTGGCACCTCAGCGGGGAGGGACACTTTGCCATCGCTCCCTCGCCACTATCCTACGTCCCTCAAATATTCTCCCGCAACTCTGACCTGATGAACTTTGCACAGAGGCTGAGTAACATATTCTACCACTGTCTCAGCTACTACATGTATCGTTACGTCTCCAACCCGCCTTACCAGGCCGTGTGCGACCGCTACTTTGCCAATGATGAGGTGGACGTCATATCCCTTATCCAGGGAGCTGATCTGTGGCTGATGAGGGTGGACTTCGTCTTTGAGTTCCCTAGACCCACCATGCCGAACGTGGTCTACACTGGTGGGTTCCAGTGCAAACCCTCCAAGCCTTTACCTGCAGCTTTAGAGGAGTTTGTCCAGAGTTCTGGAGAACACGGGGTGGTGGTGATGTCACTGGGGACTCTGTTGGGTGGACTGGATCCAGAGATGACAGAGGTCATAGCCTCAGCCTTCGCCCGGCTGCCCCAGAAGGTGGTGTGGAGACACCTGGGAGAGAGGCCTTTGTCTCTAGGCAACAACACCCTGCTAGTGAAATGGCTGCCTCAGAACGACCTCCTGGGTCACCCCAAAACCAAAGTGTTCGTCACACACGGGGGCACCAACGGGATCTACGAGGCCATCTATCACGGAGTCCCATTGTTGGGTATCCCTCTCATCTTTGACCAGTTTGATAACATGGTGCGCATGAAGGCCAGAGGAGTGGCGGAGGTTATAGAGGTTACAACGTTAGAGGTGGAATCCTTAACACAGACTCTGATGGGCATTCTGGACGAAGAGAAGCCCTACAGAGAGAATATGAGAAGACTATCACGGTTGCACCACGACCGGCCTATAGAACCTTTGGACAGCGCCATCTTCTGGCTGGAGTTTGTTATGAGACACAAGGGGGCAGCTCACCTACGTACAGAGTCCTATAAGATGCCATGGTATGTCTATCATAATGTGGATGTTCTAGCACTGCTGCTGGGCTTTGCTCTGCTTGTTTTGGTGTTGCTTGTGGTTTCCTGTATGTGCTTGGTAAGAGGATTACGAAAGAGGATAAAGTCCAAGTTGGAGTGATTATGTTACTTATAGCCTACTTACTTAGTTATTACACAGCTTACAATCCAAGCATACAGTAGATAGATATGGGGAAAGCAATTGCAAAAAAACTGAAGGTTGTTATAATGGGATTTCCAAAGTGTGTCTGTCTCTGGTATTTTATGTAGAGAACCTTCCTAATATATCAAAGATATAGGTTGTAAATATTTATTACATGCACTTTTTGAATCAAGGTTTTATTGGGTTATTATGATGCAATCCTACATTTGCCATGTATTTTCACTCATGTTTCACTCAATTGTGTAATATACAGTGTAAATGGTGACAATTTTTGGGTTTTGAATAAAATGAGAATACGTTCAAATGATGCGGAATAAACAGCGAAAGTCTTCTTGATAACTTTGCATTTTCACGTCAATACTTCACAAGCCACTTTTTAAAACCTTATGGTCAGGTATGCATCAGATCACCACACATGAAATCCTCACGTGGTGATAACTCTACATCTTGAAAGCAGATTTACACCTTTTGTGAAAACAACATTTCCTGTTCTTCTGCAAATGCATTCACAGCACTTTGTGTTTTCACATGGCTCTTATTGTATCCTTAATACAAGGCATCATAAACCAATACAGCCTACTGTGTGCTTAGTTGCAACTGTCTGGCAAATATTATACATTTACAACATCTGTTGAATATACTGTATATTTACAATATATTTACATCTCTTAGATACAATGAATAACCAGGAATGTACATTCATGCAGATGACCATGCAAGGAATACAATGTACTTTCCATATCAGCATATTTATAGTACAGCTCAGTAAACACAGCAAACACACAAGAGACCTATAGAAATCTGGGAACTGTACTTTGAACTTCTGTCACGTTCTGACCTTTATTTCCTTTGTTTTGTATTTATTTAGTATGGTCAGGGCGTGAGTTGGGTGGGCAGTCTATGTTTGTTTTTCTATGATTTGGGTATTTCTATGTTTCGGCCTAGTATGGTTCTCAATCAGAGGCAGGTGTCTCTGTTGTCTCTGATTGAGAATCATACTTAGGTAGCCTGGGTTTCACTGTGTGTTTGTGGGTGATTGTTCCTGTCTCTGTGTTTGCACCAGATAGGACTGTTTGGGGTTTTCACGTTTCTTGTTTTTGTATTCAGTTGTTCATGTGTACATTTACTTATTAAAAGAACCATGGACACTTACCACGCCGCATATTGGTCCTCTGATTCTTTTCGCCTCTCCTCTTCGGAAGAAGAGGAGGAAATCCCTTACAACTTCCCTATTCAAACAATAATATGCACAGTAATAAACACATTAGAAATTGCTGAAAGAAAAGCAGAACGACTCTCAAGAAAGCAAACAAAGCTACACTGCTATTTCAATGTGAGTTCATAACGGTGGGGTTTGTGTCTGGATGCGATGGTTGAATAGCAGAGGCACAGACCGACGAGCTCGTTCCCAAAGCCTGGTGATATGTACGAGCAGGTTTTCATTACTGTGGATGTAAACCAATGGGTTGATGGCACTGTTTAGACACACGAGTGATCGGCTGACTTGGTGAGCAATGTAGATGCCAGCAAACCAATCCTCACACGTGCCTTTGCTTTTCAAAATCCTAGTCTTCAGGTTTAGATTTCTGAATATGTGATACGGTATGTAGCAAACTGAGAAGAGTAAAGTCACAATGATCACCAGTTTTAGGCATCTCTGCTTCATCACTTGGTCAATGTTGGGGTTGTTAAAGAGGACCACAGCCACGTGTCCATAGCAACCCAATATGATGAGCAGAGGGATAAAAAATCCAGATACTGTCCACGCAATACTGTAGTCCAGGTATTCCTTGGTAGAGAAGTTGAAGGTGGTGTCAACGCATTTGACTTTCCCCGAAGAAGAGTTGAGTAATGTTTTGTCAAAGAACAGATCAGGAATAATCTCAATGCAGACTAAACCCCAAACTACAGCTGTGATGACTACAGAGTGGCCCCTTGTTATCCTGCCCATCACTCTCAGTGGGTGGACGATGCTCAGGTACCTGTATACACTAATACATGTGAGGAAACCAATACTGCCATACAAGTTCAAATTGAAGCAGAATCTTGTCATCTTGCAGAAGACTTGTCCAAAGGCCCAGTGACTGCCTGCTGAGTAGTACGCAAACAGAAATGGAAGAGTGAGCAAATACAGAATATCTGCAACTCCAAGGTTCAGAACAAAAATGTTGATATTTCCGAATTTCTTCCAGTTCGCAAACAAGGATTTTAGTCCCCAGCAGTTACCAACAAGGCCGACAATAAACACGGACATATACACTGTAGGTAAGAACGTGTGAGTAAAGTCCATGTTAATGTGTCCACAGGAAATGTTTGTCTTCATTTTCTTTCCGCAACAAAATATTTGATTATAAACAGGTCGGTCTTGCCAAAGATATTATATCTGGATGAGTATAACCTGTATAAATAAAGGTCAAGTTGAATGAAGTCAGATTCTCGGTTTTCTAGTACTCCTCCGTTCTTCTCAGTGCTCCGCCTCAGTGTTTTCTATTTAAACTTGTTTGACATTTCCTTGTGGTCTATGTGACAAACTGTATCACTGACTCATACATTAGAATTATGAGATCAATAGGGGTTGCTTTCCTGTTTCTCGGTAGGCATGCAGAAGAGCAGACACACCCAACTACACACAGGAAACCCATGTACGTCTACACACACGCACGCACGCACGCACGCACACACACACACACACACACACAATGATAAGACAGCCTATAGGGAGGTCAGAGACCTGGCAGTGTGCTGCCAGGACAACAACCTCTCCCCCAACGTCAGCAAGACACAGGAGCTGATCGTGGACTGCAGGAAACGGAGGGCCGAGCACGCCCCCATTCACATTGACAGGGCTGTAGTGGAGAGGGTCGAGAGCTTCAAGTTCCTCAGTGTCCACATCACTAAGGATCTATCATGGTCCAACACACACCAACACAGTTGTGGAGAGGGCACGACAACGCCTCTTTCCCCTCAGGAGGCTGAAAATATTTGTCATGGGCCCTCAGATCCTCAAAGAGTTCTACAGCTGCACCCTTGAGAGCATCTTGACTGGCTGCATCACCGCCTGGTATGGCAACCGCTTGGCATCTGACCGCAAGGCGCGACAGAGGGTAGTGCATACAACCCAGTACATCACTGGGGCCGAGCTCCCTGCCATCCAGGACCTCTATACCATGCAAATTGTCAAAGACTACAGCCACCAAAGTCATAGATTGCTTTTTTTTAAAAACTCATATCTCATTGTAACTATATTTGCACTGATACTGTGAGTCCAATGGAAGTCATTAGATACTGCAAATAAGAAGATACTGTACATGGCTTTCTGAAAGCTACGGCGTATATTGTGGATGTTGAAAGCTATCAAATATCAGCACCCAAATCACTAATAAGTCATAAGGAGTTTTAAGGGAAAGTTACATCACAAATTACAACAATCGAATCTCAATGTAGTAATATCATTAATGAATAATATGCAATATACAAAGGAGCTCAAGCTTTACATAAAAAGGCATTGTGAATGGAAAACAGTTTGGACAAAGTATAAAATCAGTGATACAATTGTACAATATTTCAAAAAGCATTCGAATAGTTTATATTTACAGCAACATTGGAAATAAGTGCAATTTCATCTGACTAAGAACACAAAGTAGACACATTTATAAACAAACAAACAAACAAACTGATATAACAGACGGCATTTGCATGTCAAGATGCAGTATCTATCAACTCAAAGGTTGGTGTCACTCTGCAAAATAAATGCACTCAAATCAAAGTAACAACACTTGAGTCTTATCCACTCAACTAAGTCAGGTCAAGTGGTCAGGAGAAAATCTGGGGCCTAAAAGGAGTCAAGAAAGACAACAAATGACTGTCATCTGGTCTTCTACATACAGCATAAGACTACAGTTGGTCAATTAGTCATAAATGCATTTGTTGTGTTACAGTATTTAACTTACATATGCTAGATAGAGGCTAGTATTTTTCTGCACTCTTGCCAACTCCTTGTGGAATTGCCATGCCTAATGTTTGGCTTGACAATGACTCTGTTGTGGAGAGAAACCAGGCTAATATCTGTGGTCAGGGTAGCTAACTAGGGTTCCCTGACCTATTCTTTTCCCCATGAGGTCACCTTATGAGATGTGATAAGAGTGGAATAGAGTGGGAGGTCTTAGTGCAGACGGAGCTTGTCCATTCATATCAGGGCTTCCTTCCCCCGACTCAGTCACAGTTTATCACCTGGAAGATCTTTTCACTTCCCCTATCTATCCTATGAAGTGGGCTACACCTGCCGGATCAAGCCATGATAGACAGAGGCTCCGTTCAAATAATCATACTGGTATACCACTTAGAAGGAGTGCACTTGTATGGACATTGGAACACAGCAAAGGTGTTGCTCGCAGGTCCTGTCTGGACAGGTCTCAGTATGAGCGTGTCAGTACATGGAGAGGGGTAGGATAGGAGGTGGAGAGCCATAGTGGACGCTCCAGGTTCTCAAGGAGGCATAGGGCCCAGAGGATTGACTCGAACATCAAGTCTAGCCCCACACGGCAGGGCTCCGGTGAGAGCGTGCGGAGCCTGAGTAGGGTGCAGCTGCATAGGGTCCTGTAGCGGAGTAGGGGCAGTTGTAGTGACAGACACAGGACTGGATCATCATGACTGCCCGGTGAAGACGCCTGCCGGTGGGGCAACGGAAGGCCACCATGGCCGTGCTGATCTGGTAGGGGGTACAGCAGCGGGCGTCGGTGCACTGGCCGCAGTACCGGGGCCGGTAGACCCGTGTGCTGTAGCAGCCCTGGTGCACCAGTCTCACTGGCACCACTGACCTGTAGCTGGGCTCACAATGCCGGGCCCACTGGGAAAACAGATCATCAACGTTAGGCTGCTAGATGAGCTCATGGTTGCTGAGAGTAGAGGTTCATGTATGTATTATTAGACTCGGAATGAACTCAAATGTACTTATTGAAGAAAAACACATTTACCCTAATACATCTACTGTACACATTCTTATATCTGTGAGAGATATTTTTTCCACCTCAAGCATTTTCCAGTATGACCATTTCACAGACTGAGCAATGGGCACTTTACACCAATATAGTAGAGTCTAGGTGACAGGAACACACATTTTAACACATACATGAGGCTTACGTATGGCTCCTGTTAACATAACCTATTAACCCCAAATTACACTTAAGGGTGGGGTAGACGTGGAGTTAGGGCAGGGGGGTAAAGACGTGGGGCAGAGAGTCTGGGAAGATATTAACTCACCATGGTGTTCCTGTGTGGCTGGAGTGCCTGACAGGGCCGGACCTTACAAAGACGGCTCTGCATCTCGAGCCGACAGGCTGGGTTCTTGTTGGAGACCCGAGTGGAGACCCCAGCGCCACAGGTTTGGGAACATGCACTCCACTCTGTACTCTGGTCTATACAGTTAGAGGGACCCGACAGGCCTGGCCACAAACTGGAGGCTGGAGAGAGGAGGCCAGGATAAAAATGAGACCGAATGGTGAATTTCCTGAAGAAAACTTGAGTACTTCCTTCAACTGTCTAAAATAAGAATAATAAGTACGGGGAATAACAGTAGTGTGCTTCGAGCAAACACACTAATGGGACAATGAGGAATGAGTGACTTGTCACGAGATCCAGCTGTTAACAACTCAATCAGAGCCAAGCTAACTCATCTGCCATGACTTCCCTGGTTAATAGGTTTTTATCAGAGTGTCTCAGATGTCATGTCTCTTAATGACTCAATTGGCCTAAACTTGTACAGGAACTTCCTGTCTTTTCGTAGCACAGAAAAGCAGTGCTATCTGGATGGAGATCAATCCCTAAGATAGCATCTCCGGTCGGATCTGAGTCATAATAATCAGCAGTTTCTTTGGCATTGTTTCTGTAACACAGCACGAAAAAAAAAAAAACGTCTAGGCTTTGAATTCAAGAACACTTTGAACAAAATGTTCCATTGCTATTGACATAGCTTGACTGTGTGACAGTGTCAGAAATTCCAGATGTTCTTTTTTTCCTTAGCGGTTTTATTTTCCTAACCCGTTTTTGGGACTATTTCAGACTCCTTGGGCTTATTGTGTTTAATTGTTGCGTCGCCTAGTCATGGGTCTTGTTATGAAACTAGGCATTGGTCCCAAAATGGCACCATATTCCCTATTTAATTCACTACTTGGTCAAAAGTAGTGCACTACATATGGAATAGGGGACCATCTGGGACGCAGCTTTGGAAACAGGGTCGGTGTTGGAACCGGGCTTGTTATTTTGACAATAATGTGCATTTTCATCTGGCCAGACTTTTCCAATGAAATGCGGGGGTTATATTTGGACATTGTGCCTTTTCATTTGGCCAGACTCACCACAATAAAATGCAAAAGATCCCTCAATAAAAGACCTCAGACTATGAGCGTCAGTGGCAGAGCTCATGTAAACGTGGGGAGCTAAATATTGCCCTACAGCTTGATCGACGGAACAACATTTGTCATTTTTATATTCAATTGTGTGTAAAAGTGCTATGTATAGTTAGCTAACATCTAAGCTGGACAAACACCATATCCTTCATGAATGTCAAGCTAACACCAAAAATAATGGTTTAGGATCCACAGGGAAGCATTTTATTGGTTCCCTCTCAAGATGGTCCAGTCGAAATACGTAGCAGAAACCTGTGTCAGAACAGAGGATGACTAGCCTGGTACCAGATCTGCAAATAGTAGCTAATGCCAACCACCATAGGGAGTTGGCTATACAGCACAAACATATCTGGAACCAGGCTAGAATATGACTGTTAAACTAGACTGATGTCTCAGTTACCTGTGATGGCATCCTGAACGACTGTGTTGTCCATGTTCTCACAGACCCACTCCTTGCAGCACCTCCCAGGCAGCTGTACCCTTTGGGGGTGTGGGCAGTCTGGGTTGGGAAGATTGACGTCCTCAGGGCACAGGGGCACGCATGTCAACCCACCCCCCAGGCAGCGGCACTGAGTGGCACAGGAGGGCTGGAATACCTGGCCATCCTGATAGGAGACCCCGTTCAGCTCACAGCCCAACTCCTCCTGACCTGGAAGGGTGGAAACAGAACAGACCTGGTTTCAAAAACGATTTGCCTGCCTGGAGTGCCAGATGGGTAGGGTTTGCATTTTGGGACTATTGGATTACTTCATCAAACCATGCAAACTCAATCAAGCACAGATATTTGAAATGATTTAAACTATTATTTGAACCCAGGTCTGGGAACAGGACAGAGAGACCCTCTTAGAGGCTCTTTACCCTGGACTGGCAGCCCCACCCTATCCTTAACCCTAACCCATACACATACCCTGCACCATGGACCCTGCTCTGTTCTGGACTCTGGAAAAAAATAAAATTACTCACAGAAAGAGAGAAAGAGGGAAAGAGAGAGAGTGAGAGAGAGAGAGAGAGAGAGGGAGAGAGAGAGAGAGAGAGAGATTGAGAGAGAGAGAGAGAGATTGAGATTGAGAGAGAGAGAGAGAGAGAGAGAGAGAGAGAGAGAGAGAGATTGAGAGAGAGAGAGAGAGAGAGAGATTGAGAGAGAGAGAGAGAGAGAGAGAGAGTGACAGAGCTTGTGTAAGAGTGAGGTAAGGACACAAGAGGATAATGTCTACTGCCAAGCCTCTGGGTTGTTATGTGATGTTATGGGAAACCATGCGTTCCCAAATGGAACCCTTTCCCCTATTTAGTGCACTACTTCTGGTCAAAAGTAGTGCACTATGCAGGGAATAGAGCGCCATTTGGGATGCACCCCAGTCCTGAGGAGACTGAGGAGTCTGTTTTCCAATCCGTGTGTGTTGTCTCGGCAATGTATCATTCTCGATGGGCAGTCATCAGAGGAAATGTGCCAACACCACCACTGAAAATAGAGGTTCAGATGTTTTGGAGTACAGTCAAACTCAAGCCCCTGCTCTCTGCGGCTGTCTGGATCAGTATATGCCCTGAACAGATTGTCTGTTTGTCCCTCTCATACAAACAGTCAGACATAGACTTCAGTTCCATGTGCCACCCCTTTCTGTGTTTTTTGTCTGCTAGCCTGGTTGTTTAGAAAAGGGTGATCACTGTGCAGAGCCTGTGGTCCAGTGGCAACACTTCCGGCACAAGCACATGTGTTATGACCCTGGAGACCAGGCAGGATTCAATCCCTGTGTACACCCTTCCCACTGTTTATCATTCTCATCTACCCCCTCCCTCCCCCCCTTCTGTTTACATTACTGTCAGTAATAAAGCCTAAAAAAACAGGAGGAAAAGGTTGGCACTCACTGACACACTCTCCAGGGTCACCGGGGAAGCTGGCGCTGTAGTCACACTGCAGTCCTCTCTGGCTGTCACACACATACAGGTCGCTGCAGGCCTCGCCCTGTTGCCGGGCACACACCTGGCAGCACTGGCAGCCGTCCAGGACCAGAGGGACTCCTGCTGGGCACTGGGGCACGGGGTTGGGGCACTGGCATGGTCCCGGGCACAGCTGACACCACACCTAGAGTAACACAGGGAGCAGAGGTTAGAGGTTAAAGCAGGCTGAGGTTAGAGCAAGAGGAGTAAGAGGTCAATTGGTTGTTGTTGTTGTCATTGTCATCATAGTCTTCATCATTACGACTATTATCGTCATCGTCATCATAATCATCCTCATCACCATAGTTGAAAAATGCTGCCGTTATGTTCTGAAATAAAACAGCCTTTCCTTGACCAATCGTAAGCACATTAATATTTGGTAGAAGTACTTTGTTTGGGGAACACTATGTCCAACACTGTCTGGTCAAAATAGTCCTGTCTTCAATTACATACAGTTAATGGAGCCAAGCCACAGCAGGCAGCCTATGGACATACTGGCCTCAATTATTCACTGGTGGAGCAATGTCATGCCCCCATGGACTCAAAAACATCATTTGTCGTCTCTACCGCAACTATGCAATGCAACATCAAACATTCACAATATTCCTCATTCATCAATATTTCTAAACATGTATCATTAATATTCATGATGATCTGTATAAAGTGTAATAATATATATTTTTTTTAAAAGCCCATTTCTAAATGATAAAACACAAAATAATAAAGTACTTAGCAGTGTACAATACTGTTATGTTACATCATGCCATGAATAGCTAGCTACTTGTACATATATTACATATTGGCTATGCAGTAAGTTACAAATATGGTAAATTGACTATAGAGTAAGTTACAAATATGGTAAATTGACTATAGAGTAAGTTACAAATATGGTAAATTGACTATAGAGTAAGTTACAAATATGGTAAATTGACTATAGAGTAAGTTACAAATATGGTAAATTGACTATAGAGTAAGTTACAAATAAAAAACAACAGCAATAACATCAAAACAAAATCAGTTCTATCAAAATAATCTTCAACCACAGCCACTTGAAAGCTTCTGATAGATCTTTCCGTGGAATCAATGGAATCGATCAATGGAATGCAGTTTCGTTGATTTCCACAGACAGTTCACATCCTGAGCAACAGGTGTAAGCTACAGGTGCAGTTCACCTCCAGGTACACAAATAAAAGAGCAGAATAGTAGTTTGGCCTCACCTGCAGTGAACCCATACAGAGCAGCAAAGCCAAGGCTATCACATTGTCACTGAGTTGTCTTGAAATGTCCATTGGAACGTCTGTAGGTTGATTGAACTGCTCTGTTTGTCTGTCTGTCTAACCTCTTAAGTGTGATGGTAGTGGTGCTAGCTAGCTACCAGTGCTGCTTGCTGTTTGCTGACTGCTCATTCCTCTGCATGGCTGACATTTATCGAGTCTCTGCTGTGATGTCACAGGCTGACCGCCGTGTAAACAGTCACTGTAGCAGGAGCAGAAATGCTTCACATTCCTACTCCCTGTTGCCCATTTCTACTTCCAGACCTTTTTCTCCTCCTACCTCCCTCCCATCTCTCTCCCCCTCTAGCTGTTATAGATTGAAACAGGGAGTTTGTTCGTTATTTCCTCATTTCAAAACCGTATCAGATGCAACTGAATTCAATGACATGTTCTAAGTCAACCTGCAGTTGTAATAATGAGCCTCTTATAATTCCAACCTCGTCGTCCTCTGGTTGCCATGGTGCTGCAGCAGCATGTCTGATGTGAGGCTGAACTTGAGTCGATGTGACCAGTCCCATTGTGAAAGAGAGGAACTCAAAACAGAAACACTAGAGTAAAGTAAAGTGAAAGTAAACACTGTCCGAGAGTTCCATCCTCAGAGACCACGAGGACACAAAATGTGCTTCTGAAATGACACCCTAATTCACTATAGAGTGCACTACTTAAAAGTAGAGTACTATATAGGGAATAGGGTGCCATTTCGGGAAGCACCTGAGGACACATGCTAAGTAGAATTGCCCAGCAACCACAGCAAAGAAGCACAAAGAAGCAGAAAACACTAACATCTAGCCTAAATTAGAGGCTGTTATTATGACTGGAGAGAATACTTGGGGCGGGTGAAAATTATTTCTGTAAAAGTCTAGATTATTTGCTTCTTTTATCAATGAAATAGGCCTACCATTACTTACCATTAGCGTTGGGGAGTAGTGAACTACATGTAGTTATTCAACTACGTTTTCCAGTAACTTGGTGGTAGTTGAACTAAATTCAAATATTGGTATTTTCAGTAGTTAATTTGTTTTTTGCCATGTAGCAGTGTAGCTAATTACTGGAACTACACACTTATTTTTTTGCATAAATTAAATACAATTTGTGTTTAATACACATTCTGTTAACATCTGATACCAGAGTGATCTATCTATGACATTTCAGATTTAGATATGATAATTTGTTTACGAAGTAGCTTGGATGTAACTACTTTTCCAAAGTAACTTCAGTTATATAAACTATGTTTTTCTTAAGGGTAGCTTTAGTGAAGCTTCTTCCAGTGTGAAGTAATTGGTACTTTGGTCAACTATGATTTCAGAGTAGCTTCCACAACACGGTATACCACTGAAATATTTTTGGTAAAGAAATAGATCTGATAATATATTGAGTACTACTTGGGCATGAGTATTCAGGATGAATTCCTTGGTCCATTCTCAATCATGAGAATTCATTATAACAGTTCACATGGAGAAAGAAGGGACTAGGGAATGAAAAGAAAGGAAAAGAGATGGTTTAAAAATAGAATGAGACAGATGAAAGTATGCATGTCCAATACAGGTGGGAGCCAGGTGGTTAGCCAGTTAAAGCAGACCAGATGTGAACTGATCGCCAGTTTGCTCTAAACTTTGTTCTCCCCACATTTTTATTTACTTTTCATACTGTCCAAGAAATACAGGATTTGGAACAAGCATATAGGCAAGGCAAAAGCCCTGTTGTAATACACAGCGCACATTGGACATTTGGAGGAGACCTTGCTTCAGGGGCAGAAAACAAAGGGCCTACAGTATTCAACTTGTGGCAATAGTGTCAGGGTTGGGGAGTAACTGATTACATGTAAAGTAGTCCAATTACTTAATCGTATTACATTACTGAGTTTGGGTAATCCAAAAGTTACGTTATTGATTCCAATTTTGGACAGGTAGCTAGTAACTCTAACGGACTACATTCCGAAAGTAACCTACCCAACCCTGAATATTGTTTTGTTTTGTAATAAAGTATGTATATTTCAAACAATGCTTGTTCAAACATACAGGTGTAGCAAAGATATTACAATGTTCAAGTTTACATTTAAGTTGATTGGAAATGTCATTATTTGTCTTAATGTATGCGGTAATAAAAGGATGAATTAAAGTGATGACAAAAAATACTTGCTTTAAAAAAAAATACAATCAAAGGAGCAAAACAATGCCATCGTGAGCATCAAATCATCAATGATATACTTAAGTAAAATGTATATCTACAAATACCAAAGGATTGTGAAAGCCAAGTATGCCCTACAATCAATCAATCTTTCCAAAATCCACAGGTTTTGGTTGGAAAGCTAAAGGATAATAAAGTATTACTGTGACTGAGTCCCTCAGGGCTCAATACAATGACCCCATTCAGTTTAAGAGTGATATTGTTTTGCTACGTAATGGTATACAGGAGCCCTATTTGATTAAATGTTGATTCAATCACACATGGACTGTAGGGCAATGCTATGAAAATATTATGGCTCCTATCAATGTAGAAAAGAAAGCATTGATCAAAGTGTTGAGAAATATAAGCGAATCTAGCCTACTGTACCAAATCTGCCACTATGGAGCTAGAATGGCCAACATATGTTCAAGGAAAAGGTTCATCCAACGTTCAGTAAATATCTAAAAACGGCATTAAATATTCAATAATGGTCAAACATAAAAACACTGTAACATACAAACTAGACATACAAAGTAGATGAAAAAGAGAGTTGCGGAAGCCATAATTGCATCCATTTATTCCACCGTAAATCAAATGTTCTCACCTCTCATATTTCTCTCATCAGCTAACCAAGCGAGTTGAGGTCTGCCAGCTTTATGGTTAGTGGGTTTGGGTGGCACTTAGTTGGTGTGCTCTGAGGGATCTGAATGTGAATGAAAGTCAATAAGCTGTGGCCAGCAACAGTCACAAATAATACATCTCACCTCTCCCCCAGGGCAGTATCTGACACACACGCACACAAACACACACACACACACACACACACAGTGCCAAGTGCACTCTGAAGTTGGTGTCTAAGGTTTTGGCACAGGTGCATCTCTGAAACAACAGCCTCAGGCTTCCGAGCAGTGCCATGTTTAAGCTTACAAGACTGGCAGATATGCTTGTATCTTCAAGATTCGGAAGACACATTGCCTCTGTGTGTGTGTGTGTGTGTGTGTGTGTGTGTGTGTGTGTGTGTGTGTGTGTGTGTGTGTGTGTGTGTGTGTGAGGTAATATTAGTTCAGAAATAGCAAAAGTGGTCCAGCTTCACGTTAGAGAATGCTAAGAGTGTGCAAAACTGTCATCAAGGCAAATGGTGGCTACTCTGAGTAATATAAAATATAAAATAGATTTAGATTTGTTTAACCATTTTTGGTTACTACATGATTCCATATATGTTTTGATGTCTTCACTATTATGCTAAAATGTAGAAAATAGTAAAAAATCAAGAAAAACCCTTGAATGAGTAGCTGTGCCCAAACTTTTGACTGGTACTGTACATTGACTCATTATTCCAGTAAAGCTCATGGCAGAGATGATGCCCGACATCGCGCTCTTACTGACAACTTCTAAACTAAAGAGAAACTCACAGGCCGAGTATTCCTGATTCATTGAACATAAGCCTTAGCTCTTCCACATTCCTCACTCAGTCTGGAAGAATAAAGCCCAATGAACGATGTGAAAGATGTGTTTTCCTCCCAAGGTTTACTGTAAATTCATCCAACTTCAACATTGAAACAATGTGTTCTTTCTTAACTGTTTAAGCTCTGAAATGTTACCAAATGACTATGCCTAAATCACTGTCGACCAAGAGTTTGTAGTATACATGATTACTGCAATGCATGAAGCCTCTCTTTATGTCTTTCCACCGAGCTAAAAGGTGCACCAAACAGAGCATCAGCAGGAAAGGTGGAGGTCTCAGTCTGCACATGGACTTGAACAGCCTGGTTAGGAATCTTGCAAGGAGGAGGATAAGGAGGTTGCAGGTGCAAAGTTTGGCAGGCCAGAAAGTGCTCTAACATTAGCATAAAGTAATGCACACCAGCTGGAGAGAAATACTATTTTAAGTTCGGGGTGTACTGTACTACAAGTGTGGCCCTGGACATGTGTTCCTGCGTGAAGATTGCTTCCTGACCTCTTGAAATCTATAGGAAATGCTACAGTTGCATATTTGTTACATCATGCTATATTGTCTGTATATTGTCTGAAATTTGCACAGTACTGTCAGAAAACCCAAATAAATACTTTTCTGGTAACTGACAATTAACTAAGAAGAGGGAAAACAAAACAAGCAATGATACAGTATCAAAACAGGTTTAATAAAGCCACATCTTTAATCCCAGCTGTGGTCCAGATGTGCTTAGACAGTTCAGCTATGTAGACACAGAGAGCTCTCCAACTCTCCAACACGGAGGGATAGTCTCCGGGCAGCCAAGATGTTTTGCTATTGAAGGAAATGACACCTAGATTCCAGGCATTCCAGTTCAATGTGTGAAAATCACATAGGCCTGTCACAGACACTCCGGAACAGCTAAACATTCTGATAAGGACAGTGTCCTGACCAGGAGGTCACCTGGTGACGTCAGTAGGGTGGGGCACTACACTCTCTCCCAGGCGTTGTCCCAAATGGCACCCTATTCCCTATTTAGTGCACTACTACAGGCCCCTGTCAAAAGTAGCCCATTACATAGGAAATAGGTTGACATTTGGGACGCAGTCCTAGTCTGTCTGCTAGGAAACTCCTGTCGACTACCGGGAAGCTCCCGCCCACCCACCTTGATAGCCGCAGTGGCAGGTTTATTAGCTAGGAAGGTAGGAAGGCAACACTGTCTGTCTCATCTGGCATGGTCTGAGCAGCAACATGGATGGAAATATTTTTGTCCAGGCCTGTGAATGACAATCTGTGTAAACTATGATTTGTCCTGTAATATATAGGGAGTATATAGAAACAGGATGGTTAGAACAAAACCAGGACAAATAACTTGGACGCCAACCAACAAACTAGTCATTTTGGGCAGCCAGGGTTCTCAATTATTCATTTTAACATTTTTCAGTGGGATTCACAGAATCTCTAAGCAGCTCGAAGAACCAATCACACAAGTCTGTTGAGTCGAGTGTCAAGTGGCAGGTTTATTAGCTAGGAAGGTAGGAAGGCAACACTGTCTGTCTCATCTGGCATGGTCTGAGCAGCAACATGGATGGAAATATTTTTGTCCAGGCCTGTGAATGACAATCTGTGTAAACTATGATTTGTCCTGTAATATATAGGGAGTATATAGAAACAGGATGGTTAGAACAAAACCAGGACAAATAACTTGGACGCCAACCAACAAACTAGTCATTTTGGGCAGCCAGGGTTCTCAATTATTCATTTTAACATTTTTCAGTGGGATTCACAGAATCTCTAAGCAGCTCGAAGAACCAATCACACAAGTCTGTTGAGTCGAGTGTCAAATGAACTTTTTGACAGCATGAATGTCAAAGACATGGAGGAGCTGGGCCACGGCAAGCCAACGGTGGTCGAGCTGTCACTGGTCAGCCACCTCAACCCTAGTGCCTTGTCACCGACAGGCAATTCTCGCCCTGATAAGACGGATCGCTTATCAGGAAATTGGTGTGATGACACAGATCTCATCCCAAATGTCTGGGTTAGGCTTGCCGACAACTAGGAGATTGTGAATCTCTAGCATTAAATCAGCCTGGTAAGCCAGCAGCAGGGATGTAACATTCGACAGCCGTACAGAACGTGCAGCAGAAATGTTGACTTTTTGGTAGAAGGACGCGGGTCCTTCACAATCTCCTAGTTGTCGGCAAGCCTAACACAGACATTTGGGATGAGATCTGTGTCATCACAGATCTCAACCTCAGAGCCTCCAGTGGTGCCATTCAAGGCTTTGGCCGTGCCATGAGCCTTGCGGTGTCAGGGGAGAGAACCTTGTGGCTCCACTTGTCCAGCCTGTCTGACAAGGAGAAAGCAGACTTCCTTGACGCTCCTGTCGAGCCAAAGGAACTGTTTGGGCCAGCTGTCGCCGCCATTGCGTCAGAAGTGCAAACTTCGAGGGCCTCCCGGGTGGCGCAGTGGTTAAGGGCGCTGTACTGCAGCGCCAGCTGTGCCATCAGAGTCCCTGGGTTCGCGCCCAGGCTCTGTCGTAACCGGCCGCGACCGGGAGGTCCGTGGGGCGACGCACAATTGGCCTAGCGTCGCCCGGGTTAGGGAGGGCTTGGTCGTTAGGGGTGTCCTTGTCTCATCGCGCACCAGCGACTCCTGTGGCGGGCTGGGCGCAGTGTACGCTAAACCAAGGTGGCCAGGTGCACGGTGTTTCCTCCGGCGCATTGATGCGGCTGGCTTCCGGGTTGGATGTGCGCTGTGTTAAAGAAGCAGCGGCTTGGTTGGTTGTGTATCGGAGGACGCATGACTTTCAACTTTCGTCTCTCCCGAGCCCGTACGGGAGTTGTAGCGATGAGACAAGATAGTAGCTACTACAACAATTGGATACTACGAAATTGGGGAGAAAAAGGGGTAAAAATTCAAAAAAAAAAAAAAAAAAAAAGTGCAAACTTCGAAAGAAGGAGGTTGACCCCTTCAACTTCTGGCTGTCCTGTAGACCCGGGAATCATGGCTACACCTCTGTTGTATTCAAGCGTATTGCCAAGGACACCGAGCAAAAATACAGAGGGTGCTGCGGCACCACTAGTAAGCGAGAGTCTGTCGACCTGTGGGCTACTCACCACCAGAGCTGGGAACTCTGTGCAGTCCAGCCCTGGATCTGGTCCACGGTCATGAAGGGTGTAGAGACAGCAGTCCACCCGCTTTCAGTAGCAACTGGCGACTTGACACGCATAAAGAGGATGGCTCCTCTTTATTACACAAAGGGGCTATCGGGGTGATACCAGCCGCCGAGAGCCACCTCGGCTTCTACTCCCGGTACTTCCTGGTTCCCAAAAAGGGAGGAGGGGTTCTCTTACGTTTAACATGCTGTCTCTCTCTATTTGTCAAAGCAACTGTTTCCTCTCAGTTGACCTGTGGGACAATTCACATAAGCATCCTGCCAGCACACATGAGATTTTTAAGGTTTGCTTTTCAAGGCACAGCCAACAAATACCTCGCTGTCCAATTCGGGCTGGCGCTAGCTCCCCGAAGGTTCATCAAGTGTATAGAGGCAGCTCTCACACCACTGAGAAACAAGGGGCTCAGAGTCTCCATGTGGGAGCAAGTGTTACGAGACACGACTATCCCACGTCTCCGAGCCAGTGTTCAATATCAATCTGAAAAATAAGTGTTTTGTGACAAAACAGGGAATAGAAGACCTAGGCGTGATGCTGGATTCTCTCTCTAATCAGGCAACACCCTCTGGCGACCGCATCGGGTCGTCCCGGCGTTTCCTCTCCCTGTTCCACAGGGGGAGCTCGGGTCACATTCAGTACGTGCGTCTGAGTGCTGGGGTTGATTGTGTCCTCCATCTCAGTAGTACCCCTTGGCCTACTGAGGATGAGAGACTTCCAGTGCTGCCCAGCATCTGTGTACACAGCATCACCTCAACCGTCAGATAGAGGTGACCTCTGCTTGTCTTTCAGCTCTCTGTCACTGGAAGAGCCCCTTGGTCTTTGTTTTGGGCACTCCCCTAGGGGTAGTGGCAACGGGGATAGTGGTGACGCGTTACTTACGGGCTGGGGTGCCGTTCAAGAGGGGAATGCAATAAACGGACTGTGGATCCCACAATGCTGAATTTCTCATATAAACTACCTTGAATTGCTGACAGTGTTTCCTACTCTGAGACACTTTCGACCCTCCCTTCGGAATTATCACGCCTTGATCAAAACAGACAATACCACTGTGGTGGCATACATTAACCGCCAGGGTGGCACTCTCTCCCTGCGCTTACACAGACCATCAATCAGAATTATTCTGCTGAGAAAAGCACACCTACTGTCACTACACTGCGCGACTCATGTCCCAGGCATACTTAACGTAGGAGTGGACTTATTGTCCACAGGGAATCTCCAACAAGGGGAATGGAGATTCCATCCTCAAGTGGTGAAACAAATCTGGGAGAGATATGGACAAGAATCAATAGATCTCTTCACATTGCAAAGAAAACGTGCACTTCCCGTTGTTCTTCGAGCTAGAAAGAGACACACCTCTGGGGGTGGATGCACTGGCACACCCTTGCCTGAGGGTATTGCTTTACGCTTTTCCTCCCCTCTGCCTCACACTCCCCACTGTAGCCAGAGTGAGGGACGAATGCTCATCCCTCATCTTGGTAGCCCCACAATGATACAGCAAGCTCTGGATAGGGGGGATTTTAATGCTGGATGCGACAGGCCTGTCTCTCTGTCATGTAGACTTTCCAGAGTGCTAAGGGTTACTTCGCCAAGCTCACTGTAGGGAAAAAGTTGGTGCGTTTTTGAGAAGCGGTGTGACCAAAAACAGATAATTCCTTTCCAATGCTTTGTGTCTGAGGTTATATGCTTTCTGCAGGACATTTTGTACAGATGGAGGGTGTTCTCCACTGTTAAAGTCTACATAGTCGCTATCACGGCCTGTCATATCGACTTCGACAATAAGACTGTGGGTAAACACCCCTTGTTATGTCATTACGTGAAGGGAGAGCTTTGCTTACATATCTATTCTTTAAGACTGTTTTACTGGTTGCCCTTCCATCCGCAATGTGAGTGTGTGAGCAACACGCACTGTCAGCTCACCTCACCGTTGGTACCTGCATTTATGCCTAAGGTCAGCAGCAATTACAATTGCCATTGCCTCGCCTGTTTAAGGGCATTTCCTTGCAGGAGATTTGCGATGCAGATTGTTGGGCATCCCCTCATACTTTTCTGAGGTTCTACCGGCTAGACATCACTACACAGTCTTTGGCGCAGTGTCCTCAGTGTCCTTTGAGGATTGAAACCTTGAGAATACCTGGCTTCAGAAAGCATGTGCGATACGGGAGTTGGCCATATATCCCATATGTGAGATATTGAAACAAATAATTGAAAGAGAATATTATGATATTATGAGTGAGATATCCCCACCACATTCCCCTACTCACAAGAGTGGCTCTTTAGTATGAGGTGAGGGGCTCCCTGATTCGCCACTTGACTTGTCTGTCTCTGACAGACATGTATGATTGATTCTTCAAGCTGCTTAGAGATTCGGTGAATCCCACTGTGAGATATCTCACTCATAATATCAGAGAACCGGGGTTACGCAAATAACCTTCGGTACACAAAGGTATCTGTTTATGGAAAGATAATTACATCTGTTTATGGAAAGGTAACATACTGTAGAAATAGCCATGTGCAATGCATTCAGACACACCTAAACCAACAACAGATCCATTTCTAGCCGCAGTTACTACAAATAACTGGAGAACAAATAAATACGGTCCAAGGACCAAATTCATCTGTGAGACCACTTCCTAACATGTGGTGAAGTGTGTCAATATTTTTTAGCTGAGACTGTGCCCTTTACTACAGTGGTGGAGATGTACTGTACTGCATACAGCATACTGAAGACATCTAACACACTGAAACCACTGAGAATTCAACTGAGATTTAGCCTTTATTACAATGCAAACCACTGCTAAAATGAATGAATATGTGATGACAGATGTGAATGGTAGTGGGCTGCTGTGAAAATGCATGACATATTGTGTGACACAATGCACATGGAATGTTATGGGAATGTTTAAGCCAACAAAGTTGCTGTGAGAGAAGCTCAGCTCGGGAACGTGTGTGATGGATCACACCTCTTTTCGTTGCTGAGGGCCCCAGAATGACACAAACTGGCATTGAATACAACTTGTAACTTACAATTTGAATGGCATTGTCAATCATTCACTGTGAATTTGAACTCAATGAGGATACACATTCAATGAGGGCCACATCACTGTGTTATGAAGGTTTTATTACTCTGAACAGGTTATGACACAGCCAGTCAATGCTTTCAAGTTAATATAGTACCCAGTATAATTCCAGGTCAGGTGACGTTCCTTGTCTCTTGCCATGTTTTGAGTTCTTTTGTCATAAAATTGTTCAATTTGATTTGGCAAAACCATTGTCAGAACTAGTATCAACAACCATAATACTTAAATATCCCGATTATTTGCGGTTTTGGCTCTTTCTTGTCTCAGCCCTCACTCCAGGGAGGAGAACATGTGTACATGTTGTAAAGTGTGACATTTTTTATTTAAAGGGACAGTTCACTTCTTTAAAGTTTATTTTAGATTTTTTATTGTGGGTAAAAAAAAAACGGTTTTAAAAAATCTTACGATTTGTCCACATTTACAACCACTATCACACACATGACCAGACTCAATCAACTTGAACACAAAACAAATCTCTGTTTTGTGTAGAACAAAAACAACATGAGACATATACAACTGCCACTTTGATTTATCACACACAACACTGGTTAAACATGTACTGTGAATATGAAGCCTATGATGATCAGTTCATGTTGACAACATGTGATACAGTAGGCTACCTGAACAGTGGGGCAAAAAAAGTATTTAGTCAGCCACCAATTGTGCAAGTTCTCCCACTTATGCATACCTTCAGATTACAACCACAGGGGGGTGCTACATCCTAATAGTGTTGTGAATTTCAACAACCTGTTAGTGGGTTACCCTAACGCCACACTGTTTCACTTGATTTTTAGAACCTAAATAATCTGTGTCAAAGAATAGGCATTATACAAAAAAATATGCAACTGCAACTGTTTTTTCCCCGAGTGGCACAGCGGTCTAAGGCATTGCATCTCAGTGCTAGAGTTGTCACTACAGACCCTGGTTCGATCCCAGTATCACAACCGGCAGTGATCAGGAGTCCCATTGGGCGGCGCACAATTGGCCCAGCATCTTCCAGGTTTGGTCGGAGTAGGACGTCATTGTAAAACAAGAATGTGTTCTTAACTGACTTGCTCAGTTAAATAAAGGTTACAAAATAAAACAAACAAACAAATTAATATAAACGAGCCATGCAGGCAGAACTAATTTAACAGTGTGTATACTGCAAGGGTGTATACTGTCTGTATGGCATTAATAGCCTACTGTACCTGATGGCAATGCTGTTAGAAAGATGTCCGTTTGTAATGTTGACTGTAGGATGCACCTATTTCCTGCCCAGTGACAGGAAGTGGCCCAGCACTTGATGGACATCTCAGTCAGTTTATCAAGCACAACTCACAGTTAAGACTGACAAACATGGAACCTGTCATAATATACTCATCATGCTGAACTTTAACACAAAGAAGAGCACATTCAATAGTGGCCCCAGGGCAGACCCCACAAGCTCCTGTAAGAGGACCTGACACATGGGTCCCATGGATGTCCCCATTTCCTTACACCACAGTGTGGCACCACCAATACAAATGTAATGGTTTTGATGTAACATTTATCATCATCATTAGGCCTTTATGTGTTTCCTTACCAGAAGTACAGTCCTGGCTATAGTAGCTCTGGACAGGATATAGGCCTAATCAGGTCATTGTTAACCCTCTAAGCATAGGATTAACCTGTGCTGCTAATCTTACACACCACAACTATTCTACTGGCTACATCGTGGAAATATTGTAACCATGAAATATCCATAGGTCTTAATAGATGTATAGAGGTGGAGAAACTCGATTTACGAGCGCGTTTATGCCAAATACCGACTGGAACGTGGAATAGCTGTTGAATTCACGTCTGTGCTCAGTGTTGTGGTGGGTTGGATCAAGGCGTGTCGCGCTAGCCATGTAGGCCTGCCTATATAATGGGAATGTTAGCCCTGCCGGGAGAAGCTTGAACTCGCGCCACTCATTCTGTGCTATCAGCAGTTTCACATTCATCGGCAGTCACAGGAGAGCTTTCACAATGGCAGAACACTTTACAGAGCAAATAGTATTTAACAAACCAAAGGTAAGTTACAAATGAAGAACATAATGTATCAGGCAAAGCGAATTTTGCAGTAAATTATTCACTCGTATTACTCAACCACGTTCTTGTATTTAGGAAATATACCAGTTCACTCAGCTACTTTGTTTATATGGTAAGGTTTCACTTCGTTAATTCATCTGTTTGATTCTAAAACCCCGGATGCACATGGTTAGAAGAAACGAAAGGTAGTCTACAGGTTAGGAGAAATCACGCAGCAGGTTAGGAGAATTAGTTTAAGGTTAGCGAAAATGCTTTCCTAACACTGCTACGAAAATCACTTCGGACAAAGTGGTATGTTTTTAAGGAGTCCCAGTCTACTACTACAGCAGAACTGCCGTCCTTGCGCAATTAACCTATTAATTTGCACAAGCCTCGCCGAGCAACACGTTAAATGGAGAATGCATAGCCTAGATCGGTGTTACTCACTATTTTTTGTAAGGGGGCACTTTGGGTTGAGACAATCATTCAGAGGCCGGCACAGAACTTACATTTGTTGTACGTTCTCTTCCAATATTATCAATTGAGAGCAAATTCGGAGCAATAGAGCACATGCAATTGATTTGATTTACAGCACATCGCAAATATATAAACTCAGTAAAAAAAAAACACGTCCCCACTGTCAACTGCGTTATTTTCAGCAGTCCTAACATGTGTAAATATTTGTATGAACAACAAGATTCAACAACTGAGACATAAACTGAACAAGTTAAACAGATGTGTGACTAACAGAAATGGAATGTGACCCTGAACAGGGGGGGGGTCCATATCAAAAGTAACAGTCAGTATCTGGTGTGTCCACCAGCTGCATTAAGAACTGCTATGCGTCTTCTCCTCATGGACTGTACCAGATTTGCCAGTTCTTGCTGTGAGATGTTACCCCACTTTTCACCAAGACACCTTCAAGTTCCCGGACATTTCTGGGGGGAATGGCCTTAGCCCTCAACCTCCGATCCAACAGGTCCCAGACATGCTCAATGGGATTGAGATCCGGGCTCTTTGCTGGCCATGGCAGAACACTGACATTCTCTTCTTACAGGAAATCATGCACAGAATGAGCAGTATGGCTAGTGGCATTGTCATGCTGGAGGGTCATGTCAGGATAAGCCTGCAGGAAGGGTACCACATGAGGGAGGAGGATGTCTTCCCTGTAATGCAGAGCGTTCAGATTGCCTGCAATGACAACAAGCTCAGTCTGATGATGCTGTGACACACCGCCCCAGACCAAATCAATCCCGCTCCAGAGTACAGGCCTCAGTGTAACGCTCATTCCTTCGACGATAAACGCAAATCTGGAACCGTGACTCGTCAGTGAAGAGCACTTTTGCCAGTCCTGTCTGGTCCAGTGATGGTGGGTTTGTGCCCATAGGCGACGTTGTTGCCGGTGATGTCTGGTGAGGACCTGCCTTACAACAGGCCCTCAGCCCAGCCTCACTCAGCCTATTGCGGACTGTCTGAGCACTGATGGAGGGATTGTGCGTTCCTGGTGTAACTCGGGCAGTTGTTGCCATCCTGTACCTGTCCTGCAGGTGTGATTTTTGGATGTACCGATCCTGTGCAGGTGTTGTTTACACATGGTCTGCCACTGCGAGGACGATCAGCTGTCCGTCCTGTCTACCTGTCTTAGGTGTCTCACAGTACATTGCAATTTATTGCCATGGCCACATCTGCAGTCCTCATGCCTCCCTGCAGCATAACTAAGGCACGTTCATGCAGATGAGCAGGGACACTGTGCATCATTCTTTTGGTGTTTTTCAGTCAGTAGAAAGGCCTCTTTAGTGTCCTAAGTTTTATTAACTGTAACCTTAATTGCCTACCCTCTGTACGCTGTTATTGTCTTAACGACCGTTCCACAGGTGCATGTTCATTAATTGTTTATGGTTCATTGAACAAGCATGGGAAACAGTGTTTAAACACTTTACAATGAAGATCTGTGAAGTTATTTGGATTTTTACGGATTATCTTTGAAAGACAGGGTCCTGATAAAGGGACTTTACACACACACACACACACACACACACACATACACATATATAATAGGCTACATCACATGTATAAGACCCATATTAAGGGTTACCTCAGTAGTTGGATGAGTGAAAATGTCCCTTCTGCTCCTTGACTGAATTAATTCTAAATGTATAGTCTGTTGCTGCTATTCTTGTGAGGCAATCCAGGTGTGCATTGGTCAGTCTGTTTCTCTGTTTTGTTTCACAATGTACATTGTTGAACATTTTGCTTCACATAAATAAGTGCTGACAAAAAATGGTACCTTTTGCACACACTGCTTCAGAAGTGGATACTCTGTGTCTTACACAAGGCTCCAGAAATGGGTAACACCTGATCTTAGTTCACTTTGAAATGTGTCATTTGCCTGCAGCTCCACTATCTCACTCTCTATGCCAGCACGGTCAGGACAGAGGGCTGTGATGACTGGGGTCAGAGATGCCACTGGCGCATGGAAGGGGTTCTCAATGAAGTTGAAAAACTCCTTGTACTCCATCATATCCTTGAATCTTGACGCAAACTCCAACTTCAACTCTTCCAACACACGCACAAATGCATCATAGCTAAAATGTTGCGGTATGTCTGGGTTTTGTTGGATGTGGTGACTGCTCTGAGTTTTGGGAAATTAACAAACTGTCTGTCAGGTATGAACAGTGTGGTGGTTTTTATTTTGAAATGCTGTGACCACACGCAGCATTTTGTCCAGAGTTTTATCTTTCCCTTGGAGCTGGAGATTCACCATGTTCAGGTAGCAGGTGATGTCAGTTAAAAAAGCCAGCTTTAATATCAACTGTGGATCATCCACTTTAGTTCTTCTCCTCTTTCTGGCAACAAATTCACAGATTTGAGGGAGGAGAGAGAAATCTATCCAAAATTCTGCCAGGAGACAGCCATTTCACCTCATTGTGAAATATCAAGTCGCCGTATCCTGTCTGGTATTCCTCCAGCAACTCACAGAATTTCCGGTGGACATGTTTTGTCAAAGTGGGCATGATGTGACTGGAAATGTCACTCTCTAAATGTGCTTGTTTAAAACAATTGACTGCCTTCTGGCAAATAAGACAGTGAGCTAGTCCCATCATGCAGTACAAAACAATACTTGTCTGTCCATTTCTCTTGGAACTTTCTGTGTTCTTCTTGAATCGACCGCATACTTCTCTTAGCTACGTTAGCTGCATTAGCTAGCTTCATTTCCCCGCTGCCATCTTCCTGGTTTTCCTGGTTCTCCGGCGGTTGTTCGTTCATAGCTTCCCCCTCATTTTCATTGTCAATAGATTTACGTTTCTTTTTTTACAATAAATCGATCCACGTCGACCAGACTGCAAAATTAGCTAGTAGCAAACTGATATGTGTCAGTCGCTGTAGCCGAGCAGTTGTGTTCTATTTCGGCCTTTATGTTCAACAGCTGTGCTATACTGCTATCTATCGGCCGTCCAAGGAACAATAGATATATTCAACAAAAGTGATTCAGGCCTGCATTAAACACATTTAATTGAAATTGCATCATTGTTATATATTATGAATGGAAAATAGGTAAATCAGAGCGAGCCACAAATTAATTGCTCGGCCTGCGGGCCGTGCAATGACTACCACTGGCCTAGATGGTCTACATTTTCTATTGATATATTTTGTCAGTCACTTACTGAGGTTTTACATAGCATGCAATATACTTAAGCAATCGAGTACCACAGTATGAGTCATTGTACCAATAAAACCCATTGCGCAAACAGGGAAATGGTTCCAATCGTTTTTCCACTATTCATTTCTCCCATCGGGGATTTTAGAAACACTTACAATAAGGGCTGTTTTGTGTATGCTCGAATAAATAACACACGAGCACAATGATTAACACACGGGACGAGACCCGTAATCATCTGCGCAATCCTCAATGGCACAAAAACAGGTACTCGCACTCACCAACGAACATTGTAACAATAATCGACCACCCAATGGAAACCAAATGGCACACTTATACAAGTACTAATCAGTGTGAATAGGGGACAGGTGTGCGTAATGAAAGTTCCGGAGGGATCCGTGACAGTTTGATTCCCACAGGGGACCAGGATGAAAAATTATGCACTCACTACTGTAAGTTGCTCTGGATAAGAGTGTCTACTAAAATGGAAAAACAATGAATAGACAGACCATTTCAGTTTTCACATAGAAATACGTTGCATTTTCAAAGTATTTAAAGAAACTGTAAAACATATATCAAGCAAGTATTTTTATATTCCACAAATATTATCAGATTACCAATGTAATTAGACCAGTACACTTTTTTGTCATACCCATGGTATATGGTCTGAAATCAGGTCTTTCAGCCAACGAGCATTCAGGGTTCGAACCACCCAGTTTATAATGAGTATTAGGTAACATGCCACTGTGGTGATGGATGTTTGAATTGGTATGTGCTTTACTGGTGGAATCAGACTGATTAATGTGTTAGGCAGTAGGAAATGTACTGTTTATGTAGAGTATAACATAAACAAAATATAACACCAGTAAAAAATAAAAAGGCCTTCCTTTCCCCTCTACCTAACTTCCCCTCACAGGCCCTTCAGTTTCCCTTAAATCCCGTTAGGTTAGCTGCTCAGCCTACCTTAGTTATCCTAGCCCTGCTATTCCCAACCAATTAGAGCGCTTGGAAATGCTCATCTAGACACTTGCACCCGCCCATTCAGGTCACTGTTATCGTCTACCGAAGGGAGAAGACTCATGTTTCAGAGAACTTTTAGTTGTCGACAGTGACACGAATGTCTCTGAATGATGTGCTTGCATTGAAATTTAAGTTGCAGGGGGGGTTTTAATGGGGGTGTTGCATGCTTTCTAACAATAATAATTACCACTAATTACTTAATGTTACTTTGATAAGTTTCAACCATATGTTCTACTAGATGGCTGTAACATTTATTTGAATGTTAGAGTTGCCAATACTGGTTTGTGTATTGTTTATTGTATATAGTATTATTTTGTATTGCCATAAGTGTCTTTATTGCATTGATTGCACAAGTACTTTTGTAGAAGTGGTTTAATTGTTCTATTAGTAAAAACATTAGGGGTAAAACGTTTCTCAAAATTCAAGGTTCGGTACGATACGGTACAGTGGTGTCAAGGTTTGGTACGATACGGTACAGTGGTGTCAAGGTTCGGTACGATACGGTACAGTGGTGTCAAGGTTTGGTACGATACGGTACAGTGGTGTCAAGGTTCGGTACGATACGGTACAGTGGTGTCAAGGTTCGGTACGATACGGTACAGTGGTGTCAAGGTTCGGTACGATACGGTACAGTGGTGTCAAGGTTCGGTACGATACGGTACAGTGGTGTCAAGGTTCGGTACGATACGGTACAGTGGTGTCAAGGTTCGGTACGATACGGTACAGTGGTGTCAAGGTTCGGTACGATACGGTACAGTGGTGTCAAGGTTCGGTACGATACGGTACAGTGGTGTCAAGGTTCGGTACGGTTTCGATACATCGCCAAAATAAATGCCTGAGAAATATGTCATTTGTATTTAGATTTTCCATTGATTATAATAGTAAACATGGGTAGCTTGAATTCCCAGGAGCATGTGGAAACAAAGGGACAACAAAAACCAGCAGTGCCTGCCTTATAACATGAAATGAAATAGTCATTTAAAACAGAACTTCAACAAGAGTGCATAGTCCAGCAGCATATATCAAAATGAAGTCCCATAGCAGTGTCTTAAACAAAATAGGACCACTTGAGACTGGTTACTTGGAAAAAATAACAACATTTCTATCAGATTTTCAAGATTTTCTTTAAGAAGATTAGTCTATCCACATTATCTGCAGTGAGCACAGATCAGCTTGCTGTGACAATGTCAGAGGGGCTGTGGAGAATACCCTCTCGCTAGGGACAGAGGTCCCAGGCACAGCCAGGTAGTGCCTTGCTAACATGGCAACATGTTAACCCTTTGGTCTTCAACCATGTAAGTGGATCAGCATCCAGGGAAATACAGTACACTTCCCTGTATGAGGTCACCTCCTCCTCTATGATCTTGACCTTTGACTTGGTTCCCTGCTCCTGGGTTGTGAACAACTCCCCAAAAAAGCTCCGCCATGGTAGACTTATTTTCTGGAGGAGAACGTCTGCCGTCTCTGGAGAGGGGTTTGCTCGTGTGGTATCTGTATCTTGACCCTGCAGAATTAAATTAGATGAAAATTACTATCTTTGAAGTGGCTTTAAAAATATGATTTTGTTGTTAGAAATATATATCAGACACTTATGACAATTACAATTATTACTTTGTAATTAATTGTTACTTTGTAATTAATTGTTAAATCACTAATTAATCAAATAATAAGTGTCACGTGAACAAAATAAATACAAAACCTGTTGTATATTGGTCACAATCTCTGTTGTGAGTTCATTGTCGACTCTCAGACGAGCAGCAGCATCCAGGTGCAGCAGGGACTTGAACCGGGGGTCCAAAGCGGTGCTCTTGTGTAAGAAGTCTTGGACACCAGGGTCAGCATATCTAGGCTCCAGGTTAACTCTGATCGCAGTCTTGACATCCCTTACTGCAGGTTCATCTTCATCAGATGCCACCATTGAGTTCAGGATCATTGTTTTTCATAGGCAGGACCATGGAAACCGATGAAATGCTCATATCAGTGCATATCAGTGTTGTGACTGTTTTGAGACGTTTGCCCACTTTGATAACTTCCTCTGCTAGTCTTATGTCATTTTCAGACAAAGTCACAATATCTTTGACATTCTTCCTCACAGCTTGATCAGTCAGTGTAAGAACACACTGCAACTTTCTGCTCAAGGTATCTCTCAACCATGCCATGGCTTGAAATCCATCTAGTAGGGACATCTTGAATTAGTTTGTAGTTTGGCAGCTCCAGCATCTCCTGTTGTGTCTTGAAAACATGTGCAGCAGTTGTGCTGTTATGAAAGAAGGATACCACCCTCCTGATCTTTGCTAGAAGGCAAGATAATGGATTCAATGACATTGCTTTTTGAGATGCTAGATTAATACACTTTAAACATGTTTCTGAACCCTGCATTCTCTACCACAGAGAAGGGTCTCATATCTGCCGCTATGAATTTTGCTATGGCTGTGTTTCGCCAAACCCCACAGATTGGCACTTTTGGGTGATTTTTTTTACAATTGAATATGTATATATTTTCCTAGCTATATGATTAATGTATTGTTCGGTTCGCAGTGTGTACCGTGCACCCTGGACCCTGTTCCGAACGGTTCGATAAGAATACACAAACCGTTTCACCCCTAATAAACAGTCTTTGGCATGCACATGCTATCTCAGCTTTTTCCATAGTTGCCTTTTATTATCCAGGCTGTAACACATCTGGCCATGATTGGGAGTCGTCCCATAAAGCGGCGCACAATTGGCCCAGCATCGTCCGGGTTTGGCCGCCGTAGGCTGTCATTGTAAATAACAATTTGTTCTTATCTGACTTGCCTAGTTAATTTTAAAAAATGAGGAGGTTTATTGCCTTGGATGAGCTTCTAAATTCATCACAGACTGTTCTTGGCGCTTGCTCATGCTCTGAGTAATTTATGACCCTGTGGCACCTTGCCAGATCTGATAAAATTGCAGATTCTCGCACCAGGCTGGAGAGAGGTTGTCAATCCAAGTAATTTGTTTTTCTCTCTCTCCAAGAGTGAATGTTTATGTTGATGCTGTGTTTATAGCCCTTTATAGACATGTTGTAAACTTAATGCTGTTTGTCAATTATTCATCTACATGTACAGTACCAGTCAAAAGTTTGGATGCACCTACTCATTCAAGGGTTCTTCTTAATTTTTACTATTTTCTACATTGTATTTTATATTTGAGATTCTTCAAAGTAGACACCCTTTGCCTTGATGACAGCTTTGTACACTCTTGGCATTCTCTCAACCAGCTTCATGAGGTAGTCACCTGGAATCCATTTGAAATGAATAGGTGTGCCTTGTTAAAAGTTAATTTGCAGAATTTATTTCCTTAATGTGTTTGAGCCAATCAGTTGTGATGTGTCATAGTAGGGGTGGTATACAGAAGATAGCCCTGTTTGGTAAAATACAAAGACCATATTATGGCAAGAACAGCTCAAATAAGCAAAGAGAAACAACAGTCCATCGTTACTTTAAGACATGAAGGTCAGTCAATCTGGAACATTTCAAGAACTTTGAAAGTTGAAACTGGCTCTCATGAGGACCAGCATAGGAAAGAAAGACACAGATTTACCTCTGCAGAGGATAAATTCATTAGAGTTACCAGCCTCAGAAATTGCAGCCCAATAAATGCTTCATGGAGTTCAAGTAACAGATACATCTCAACATCAATTGTTCAGAGGAGACTGTGTGAGTCAGGCCTTCATGGTCAAATTGCTGCAAAAAAAACACTACTAAAGGACAAGAAGAAGAAGAAGAAGAAGAGACTTGCTTGGGCCAAGAAACACGAGCAATGGACATTAGACCGGTGGAAATCTGTCCTTTGGTCTGATGAGTCCAACTTTTAGATTTTTGGTTCCAACCGCTGTGTCTTCGTGAGACGCATAGTAGGTTTACAGATGATCTCCGCATGTGTGGTTCCCACCGTGAAGCATGGAGGTGTTATGGTGTGTGGGTGCTTTGTTGGTGACACTGTCAGTGATTTATTTCGAATTCATGGCACATTCTGCAGCAATATGCCATCCCACCTGGTTTGCGCTTAGTGGGACTATCATTTGTTTTTCAACAGGACAATGACCCAACACACCTCCAGGCTGTGTAAGTGCTAATTGACCAAGAATGAGAGCGATGGAGTGCCTCATCAGATCTGGCCTCCACAATCACCGGACCTTAACCCAATTGAGATGGTTTGGGATGAGTTGGACCACAGAGTGAAGGAAAAGCGGCCAACAAGTGCTCAGCATATGTGGGAACTCCTTCAAGACGGTTAGAAAAGCATTCCAGGTGAAGTTGGTTGAGAGAATGCCAAGAGTATGCAAAGTTGTCAAAGGATGGCTACTTTGAAGAATCTCAAATATAAAATACTTTTGCTTACCACTGTACATTATTCCAGATGTGTTATTTCGTAGTTTGTCTTCAGTATTATTCTACAATGTAGAAAATAGTACAAATAAAGAAAAACCCATGAATGAGTAGGTGTGTCCAAACTTTTGACTGGTACTGTATGTATATTGCATAGTTATAACCCTTAACTAATACTTTTTACATGTGTGCAGATATTTGTCTTTTAGAACCACAACAATAATATTCCAAGTCATTCGATTTACCACAATCATACATATACCAAAGTATGTGGACAACCCTTCAAATTGATGGATTCGGCTATGTCAGCCACACCCGTTCCTGATAGGTGTATCAAAATCCAGCACACAGCCATGCAATCGCCATTGACAAACATTGGCAGTAGAATGACCTTACTGAAGAGCTCAGTGACTCAACCTGGGACCGTCATAGGATGCTACCTACGAGCAACAACGGCTCAGCCGCGAAGTGGTAGGCCACACAAGCTCACAGAATGGGACCACCGAGTGCTGGAGCGTGTAAAAATCGTCTGTCCTCAGGTTGCAACGCTCATTACCAAGTTCCAAACTGCCTCTGGAAGCAACATCCGCAGTACAACCATTTGTAGGGAGCTTCATGAAATGAGTTTCCATGGCCGAGCAGCCACACAAGCCTAAGATCACCATGCTCAATGCCAAGCGTCGGCTGGAGTCGTGTAAAGCTCACCGCCATTGGACTATGGAGTAGTGGAAACACGTTCTCTGGAGTGATGAATCACGCTTCACCATCTGGCAGTTTGAGGGACGAATCTGTGTCTGGCGGATGCCAGGAGAATGCTACCTGCCCGCATGCATAGTGCCAACTGTAAAGTTAGGTGGAGGAGTAATAATGGTCTGGGACTGTCTTTCATGGTTTGGGCTAGGCCCCATAATTCCAGTGGAGGGAAATTAACGCTACAGCATACAATGACATTCTAGACAATTCTGTGCTTCCAACTTTGTGGCAACAGTTTAGGGAATGCCCTTTCCTGTTTCAGCATGACAATTCCCACGAACACAAAATGAGGTCCATGCAGAAATGGTTTGTCGAGATCTTTGTGGAAGAACTACACTGGCCTGCACAGAGCCCTGACCTCACTAATGCACTTGTGGTGTTATAGCAGCAAAGGGGGCTGCATCTTAATGCCCATGACTTTGGAATGAGCTGTTCAATGAGCAGGTGTCCACATACCTTTGGTGATTGTAGTGTATAAACATATTCAAATGGTCCCCAACACACATAGCTGTTTCCAAGTTCAGTATGGGCCTCAAAATCATGTTCTGACCAGACCGTACTATAGTGGGCAGAACCAAACCAATATGGGGGCATTCATAGCCGACTGCTCAGAAGGTGAGGGCATACCAGCCAACCGTTTCAACATGGTCCTTCTAGACGGATTTAGCTACCAACAGTTTTTTACATGGTCCTTCATTCCGCCAGATTTAGCCACCCAATAGTTTTTTTACACCGGTATACCATTATTAGATATAGGCACATTGACACATTCACTCTTTCTCTTATCGACCACAGGTCAACTATCCATGTGACATAAGCATATACTGTGCATTACAGAACATGTTGCGTCGTTTGATAAGTCTTGATTATGTATTCTGTTACTGCCATGCCTGCCTGTTACACACGCTAACAAAATAAAGTTGAAATAGACATTTTCTTTCAGTTCCTGTATCTATGTAAGCGGCAAGAGCACAGATTATAAATAACTATATTTTCCACTGCATGTACAATTGCCGCCAAATAAATTGTCACCCTTGCACTTTTCCTAAAAAATTCCTGAACATTGCACTCCAAAACACCTTGATAATCTGCCGAGTTCATGATATCCTGCACACGTTCAAGGCCTCCAGTGACAGAGGCAGCCATGTGACCCAACAGCCACAGAGTTTCTAAAAACCAGGTGCAAGATTTCCAGAAATGCTTGCGAAGCAGACTAAGCAGATGTGGCCGGGGTTTGGGATTTGAGAAGTGAAACATTCTTCCTTAAGTTGTTCATGTTCTGTAAATCTAAAGGCAGAACCTAGATTGGAGCCAATGTCTTAAGTAGTTGAACATGTTATTACTTAAACCTTGTGAAAGTTTTATTCAAAACAACTTTTATATTGAAGGAGTGCCTTTTGATTTGACGGCCTGCAAACTGTGCAGTTTGGCTCGAGACGACCGTTTGACCGATGACATGTTCCTGCGCGTGAGCTTAGCTAGCCAACGTCGCCAGGATATCGCCTAGCGTTATCAGGGATAACTAGAGGCAGAAACTGCTTCTCCAATCTTCATAATGTACTCCCTTTTGAAACAGCATTATCAAACCTCCCCATGTTTTATTGTAGGGAGAGTGTATGAATGGCTCATTTGGTCATTAGAAAAACATGGGAAGACCCCACTGCTGAAGAAAAATATGATTTGATTTGTACTTCTCAAAAACCCAATCAAACAAGACTAAATCCTGGGGGAAATGTTCTGTGGACAAGTGAAACAAAATGTGAGCTTTTTGGCAATACAGATCAGCGCTGTGTTTACTGACAACCAAATGTAGCATTCAATGAAAATAATACCCTCCCTACAATCAAATGGGGGAGGTTTGCTAATGCTGTGCTGGTTGATTTTTCTGCCTAAATGTGCAAGGCATCATGAAATCAGCAGATTATCAGGTGTTTTGGAGACCAATGTTCAACCCAGTGTCCAAAAACTGGGTCTCCGTTGAAGGTTGTGGGTCTTCCAGCAGGACAACGACCCCAAACACACATAAAAAACACCCATGAATGGTTCAAGAAGAGGTTCTGGAGTGGCCAGATCTGAATCACATCCATAACCTATGGCGAGTTCTGAAAACAGCAGTTGGTGGAGGTCACCCTTCAAACATTGAAGAATTAGAGACGTTTGCTCATGGTTAGTAAAGTAGGAAAGCACAGAAGAATAGCCCATGAGGAAATAAGTTGTTACTACAATGCCAGAAGATGACCTCGCCTCTAAATGACTTAAACAGCTGTCTTAAACCTGATCTGTCTATGTAGCCTACAGTGGATTGATGCTCTGACATCATTGTCCATGTTGTGGTTGAGGCAGAGAAGCTCTCTGCTTGAAAGTCTCTGTGAGATTGTTTGTCTCCCAGCCTTGATAGACCTGTAATGGGCCTAAACAACAGAGACCGGAGAATATCTGTACTCCTTAAAACTCACTAATGTTATTGAAACACTGTCTTCTTCAAAACCGCAATGTATAACTCATTGTTAAAATTACACATGACACATTATCTAAGCACACATTCCCTCATCCTTTTGTCTGTTTCTTTCTCGCATAGGCATGTACACATACGCAGGCACATGCTCGCACGCATGGATTTCATGAAGGCCTTTTGGTGTACTCTGACGTAGTTTTACTAGGGTGTGTAGTACACTGTGAAGTCTATCGAGTCATAGCGTGTTCAGACAGGCTCCACATTCTTTCTAAGCATGTAAATCAGGGGTGTCAAACTCATTCCACGGATGGCCTAGTGTCTGTGGGTTTTTTGTTTTTTTCCTTTTAATTAAGACCTAGACAACCAGGTTAGGGAAGTTCTTAAGGTTGGCTTGCCAGCTATTTTATTAATCATATTAATCATTACCTCTTATCATTTCATCATTCTGAACAGTCGTAACCTGCTTGCATTTGCAAAACCCCCAGCCTTACTAATGATTCAGTACTACACAAATTGGTGTAATTATTTATTTACTAGCTAACTAAATAATAGCACAGGATAACATACACACTTACTTAATACATTATAAAGTGTCCCTAGCGGACTGACACAACAACATATGGCGGCTTGTTACACAACGACATGGAGAGGGAGGAAAAAGAGACACATCGTTGAAACTATTCGCACAGTAATCATATACTTTGCACACAAATTGCCGCCCGTTTGGAGTAAGATAAATGTATTTATGTGTGAATGCCTTCGTTCGTTTTTTTATCTCTGTCCGAACCAGCCCTCCTTAGGAAGGGTGTTGGGTTGGCCTTTCAGCGGCACGCTTGTAAGGCTCTGATTGTCCGAAAGGGGACCCCCTTTCCCGTCTTCTAATGTTGTTCACTCTGGAAGATGCTCCTTGGAAGATAGCCGTGTCGATGGTGATGAAAGTAGCGTACTACAGTGATTTGAGAAGAGTAGTACGGTGGAATGGTTTGAAGAGTAGTAGGATGGTCCCACTTCAATTCGCTTTTCTAGATATTTGTTTTAGGACCTAATCAGCTGTACCAGTGATTGCCTGAGAGGGTTTTCTTCTCCAAATCATGTTGGTATTCAGGGTTCAAACCACTCTGGCGTGAGCTGCAGCTCGACGCTTTTCTGGTCTGGGAGTTGAGTTTATTTTCTTCACCTCGTGTTGAGGTTCAAAGTTCCAATCATTTCAAATGTGTAGCTACCACTTCACGTTTTTCTGGTCTAATGTTAACTTCTTTACCAATCCTTCTATGCACTCTGGTAGAAGGGGGCATTTCCATCAGGCTGACACACTCTCTGACCTCACTCGGGGCGTGGCTACTTACCATGTGTAAAGTTTATAGGAGACAAATTCTCATAGCTCCTAAAATCACATTCAAAACGTATGACAAATGATGAAAGTATTTTTGTTATTTCATATACAACGTTAAGGATGGAGACGTCATAGATGTAGTGTATATACTTTTCAAGTTACCTTATTTCCTTTATAACCTTTTTAATGACATCACAAAATATCAACCCATATGACATGATTATTCTTTAGTTCACCACTGACCATTCCTCACATTCGTCTGTTAGAAATATTGTTCTAGTATTCGCTTTAGGACGTGTTAGGGTTTCGGCGGGAAGACTGTTTGTATAGATAAAGCACATCCCTCTCTTAACCAAAACACTTTCGTGATTTTTCATATTTCATATTGCCCTGTTCACCGACGAACACAAGAATTTCACGTATATACATTAATGATTTCTTACTCAAAGCGGGCGACGGTTTGTGTGCAACGTATATGGTTACTTTAGGTGAGAGGAGTTTCTGAATGTACCAATGTTAAGTGTCTCTGTCCCTCTTCCTCTCCATCTTAACAAGCATCAATGTTGTTGTCATTCCGCTATGGACCTGTTATCAGCGTATTACGTCTCCAGTCAATAACCAGTGCGGAGTGTGTATGTTTATCCTGTGTTCCCATTTAATTAGCTAGTAAATAAATAATTAAACCAATTTGTGTCATACTGAATCATAAGTAAGCCTCAGGTTTTTGCAGATGCAAGGAGGCTACAACTGTTCAGAATGATGATATGATACAAGGTTATGATTAACAAGTTGACTGTTTATAGATGTGATGGGTAAAGACCTTTTTAGAGTTTAATTCGGTAGATGCTAACTCTTTAAAGAACCACTCTCGTGGTGCCCCAGATCCTAATGAGTTAATTGTTACATGATTAATAAAAAATTGGGTAACAATTAAACATAGTTAGTTAATTAGATAAATAACAGTCTTCAGATTGATGTTAAGGTCAAGTCACGACACATTGATTTTCGCACTGTTAATTACATAACATTAAATTATACTAAAGTAGACTACCTTCACATTACCTATAGAAAACATATTAGTATTTCAAAGCGTTGGTTTCCTGTCATACCATTGTTAGTGACCGGGATCATGTCAGACCATAATTATCACACTCATACTAAACTCAATATGTAATAACCGTAATGGTATTCCCTTCAAGAGCCAACCTGTCAGACACGTAGGTTCTTAATTTAAAAAATAAATAATTTATTGTTAAATTTGACCCGTTTTTCATGGTATCCAATTGTTTAGTAGCTACTATCTTGTCTCATCGCTACAACTCCCGTACGGGCTCGGGAGAGACGAAGGTTGAAAGTCATGCGTCCTCCGATACACAACCCAACCAAGCCATACTGCTTCTTAACACAGCGCACATCCAACCCAGAAGCCAGCCGCACCAATGTGTCAGAGGAAACACTGTGCACCCGGCAACCTTGGTTAGCGCGCACTGCGCCCGGCACGCCAAAGGAGTTGCTGGTGCGTGATGAGACAAGGATATCCCTACCGGCCAAGCCCTCCCTAACCCGGACGACACTAGGCCAATTGTGCGTCGCCCCACGGACCTCCCGGTCGCGGCCGGTTACGACAGAGCCTGGGCGCAAACCCAGAGTCTCTGGTGGCACAGCTGGCGCTGCAGTACAGCGCCCTTAACCACTGCACCACCCGGGAGGTCGTAGGATCTTAATTTGACCAGTATTGTCATAACAAAATAGTACTGCAGCAACAGGATTTTAACGTTTAGTCCATACGTACTTTCCGCCAACGCAATGTTGCTTGATCAGTGGTTAGGCTATTAGCTAGCCAAAATTTAAGCTACATGAACAGTGCAATACTGTAAAAATAACCAATTGTTAGTGCAGGTTTTCAGTAAATCCTATGGTGCAGAGAAAATTCCCAGCAATAACAGAGTGATCAAATTAAGATCCTACACCTGTAAACTGTAAGATGATAAAGATGGCTTAGAACTTTTCAAGGTTCTTTCCTGTTGCTCGTCTTGGAAGATTTGTTATTTCTTAGGAATACATGACCTATATTCTCAATCTCATCCAGTATGTGCCTCAGACGGTCAGAAGATAACAAAAACGATACATTATATATCTTCCCTTTACAATCGAATCCTCTGGTCATGTTTTATTAGTTGTAACTGAGGCTTGGGGGTGACCACAGTCAATCTGCCCTGTAGTCAGCTGGTGTACAGTAGCTGGGCAAGATTTAGAACTTTCCTCTGTCAGCTCTGATGGAATAAGGGCCGAGCACTCAGTTGCTCTTCTTTGAACCTTCCCTGGCCCTTTCACCGACTGCAACAACTACGGTGCCCAGTCATGCACACTGCATTCGTTATAGATGTGGTCCAGCCAACACATTGCATTGAACCACATCACACAACAACACATGCTCTCTCATTTGCCAATGTTTAGTTTATTGATTTGTTTGAGTTCATCCTGATTGTCTGTACTTCAATTCAGGCTAAATTACTCTATAGCTCATTAGGTTAAAGTACATTACATTTTGAATTTGGTCTCATCTTCAGATTGAGCTGCATGTGCATCTTGATGGCGCTCTCCGAGTGGAGACCATCCTAGACGTTGCCAAGTAAGTCTATAAACCTGTTGAATTCTTAGTATTTTGTTTAAATAGTGTGTTTTATAACAGGTTTTGCAAGTTCTCTTTAAACATTAACTGTCAATTACCTTTGGTAAAAGGGCTATTAGACTCAAGTGACATGGTTTATTAGGTTCATGTGACACATTGTTCTTTCAGTATCTTTCGTTTGGAACATGTAGACCTATTTATGGGGCTATTTTTAAAACTAGCAATTTCCTTTAAGTCATTAATATAATTCATTGAAATTAACATTGAGCAGCTGTGGCTACCTATTGCTGGTTGTACTTTTAAAGTCCTCTGTTTCTGTATGTCTGTACCAGGCGACGTGGGATCCCCCTACCTGCATACACAGTGGAGGACATGAGACGAATCTGTGTGATACACCAGCCTGCCACCCTCACAGAGTTCCTTGGCAAGTTCGCAGAGTACATGCACGTTATTGCGTAAGTACCCTGAACATGAAGATGGCTGAGATAATGAGATGCTGACTACTGCACGAATCCCCTGAGCTTTTGGTGTCATACTGTAGTTATCACCGGGAGAAGTTGTCTCACGATGTCAAACTCAATAGCAGTGGTGGAAAAAGTAACCAATTGTCATACTTGAGAAAAAGTAAAGATACCATAATGGAAAATGACTCAAGTAAAAGTGAAAGTTACCCAGTAAAATACTTATTGAGTTCAAGTCTAAAAGTATTTGGTTTTAAATATACTTAAGTATCAAAAATAAATGTAATTGCCAAAATATATTTAAGTATCAAAATAATTTTGAATCCTTTATATTTAGCAAATATAAAGGCATGGTTTTCTTGTTTTAAAATGTATGGATAGCCAGAGGCCCAATCCAACACTGAGACATAATTTACAAACAAATTATTTGTGTTTAGTGAGTTCGCCAGATCAGAGGCAGTAGGGATGACCAGGAATGTTCTCTTGATAATTGCATGAATTGGACCATTTTCCTGTCCTACTAAGCATTCAAAATGTAACTAGTACTTTAATAGTTTTTTTTAGGAATGTAGTAAAAGTAATCAAAAAATAGTAAAGCAAAGTACAGATAACAAAAAAAACGACTTAAGTAGTACTTTAAAGTGTTTTTACTTAAGTACTTTACGTGTTACAGCACAAGATGGTGTCAAGGGGCTAAACTACCAATCATAACTGCTGTACAGTGTGTTAGGAGTTAAGAGTTTAAAATATGTTTGCATGACACGCAATGCAATCAACACACTTTTAAAGACTGTCATTTGGGACTGTCATTTGTAATGATTGTGAATTGAGTTAAGTTAAATAGCAGCCCAATTGAGGTACCTTCACTTTTAAGACCAGCGCTTGATAGGTCTTCTTCCTGGTTAGTATTATGCAATGTTTCCTCTGGTGGCCAGACTAGGGGGTCAGTTAGTTGAAATGCAGATCATGCAGCACAGAGGAGCACGTCATGATGCCAGCAGGTGTTTCTTTGGCAACCAACTGAACTCAGACAGAGTCAAGGTTGTTATGTATTCCATTCCCATTACAACACTACCTTATATTTAACCCAAAATCTACAGTACCAACATATTTCACATTTTGGCCCCCCAGATGGTACTTTTGAAAAAAGCAACAATCCTAGTAAAAATCTAACCTCAAACCAGTACATCACTGGGGCCAAACTTCCTGCCATCCAGGACCTCTATATCAGGCGGTGTCAGAGGAAGGCCCAAAAAATTGTCATAGAATCCAGCCACCCTAGTCATAGACTGTTCTTTCTGCTACCTCACGGCAGGTGGTACCGGAGCGCCAAGTCGAGGTTCCAAAAGGCTTCTTAACAGCTTCTACTCCTGAACAGCTAATCAAAGGGCTACCCAGACCCCTCTTTTACGCTGCTGCTACTCTTTGTTTATAATCTATGCATAGTCACTTTAACTCGACCTACATGTACATATTACCTCAACTAACCGGTGCCTAACCGCACATTGACTCTGTACCGGTACCCCTGTATATAGCCTTGCTTGTTATTTTGCTGCTGCTGTTTAATTATTTCTACTTTTATTTTCAACTTTTTCCTGAAAACGTATTTTTTTTAAAACATCTTAACTTCTTAAAGTATTGTTGGTTAAGTGCTTGTGGGTAAACATTTCACTGTAAGGTTGTTGTATTCGGCGCATGTGACAAATAACATTTGATTTGATTTTAACACGTGATGTTTCTATTCTCTGCCAGACTAACCAACAACCTCCCACAACTATGAAAAGAAACAATAATGGTTTGTAGTCGTAGCCTCTAGCCAGGACAGAGCAGCTGCTAGCTAGCGGTTATGCTGAATAAAGCATTCTTTATCAAGTCCTTCCCTTAAAAGCCTTGTTGTTGTGTCTGGTGCAACCCCCCCCCCCCCCACACACACACACACACACACACACACACACACACACACACACACGTACACACACACACACAACAAAATGGGGAACTTGATAGCTGCGTTTGGCTCATGCAGGATTTTTGTGTGTTTAGATGGATGGATAAGCATGGGGGTGGGGGAACAAAAAGCATTCAGACCAGGCCAGTTAGCAACAAGCGTTCGCGTTTTCACTTCCAGTGTAAAAGCCGGAAGCAGTCTTTTTTTTTTTCCAATCATGTGATGTGAAACAGAATCTGTGTTGTGAAGTCAAAAAGCAACAGAGAGGAAAACGACGCTAGGAACATCTGAGTGAGTTTGCAGACATTTCCCACCACTCCAACATACCCATTACTCCACAGGGACTGTTGCAGAAATATAAATAGTAAATCAAAGTACAGATACCCCCCAAAAAATCTACTTAAGTACTACTTTAAAGTCATTTTACTTACGTACTTTAGACCACTGCTCAAAAGTGAGCGTTTGATTAATCTCTTGATCAATGAGTGTTAGGGTGAGTTTGTTTTATGCTGGTAGTGTTACAGCACAAGTTGGCGTCAAGGTGCTGCACGACTCATTTGTGTTCGTGTCAAGTTCAGTTTACAGGAGGTTGTGCTCCACCGAGCTCTTTAATCAGCTTTATTATTGCAGATGGCTCTTAGATGGAGATGAAAGTTCAATCTGTAGAGAGCCATGACAGGGAGATGACATGTACTGTATGTACTGTTTACTTCCCTGTTTTATTTCAACAGGAATCATAACTGCTGTACGGTGTGTTAGGAGTCAAGAGTTTAAATGTATTTGCATGACACGCAATACAATCAACAAGCTTTTAAAGAACACGTGATCACCTAATTTGTTAAATTACGGCTAAAATATGAAAGCGAGGGGGAGCTTGGTATTGGGACTGTCATTTGTAATGATTGTGAATTGTGTGAGTTAAATAGCAGCCCAATTGGGGTACCTTCACTTTAAGACCAGTGCTTGATAGGTCTTCTTCCTGGTTAGTGAGTGAATAACGCAGACAGAGACAGTATTATACAATGTTTCCTCTGGTGGACAGACTAGGGGGTCAGTTAGTTGAAATGCAGATCATGCAGCACAGAGGGGCACGTCATGATGCCAGCAGGTGTTTCTTTGGCAACCAACTGAACTCAGACAGAGTCAAGGTTGTTATGTATTCCATTCCCATTACAACACTACCTTATATTTAACCCAAAATCTACAGTACCAACATATTTCACGTTTTTGCCCCCCAGATGGTACTTTTGAAAAAAAGCAACAATCCTAATAAAAATCTAAACTCAAACCTCACCCACTGCTCAGACTAACGTGATGTTTTAATTCTCTGCCAGGCTAACCAACAACCTCCCACAACTATCAAAAGAAACAATAATGGTTTGTAGTCGTAGCCTCTAGCCAGGACAGAGCAGCTGCTAGCGGTTATGCTGAATAAAGCACCCCCCCCCCCCTACACGACAACAACAAAATGGGGGAACTTGCTAGCTGCGTTTGGCTCATGCAGGAGTTTTGTGTGTGTAGGTGGATGGATAAGCATGGGGGTGGGGGAACAACACGCATTCAGACCAATCATGTGATGTGAAACAGAATCTGTTGTGAAGTCAAAAAGCAACAGAGAGGGAAACGACGCTAGGAACATCTGAGTGAGTTTGCAGACATTTCCCCCCCACTCAAAAATACCCATTACTCCACAGGGACTTTTGCAGAAATGTGCACAATATAACGGAATGATATGCACTCAAAATCCAATGAAACTACTATTACAAATAACTATAATATTCTATTATCCCCTATGTCATTCTTCAAATACTGTACACAGGCTGATCTTATGTCCTTTATCGTCATTGCAGGGATAATGATAATTACAGGGATAATGATAAGTAATTTTCTCCTCCAGACAGTCAGTCCTATTGGCAATAGCAGCTAATTGCTCAGTGTAAGTTCAAGTGCAGTTCAGAGGTCACGTGGAGTGTTGGTTCAGCGGCTCGCTATGCTCTGACTCTGTGACAGTAATAGTCCTCCTGCTGTGGTGTGCTGAGGATGTACGATCAGATTACCCTTCTGCCATTCAGACACACAACTACCCTTTACTAGCCCTGCAGGCAAAGAGGGAAAAGACTGAAAGAATAGTTGGCCGTTCCTAGAACATTTCCTTTGTTTTATGTGTGTCCTAAATCAAGTTGTTTTAAAAATGTATTTGTATCTGGATGAGCATAATTTGAGGAAATCCCCCAACAATGTAGGGCCTTTGTTGCTGACTAACAATTAGCATTTTACCTGCCATCGTTGAGTAAATATTTGTGTTGTTTCTCTTGGCCTTCCACTGATTTTGTATTACCTTTCCAGTGGCGACAGAGAGGCGATCAAGAGGATAGCTTACGAGTTTGTGGAGGACAAAGCCAAAGAAGGGGTCATCTACGTTGAAGTTAGATACAGCCCACACTTGCTGGCTAACACTGACGTGGAACCCATTCCATGGAAGCAAGAAGAGTAAGTGGATATGATATTTTTCTGAGTTGGTAAGGTAGCTGGCAGAAAAGTGTGAATTTGAAACATACCGCATTAGCGATGGTCACACTTGAATATATGGACATGTGCAATACAGTACTTCTTTGAGTTCCTTGTGCTCTCCAATGGCAGAGTTTTGTATTGTTCACGTCATTTGTAGGTATCTGTTCTTGTCCTCAGAGCTCAAAACGTATAACATTCAACATAGAAATGCATTCAAGGATTCTCGCGGTCTTGATTTCACTCGCTCTCTTCTCCCAGAGGTGACCTGAGCCCGGATGAGGTGGTTCACTTGGTGAACCAGGGTCTGGCCGAGGGAGAGAAGGCGTACAAGATCAAAGCCAGGTCCATTCTGTGCTGCATGCGCCACATGCCAAGTAATGCCCTCACTGTCCTGTTCATGCTCCTGTCCTGTCTGTCTGGCACGACTCATCCCCTCCTCGTTGTCTGTAGTTAATGTCTGTGATCCTTATCACACTGTAGGAGGTTGCAAGCCAAAACATCTCACATTTAAAAACACCTCCCACACTTCCTGTTGTGTCATTTTCCGACTGTCTCTCGTTTCATTCCATCCCCACTCAACTGTGTTGATCTATACTTGACGATGGTTGTGATGCTGTGCACATTTATTTATTTTTCTCCTTAGCTGATATTACCATTTGCTGACCCAATGCAGACAGTAAAAAAAGGGGCTCTTGTTTGTGTATTGTATCACTGAATGAACAATTGCAAGTCTCATCTCCTATGTTACAGTACAGAATGGAGCTAGCATTGTCTCCCATACAAAAGATCCCCTTTCAGGGCTTCCCAAACTCGGTCCTCGGGACCCCAAGGGGTGCCCGTTTTGGTTTTGGCCCTAACACTACACAGCTGATTCAAAAGACCAAAGCTTGCTGGTTAGTTTATTACTTGAATTAGCTGTGTAGTGTTAGGGCTAAAACCAAAACGGGCACCCGTTGAGTTTGGGAAACGCTGCAAGTATTAGTTAAGTCATTTGGATTGATGTAACTTTCTGACTTACCAGAGCATAGTATCTGTATTTGAAATTACATGTAACAAAATGTCAGTGGCTATTTTAGGCAGACATTCCAGTGAACAGTGCTCTGTAGTCAGTTTTGGGGATTTTGATTCTGCTTTTAAATTTTTTAACTGGACAATTTGACCTTTTCAACTATTACTTTTAGCTTTTACTGAGATGCTTGGCATATTACACATTCGTGGACTGCAGCAGACCATTTAGATAACCATTAGGTCATAAATCTAGCATGAAAACATTTCAGAAACATCCCCAGAAATCAAACATTATACGTTTAAAAAAAAAAAATCTCATCTGTTTGACCTTACTGGGTTGCTACTGCTAATAAACGTGTGTGTTGCGTTGCACAGGCTGGTCCATGGACGTGGTGGAGTTGTGTAAGAAGTATAAGAAGAACGGAGTGGTGGCTATTGATCTGGCAGGAGACGAGTCACTCAACTGTGAGGCCTTCCCAGGACACAGGATGGCCTATGAGGTAACTGCCTAACTTTGAACCCCTCCTATCCAATGCACACTGTATGTGCTCTAGTCAACTGTTTTATCATTGTCGTGCAAGCATGCATGGTTAACGGAAATGCTAAAGGACTAGAGTTGTCTTTAGCACATCGTATGCACATCGTATGCAGGATATGAGGTTAACCACGGTCCTACTATCATGCAGCATACCATGCTAGGTTTTATGGTTTAAAGGTGAGAGCTCAAACTCCAACTTGCTCAAAACTTAAAGGAGTGGGAGCATAGAGCGAAGGTGTACTGAAAACACTAAGAATGATTCACATTTGATTGTTGCAGAACAGATGTTGCAGAACCGCAGACATTTAAGTCCTGCAATTGGTTGATGTATTTCCTAACGGGCCAATTACTTGCACCTTTCTTGTCATTATAATGAATGGAGTTGCTCTGTAGCAGAACCCATTCAGTACATAGAGGCATGACGGTCACTTTAGAGACCCATTTGATGGCGAGATCATTCTTGTGAGCCATTTTCTTGAAACCAAAAAACTTTCTTAAGAATAACAAAGGACTTTCAGCAATAAAACTATTCGCGCTGTGGTAAAGTTGGGCCAACTTTAGAAATACCATAAGTCGGTAATAAATGTGGTAATAACAAGCCGACCAAAAGTCGACACACGTCGTTTCAACACGCATTTCGTTCGTACTGCTTTGCATAGATCTATTTTCCATGTTTGTGGTGTAAATGAATACGAGACCGTTAAATCATTCCCTCAGGACAATATCTGGGAACACTGTGGTAAGTTTGACCAGAGGCTGGAGTGATACATTTGGACATGCCAGGGCAAAATACTAGGGGCTGGTATCTCAGAGCCAGATTAAGCCTAGTCCTGGACTAAATGGCACTTTCAATGGAGAATCTCCATTGAATATAAGGATGCCTTTTAGGCCAGGACTAAGCTCCATCTGCATCTGGGCAACTGGCCTTAAGAGAATATTAAAAGAGAGCACTGCACTAATACAGACTGTTAACATAACTGAACAAGCTCTAGATGTTTTTTTTTTTTTTAGAAGCGATGCTGGGGTTTGTCAAAATCTGATGTTTCTCAAATGTTGTTGGTGAGATATAGTCCTTTTCAGTCTAGCCCTTGGCAAAAAAAGAAATAAAAAATATCTCCCTACTCGTGACAGCAGCACAAGCTCTTGGAATCTCTGAGGTCTTGGAACAATCTTGTGACTGTAGGTCATCCATGTATAATTACATAGTTTCAAGACAATGAAAAGTATTTAGGTCGGGAACTAACTGCATTGCTAATGTAAAACCCAGATAGTTCTCTGGTTAACTTGGTGTTGATGCTTTTCATTGACCTTGATTGACCTTGATTGACAGGAAGCAGCGAGATGTGGGATCCATAGAACAGTCCATGCAGGAGAGGTGGGCCCTGCCTCGGTGGTGAAAGAGGTGAGCTTTCCTTTCCTCTATAGTCTTTGGGGAACACTAAATATGTCCATTTTAAATGACATGTCCAATGGCTGTTCAGCTTGACCCAAGACTTCCTCTACTGCTCAACACACAGCAGCGTTATTATGTTACAAGTGATTGCGTTGTGAAAACATATCCCCTCCCCTTTTATAACAACTTAAATATGTATTTCAGATGGAAACAACTCAGTACTGTTAAGGTTTTCTTGTGTCGAAAGAGAGGAGGACCAAACTGCAGCGTGGTTATTAGTAAACATCTTTAATAAAGATGAAAAACAAACAATAAAAAACAATAAACGTGAAAAACCTAAACAGCCCTATCTGGTGCAAACATACACAGAGACAGGAACAATCACCTAAGAAACACTCAAAGAATATGGCTGCCTAAATATGGTTCCCAATCAGAGACAACGATAAACACCTGCCTCTGATTGAGAACCACTCCAGGCAACCATAGACTTTTCTAGACAACCCCACTAACCACAATCCCATAACCTATGAAAAAAAACCTAGACAAAACATACCACATAAATAACCCATGTCACACCCTGGCCTGACCAAAATAATAAAGAAAACACAAAATACTAAGACCAGGACGTGACAAGTACACACAGCACACAATCCAATTTCATGTCTCCCGGAAAGTCTTCGCTAGCCTATGTGACTTCCATTCTATGGAAGCCATCTTTTAAAATGGTGCAACCAAAGACCGCATATTACCAGGCATAGGGTGAACTCATTTGAATTCAATCCCTTTTTGACAGCACCCCTTTTGATTAGAACGAAGCCTTCCATACATATTTGCCCATCGTAGAAGTGCTCAGAAAGTTACTTTTTTTTTCTTAAAGGGTTACTTCGGAATTTTGGCAATGAGGCCCTTTATCTACTTCCCCAGAGTCAGATGATTTTGTGGATACCATTTTTATGTCTCTGTGTCCAGAATGAAGGGAGTTGGAGGTAGTGCTGCGAGGCAATGCTAACTAACATTAGCGCAAGGATTGGAAGTCTATGGGTATTTAAAAGCTTAGAAACAGGGTGGTAAAACTGTTTTTACAAAAATGTGACCTGTTTCAATAAGCTAGGCTTACGTTGCACGTCACTACTGCACAGGAGAGACATTTCAAGTTTATTTATTTATTTGAGGAAAATGTGTTTTTTGGGGGCAGAAATGCCTTGTGGAACATGTTAACTTTCATGTGCCTTAATAACAATCTTGTATGCAATCTGTAAATAAAAATAAAATTGTAAAATTATGAGCCTAGTTGGTTTAGCCACAGAAAAAGCCAGGAACCTTCCCTCTAGCCATGATTGTCTGAAATAATGGATGGGCTGGACTTGCCGAGAGAAGTTCGGATTGGTCTGCCCTGTAGCATGCTTCTGTCTATAACATGAGCTGCTCAGTAAACAGTTAATGAACATGCACCTGTGGAACGGTCGTTAAGACACTAACAGCGTACAGACGGTAGGCAATTAAGGTCACAGTTATGAAAACTTAGGACACTAAAGAGGCCTTTCTACTGACTCTGAAAAACACCAAAATAAATATGCTCAGGGTCCCTGCTCATCTGCGTGAACGTGCCTTAGGCATGCTGCAAGGAAAGATGAGGACTGCAAATGTGGCCAGGGCAATAAATTGCAATGTCCGTATTGTGAGACGCCTAAGACAGCGCTACAGGGAGATAGGACGGACAGCTGATCGTCCTCGCAGTGGCAGACCACGTGTAACAACACCTGCACAGGATCGGTACACCCGAACATCACACCTGTGGGACAGGTACTTGATGGCAACAACAACTGCTCGAGTTACACCAGGGATGCACAATCCCTCCATCAGTGCTCAGACTGTCCGCAATAGGCTGAGAGAAGCTGGACTGAGGGCTTGTAGGCCTGTTGTAAGGCAGGTCCTCACCAGACATCACCGGCAACAACGTTGCCTATGGGCACAAACCCACCGTTGCTGGACCAGACAGGACTGGCAAAAAGTGCTCTTCACTGACGAGTCGCGGTTTTGTCTCACCAGGGGTGATGTCGGATTCGCGTTTATTGTTGAAGGATTAAGCATTACACGAAGGCCTGTACTCTGGAGAGGGATCGATTTGGAGGTGGAGGGTCCGTCATGGTCTGGGGCGGTGTGTCACAGCATCATCGGACTGAGCTTGTTGTCATTGCAGGCAATCTCAACGCTGTCCGTTACAGGGAAGACATCCTCCTCCCTCATGTGGTACCCTTCCTGCAGGCTCATCCTGACATGACCCTCCAGCATGACAATGCCACCAGCCATACTGCTTGTTCTGTGTGTGATTTCCTGTAAGACAGGAATGTCAGTGTTCTGCCATGGCCAGCGAAGAGCCCGGACGTCTGGGACCTGTTGGATCGGCGGGTGAGGGCTAGGGCCATTCCCCCCCAGAAATGTCCGGGAACTGGCAGGTGCCTTGGTGAAAAGTGGGGTAACATCTCACAGCAAGAACTGGCAAATCTGGTACAGTCCATGAGGAGAAGACTCACAGCAGTACTTAATGCAGCTGGTGGCCACACCAGATACTGACTGTTACTTTTGATTTTGACCCCCCTCTGTTCAGGGACACATTATTCCATTTATGTTAGTCACATGTCTGTGGAACTTGTTCAGTTTATGCCTCAGTTGTTGAATCTTGTTATGTTCATACAAATATTTACACATTTTAAGTTTGCTGAAAATAAGCGCAGTGGATAGTGAGAGGACATATTTTTTTGCTGAGTTTATATTGCCAATTTTAATATGGTACGTAATATCCACTTTCCTTGATTCTAACAAAGATTATTCAACCCCAAAATCTGCTAAGGAGCAGGTTTGATCCAAACTTTCTCATCTCACAAAATATAATACTTTTCTTGCCTCACACCCAAGCTAACTGGCTAATGTTGGCTAGCTTGCTAGCTAACGCTACTTCCAGACACGAACAAGAGAATACATCTTCCCTCTCCATTCTACTCACCTAGCAGAGCTGGTTAGGCTTTTTTCATGTTTATTTGAAACGTTGGTGACTAACTGTGCTGCTGGCAATAATTTAAATGACGTTATTTCCCTAACGTTTACTGATGCCGGCTATATTCAACCAGCAATAGCCAGAGCGAATTTACCAAGTACCCCATTTAACAATGTCCATACTCAAATTACTTCACAAATAGTACAGCTAATGCGATTATGCTGATAGAACTCTAACATCAATACACTGGTGTATTGAGCTAATGATTCTTCTTCTGCCAACTCACAATTACATCCCTGAATTCTATAATTACATCCCTGAATTCTCTAAGATTGGAATTTTCTTTCAGCAGGGCCGAATTTTTAGAATGCTTATGCGCTTCTATTAGTGTTTTTATGGCTTTGTTCGTGTCCCTCTCTTCTATGAATTTATTTCCGCTCCTCTCCTCTCTCCTCAGGGTTTTAATATATGCCAGTCTTTTTCTGAGACTATCTCCCAGATCCTGTAGACAGTCATATAATGCTTTAACCTAATCTCTAACAAATGATCCATAAAGAGACTTTTCACTTTTCACTCTGTCAATTATGTTAGTATTGTGGAGTAACTGTAATGTTGTTGATCCATCGTCATTGTTCGCCTATCACAGCCATTAAACTCTGTTTTAAAGTCACCATTGGCCTCATGGTGAAATTCCTGAGTGGTTTACTTCCTCTCCGACAACGGCGTTAGGAAGGACGTCTGTATCTTCGTAGTGACTGGGTGTATTGATAAACCATTCAAAGTGTAATTAATAACTTCACCATGCTCAAAGGAATATTCATTGTCTGCTTCTTTTTTTCTCCCATCTACCAGTAGGTGTCCTTTTTTGTAAGGCATTGGAAAACCTCCCTGGTCTTTGTGGTTGAATCTATGTTTTAAATGCAATGCTAGTCTGAGGGACCTTACAGATAATTATGTGTGTGGGGTACAGAGATGAGATTGTCATTCAAAAATCATGTTAAACACTATTATTGCACACAGTGCGTCCATGCACATTTTCTCTCCTGAACTTATTTACTGTAGGCGTGCCATAACAAAGGGGTTGAATACTTATTGACTCAAGACATTTCAGCTTTTCATTTTAAATACATTAGTAAAAATTTTGAAAAACATAATTTCACTTTGACATTATTGGGTTTTGTGTGTAGGTCAATGACATCAAAAACAACAAATAAAAAATCACGATTTAATCCATTTTAATTTTAGGCTGTAACACAACGAAATGTGGAACAAGTCAAGGGGTTTGAATCCTTTTCTGAAGGCACTGTATCAAACTCAACCATTGATCTTTTCCAGTGATGAAGACATGGATGTCTCCTAGTAGGGTGGGGTATGCAAAAATGGGTCAACTTTAGGCACTTCTATGTTTTGAAATTCAGGTCCAAAAAGTCCCTTTCTCACCACTTCTTCCATGGGCAAACATGTCTGGAAGGAAGGTTTCGTTTAAATCATATGGATTTACCCAACAGCCAGTAGTTCTGTTAACGTGTAAATGAAAACATTTTTACCTGTTTGTGCATAGCCGCGGAAAGTAGGGGTGCTGAGGGTTCTGCAGCACCCATTGATATATCACAATGAAAAAAAAATATATAGAAAAATAATGATAGAAAAAATATATAATCACAATTTGGGCACTAGGTCTTTATTACTCCCGTATGAGCGGATAGAAATGTCCTTGAGAGCAGAGCGGGGAGAGAAATACCCCTCCCCAGCCCAAAACATCTTTAACGTGATTTCTCTGCCATGCCTTTGAACTGCTTGGTGACCCATATCTGATGTCTTCTTCAGGCTGTGGAGGTCCTGAAAGCAGAGCGAGTAGGACATGGATACAACACACTGAAGGATCAAGTGTTGTACAAACAGCTCCTGGAGCAGAACATGCATTTTGAGGTAAGAATGTGCACGTTACTTTTCACCTGTAATGAAAGTCACATTGAGCTTTGTAGACACAGTATATTACATGATGTATCACTCACTTTATCTCATAAAACAAGCCATACACACTGTGTACAAAACATTAGAAACCTTCCTTAATATTGAGTTGCACCCCCTTTTGCCTCAATTCGTCGGGGCGTGGACTCTACAAGGTGTTGAAAGTGTTCCGTAGGTATGCTGGCCCATGTTGACTCCGATGCTTCCCACAGTTGTCAAGATGTCCTTTGGGTGGGGGACCATTGTTGATACACACAGGAAACTGTTGAGCGTGACAAACCCAGCAGGGTTGCAGTTCTTGACACTCAAACCGGTGCGCCTGACACTTACTACCATACCCTGTTCAAAGGCACTTAAATATTTTGTCTTGTCCATTCACCCTCTGAATGGCACACACACACACACAATTCATGTCTCAATTTTCTCATGGCTTAAACATCCTTCTTTAAACTGTCTCATCTACACTGATTGAAGTGGATTAACAAGTGACATCAATAAGGGATCATAGCTTTCACTTGGATTCACTTGCTCAGTCTGTCATGGAAAGAGCAGTCATGTTCCTAATTGTGTATATCCTGCCATGGAGGCCTGTATGGCAAGCTAGTGCACAGGGACCTCTGGTGGTCACGGAGAGACATCACACATCTCATCCGCTAGCCGTACATCTGACTACGTCCTGATTCACCACTCCTTATTTTGAAGTGTGCACTTCTACACTTTCTGGCATGGATTTAACAATGGTGGAAACTTACACCAATCATATGTTGTTTTTTTTTTTAACCAATGAGTGGGAGTGTGCAAGGGCACACTTCTGGAAAAGGTTGGCGACTATAGGTACATGAAGGAATGCTGTGTGATTTCAGGTGTGTCCCATATCCAGCAGACTGACTGGAGCCTGTCATCCAGACTTCACCGAGCATCCTGTCATCACGTAAACTGTCTTTCACTCCCTATATTATTTGAATGATACGTCTTTGGATCACGTTTTCACCAATTCATGAAGATTGCAGTTACAGGCTCAGCTTGTTTCATTTTCGTTAAGGTTTACTTCATCACCTCGGAATGACGTGTGTGTGTGTGTGTGGTGTGTGTGTGTGTAGATTCAGGAAGGATAAGGCCAACTACTCCCTGAACACAGATGACCCTTTGATTTTCAACTCCACCCTGCACTTAGACTACAGCACTGCCCAGGAGTACATGGGTTTCACTGAGGAGGAATTCAAGAGACTGGTACAAAGCAAATTTGAACTCTTATTCCAATTTGGCATTGTGGTTTAATACCGTGAAATACTATCTACCACTGTTGATAATACCATGTGTGTCAAATACTACAGTATACTCACCTTTGGATGGTTGAATGTTTCTCTCTCGCTCACCTTGTTTTCCAGAACATAAACTCGGCTAACTCCAGCTTCTTGCCTGAGAAGGAGAAGAAGGATCTTGTTAACGAGTTGTATGAAGCCTATGGGATGGTGAAGAACACCATGTCTTTTGAAATGAAGCGCTGATCAGATCCGCTTAAATGGCAACACAACAAACCAGGAACCAACCACTTTAAACTCTTACTTCCACTCTGGAATGTCTATGCTCCTATGTGTACATGCATTGAACTAGCAATGTGTTATTGTACTGCTGTACATAGCTTAAATGCTCTCATTGCAATGGAGAAAAAAAAATGGTTAATTAGTATTCCATCTAACTGTGGATCCCACTGATAAAGCAGTTGTTTAGCCTATTGTGGAATTGGTGCAGAGATATAAAGATGGTCTTAAATGATTTATTTCAACCTGATGGTAAACAGTACAACAATCTGTTTGGTCTTTCTCAAAGTGAAACTAACAACTTACCTTGCCTCATCAAACAACAAGCACTTTATATGCCTCAGTCAATTCTCAAAGTACTTTTTGCATCCGGTATATATCATATATCATTAATTGAATGTAATAGATATGTACTATCCATTTATGCTTAAAGGTAAGTACTTTTCATCTACTGGTGGTAAAGGAAAGCTATTGTGTACTATATATGAGTTGTGCCTAGATCAAGTGAGATAGGCCAATAGACCGTTTGAATCACCATGCCCACAACTTACTTATTTTTTTAAATGTGGGGATGCATCGGGTTTACCAGCTCTATACCAAATATTTTCTAAACATTTAATGTTGTTGTAGTTATAGTTCGCCACCTAGTGGTCAACTATAACTATCTACTAGCCATCTCATTGTAAGACGGCCTACTAAAGTGGTTTTATAATTTTAAGAATAAGTTGTGTAATATGTTTTTCTCTGATTTTATAGCGTAACACATTTGATATATTTTTGCATTTTTACTAATTTGAAAGTAATTCAATGTATTATACATCTCTTCTGTGGAGGACAATGACGTTAAAATACGAGCAATGTCTACAATTAAACACTTTTGCATCAAATGGTATTTTCATTCTTGAAACGTATCAGAATAAAACTACAAGATGGACATCACCGCACTATACACAATGTAGTTCAAATGTAAAACCACATTTCATGGCAACCTCCGTATTGAATGGAGAATGGAGAATCAGCAGGACCCAGGCACTTAGAGAGCTTCCTGGTGAGTAACACTTCACTAAAACGTGCTTCTCCTCCTTTATCGAATAAAGACTTACTGTAAATGGAAGTTCAGGTGCTCCTTCCTATTGGCCGAAATGTAAACATTGGCTGTAAACATTCCAATGCACACAAAGCTGTTTATGGTCATAATTATGAGTGCAAATATTAAACTTCCACCAGTCATGTGTTTCTTTGAAGGGGCTAACGCCATTGTTTAAAAAAAGAAGAAGAGTGGAACACCCTAAATATACACTAAACAAAAATATAAACGCAACATGTAAAGTGTTGTTCCCATGATCCATGAGCTGATTTCTGTACAGCACTTTGAGATATCAGGTGATGTGCGAAGGGCTATATAAATAAATTTGATTTGATATAAAAGAACCCATAAATGTTCCATAATTAAAACATCTCTCTCATTCTGTGCATAAATGTGTTTACATCCCTCTTACTGAGCCTTTTTCCTTTGCCAAGATAATCCCTCCATCTGACAGGTGTGGTATATCAAGAAGCTGATTAAAGAGCATGCTCATAACACTGGTGCACCTTGTGCTGGGGACAATAAAAGGCCACTCAAATTTTGTTTTCGCATTTTGAGGGAGCGTGCAATTGGAATGCAGACTGCAGGAATGTCCACCAGAGCGGTTGCAAGATCATTGAATTTCCATTTCCCTTCGATAAAACTGCTCCGAACGTTGTTTTAGAGAACTTGGCAGTACGTCCAACCAGCCTCACAACCTCAGACAAAGCGTATGGCGTTGTGTGGGCAAGTGGTTTGCTGATGTCAACTTTGTGAACAAAGTGCCCCATGGTGGAGGTGGGGTTATGGTATGGGCAGGCATAAGCTACAGACAATGAACACCATTGCATTTTATCAATGACAATGGGAATGCACAGAGATACCATGATGAGACACGGGGGCCCATTGTCGTACAATTCATCTACTGGCATCACCTCATGTTTCAGCATTATAATGTACTGCCCCATGGCGCAAGGATCTGTACACAATTCCTTGTAGCTGAAAATGTCCCCGTTTTTTTCATGGCCTGCATACCCCCCAGACATTTCACCCATGGGGCATGTTTGGGATGCTGTGGATCGACGTGTACGACAGCGTGTTCCAGCTCCCTCCAATATCAAGCAACTTTGCACAGCCATTGAAGAGTGGGACAACATTCCACAAGTCACAACCTACAGCCTGATCAACTCTATGTGAATGAGATGTATTGCGCTGCATGAGGAAAATGGTGGTCACACCAGATACTGACTGGTTTTCTGATCCACGCCCCTACCATTTATTTTAAAGGTATCTCAAAAACAAATGCATTTCTGTATTCCCAGTCATGTAAAATCCATAGTTTAGGGCCTAATGACAACTTAAATTGGCTGATTTCCTTATATGAACTAACTCATTAAAGTCTTCAATTGTTGTTTATATTTTTGTTCAGTATAATTAGCATAATACAAAAGTCCCCATAAAAATCTGTCAATTTAAGAGAGATGTGGAGACCCCTTCAAATGAGTGGATTCGGCTATTTCAGCCACACCAGTTGCTGAAAGATATATAAAATCGAGCACACAGCCATGCAATCTCACTGCTCAAACATTGGCAATAGAATGGCCTTACTGAAGAGCTCAGTGACTTTCAACATGGCACCGTCATAGGATGCAATCTTCCCATCAAGTCAGTTTGTCAAATTTCTGCCCTGCTAGAGCTGCCTCGGTCAGCTGTAAGTGCTGTTGTTGTGAAGAGGAAACATCTAGGAGCAACAACAGCCTGAAGTGGTACCCCACACAAGCTCACAGATCAGAATCTCCGAAGGCTGAATTGCTTAGCGTGTAAAAAATCTTCTGTCCTCAGTTGCAACACTTACTACGGAGTTCCAAACTGCCGCTGGAAGCAATGTCAACACAATAACTTTTCGTTGGGAGCTCCATGAAATGGGTTTCCATGGCCGAGCAGCCGCACCCAAGCCTAAGATCCTCATGCGCAATGCCAAACGTCGGCTGCAGTGGTGTAAAGCTTGCCGCCATTGGACTCTGGAGCAGTAGGAAACTCAATCTCTGGAGTGATGAATCACGCTTCACCATCTGTCCGACAGAGAAATCTGGGTTTGGCGGATGCCAGGAGAACGCTACCTGCTCCAATGCATAGTGCCAACTGTAAAGTTAGGTGTAGGAGGAATAATGGCCTGGGGCTTTTTCATGGTTCAGTGAAGGGAAATTTTAATGCTACAGCATTCTGTGGTAAAAGTTTGGGGATGGCAATTTCCTGTTTCAGCATGACAATTTCCCCGTGCACAACAAGGTTCTTACAGAAATGCTTTGTCGAGATCGGTGTTGAAGAACTTGACTGGCCTGCACAGGGGCCTGACCTCAACCCCATCGAACACCTTTGGGATGAATTGGAAGGCCGACTGCGAGCCAGGCTTAATCGCCCAACTTCACTAATGCTCATGGCTGAGTGGAAGCAAGTCCTCGCAGCAATTTTCCAACATCTAGTGGAAAGCCTCCCCAGAAGAGTGGCGACTGTTATAGCGGCAAATGGGGGGGGGGACCAGATGTTCGAGGAGTAGTTGTCCACATACTTTTGGTCATGTAGTACATCTGTTTTTTTTTTGCATTGGATGTCTCTCAATCCACCGCATCCGCCGATGTCACACTTCTGCATCTGGGGTGAAAGGTGACAGAGCTGCAAAACTATTATGACCCTTCTATGGAAAGATGAGACTCATGAACAAGATGGGGTTCTCCGTTTTGCTCTACGACCCCCACAAGCGTCTTGGGACTCGTCTGAATTCAGTACAGCTGATCTGCCAACTTCTGTCTGTAGCGTCCGAACTGTTTGGGCTACACACCAATATGACCCCTCTGTGAAAAGGTGAGACTCTCACGAACATGTCGGTTGTTTTGTTCTAGGATGCACACAAGACTTGTCTGAAGGTCCCTAAGTACCAGTTGAAAAAAATGAATGGAAGTATATATGGAGACTGTTTAGTGCCCAAAATAAGGGGTTAAATACAATGTAAAAATTATATTTTAAAATATATATTTCATCTCTCTCAGATATAGGATAGGCACTTCAGTCCCCCCAAAAAAAATCTAAAGGAAGTTTGTTCTGTTGTTCCTTGTAGTGAATCTGTAATTCAATGAGTTTGTATGGGCTATTAGCAGTAAAGACAAATTACATTTTTTTTTGTTAAAACAATTCCATATAGCCTAGCACTTACACATTTTATTGCACAAAGAAATTCCAATTACAAAGATATCAGAGAACCATTTGAAATAAATATGACCTCCATTACAGTACATTGTAATTGCAACTTCATGTGTTCTTGTAAAAGAAAGGGTAAACTAAGAAACATGTTTAACTGGGCCACAAACGTACACATAACAAAAGGAGTAACAAATGATTATAGATTCTGTATAGCTCTTCTTCTTGATGGGAGTTAGGTCCAAAGTTCTGTGCTTTCTCATAGTGATATGAGAACATTTCCTTTACCACTGTATTCCAGCAGCAACTATAGGCCAGGATCAGATGTAGTCCTACTTGTCAACTGTCAAGTTCTGTCAACTCCATTTCCCACAATGCCAATTGATAAAGGAGAGGAAGTATCATGCAACTGGACCAGCAAAGCTCCATCAGAGCTACACAGTGAGAGATTATGTCATTGCTGTTGAGGAGTAGGATTCAGGCAGGCAGGACAACCAGTAGATTTCCCTCTCTCCGTGTCTCCTGCTGTCCCTTCCTGTCTGTGTCCCTCTCTCCTCTCCTGTGAGGTGGTTTACGATGGGCCCTTGACTCCCTGGGCCTCTTGGCTGGTTGACCCTTCACCCTCAGGGGCTGGTGATGCACCAGTCTCTCCTTCTGAAAGACAGAGGAAACATGGTCCATTAAAAAAAAACAGCAACCACAAAGGATATTTTTCCACATAAACTGTTTCATATGGCGCAAGTGAACAGCAAATAAGGTATCGTTTAAAAAATAATAATACATGTGCAAAATTCTAAAACACTTTTTGTCATTATGGGGTATTGCAATTTTAGAATAAGGCTGTAACGTCACAAAATGTGGAAAAGGGGACGAGGTCTGAATACTTTCCGAATGCACCCTATAAGTCTAATATCTATGTTCATGTTTTACAGGTATGTCAATTGTAAAGTCTTTTTGTCTAATGTATTTTTCATTATATGTTGGACCCCAGGAAGACTAGCTGTCGCCATTGGCGTCGGCTAACGGGGATCCTAATAAAATCATAAACCATAAAGACACCTCCTGGTTATATAGCATATACGCTCACCTGCAGCCTTCAGGTCCATCCCTTCCATGCCTTTGGTTAATTCACTGGTGCTGGCTGCTGCCCCCTGTCCCTGGATGTCAGGTACTGCGTTCCTGCGGCCTGTACGATCACAATTGATGAAGTCAGAGTACGACGTTGTTGTCTCCACATCCATCATCTGTCCATGACCAGAAACCTCATTACACCTGCAGAGAGAGGGATGGATAAAGTGGGAATGAGAGAGAGAACACAGATGATGCAAAGGACATCAATACACACTTGGGCTTTTCAAAGTCCTACTACTGTGCCAAACACGGTAGTAGCCTGGTTATGCATCCACCATAGCAGCTGGAACTGTGTAAAAACGGAAAATAAACAGTTTGGTTCTGGTTGACACACTAGTCTGAGGGGTATGACTCTGTCAATGTTGAGCCATACAGGTCTGTGCCATTCTGTAGCAACAGTGAAGGAGTTCATTATTGCCATTTGTATTTCTGCACAGGGGCTAATGGAGCTGGTGTCAGTGTTAACTCACCAACCTAATTACAAAAACAAAAAAACAGGAGCGCTGATCTGAGACTCAAACCTTCAAGCCCATCACTCACTTCGGCCGTCTAAAAACTACTCACACAAACAATGCAAGCTTGCAGGAAGTTCCTCTTTATAGGAAATAAGGAGCTTTTATTGAAGTAAAAACACGAGAAGTGATCAATATGAACCAAAGTGTCTGACTGTGCTTATAAAGCCATTCAAAAAGGGCGGAGGTCGGCCGGGGGAGAGAAAAAAAGAAAATAATGAGTTCAAGTAAAGAGCGTATTGAGCTCAGCTATCGATTCCTCCCTGCTCGGTCTTTTTCTTCTTAGCCCATATTAAATTGGGTCATGGATCCTGCCAGGGACTACAACACTGTACAACTGGTGGTTCCTAGGAGAAAAGGAGGGTGGAGGAGAAAAATAAGCTGCTCCAGAAAGAAAAGACAATCATCTACTTTTCGAAGTAAGGGCCTTTCCTCTGGAAAAGAGATGGAGACTGAATCTATGAGCTGGTTAAACCAGACTGAACGCTGCACCCACCATTTGAAACAACTGTGACATGTAGCAAAAAAAATGTGGACTCCAAGCTATGAATTTGTTGGCCCGGTGTGTCTGACAATTACAGGCAGCCGGACGAGTGGACCTTTCCTACTCCCACACTTCCCTCCTCCTCCAACCACCATTAAGAATCAGCCATGGTTGGCCTATGGTCAAGAGCCTTGTAGTGACACTCAAAACAGCATTACAAAGAGTTGATAAGAGAGCTGAATGTCAATCTCGAGCATAACAAAGTTCTACATAGTTTGATAGTCAAGGTCAGGTCGCCACAAATAAGCAACTTTGCCTGCCAAAAAACAACAACGTGTCAACGGATTCAACAAAACATTGAACCCTGAAGAATTCCTGGAGAAAAACTAAGTTGGCAGCAACAGCCTTCTCTCCTTCCATTTTAGCAGTGACACAGTAACCCTGGGTCGGGTGGTTGTCAAACACTCCACTCACATTCCTTTAGTATCACTCAGAGGAACTCATTCAGAACGGCTTCCTCTCTACAGATATTATAAATATTATAATTACCCAGTGTCCGTCGGTATGGGGCAAGGGCAGCTGTGTCTGTGCTGCTTGAAAAAAGAGGAATGAGCTGCAGGGGAGAGAGAGAGAGAGCCGCATAGAATTAGATTACTAGAACAGACATTTGCATTCAAGTCAACACTCTGTGATGGGTGGACCGGTGACCTTATTAGTCAAATTGTCATGGTCTGAAAGGTTTTATCCGTCCTCCCCTCCAGGAGAGGACAGCACCCCAGGAAATGTCACTGAGTGTAGGGCTTCCCTGGGCTGATCCAGAGCACTCATCATCCACCCATCAGCTAGTACCATGACCATGCTTCTCACAAAAAACATCCAAAAATAAAACTAAATACCTCCTCTAATCTATTTTCTCTGCAGACAGAAATTGTGTTTAAAATGTACCTTAGATCAACATTAGAAAACAGCACTTTCTCGGTGAAAGATGTTCCGTTGTTGTCTGCCTCACAACAGCATTTGGGACCTTTATCTAATTGCCATTTTTGTGGTCTCATGAGGACTTACCCACACATGCTGCTTTTCAGCCTCACACACACACGATCATTAACAAGCTGGTTTCCATGGAGGGATGTTCTGATCTTTAGCACATTTACTCTGCTCTGTTCCAACGCTGCTGTGGAGGCTTAAGAAGGCTGCAGCATCTCATTGAAAATACTGTGTGTGTGTGTGTGTGTGTGTGTGTGTGTGTGTGTGTGTGTGTGTGTGTGTGTGTGTGTGTGTGTGTGTGTGTGTGTGTGTGTGTGCGCATAATCTACATAGAGTATACATAGACGTGTTATTATAATGCATGGCACTGTCTGCTTGAGGCAAGCAGTTTGTTACTGTAACCAAGTTCTACCTCAGTTCGCCACTTCACTTTTACTGTAGTCTATGGCTTAACCGTTTGTTTTCCCAGTGCCACAGTTTAAAAGTCACAATGGTAACTCAATACATTAGCCTAAAGGGCTCTCTTTATGTCCTGAAAGGGTAGAGCAGGGGAGGAGAGGAAACTGTACCCAGCTGCAGCTTTTAACATTACCAGAGGTCAAATGTGTGCTTTCAGCCCAGACAAAAGACCTTAACTCTCTACGGGAAACGAATACTGTAGAGTGCAGTACAGTCAGTGTGATCTGTTAGTTTAGCTCAGTGCTCGCTCTACTGCAAGACACTAATGTGTGTTTACAATGTTCTGTGAATCTCTGAGGAAGCTATGATTCTCGGAACAAGAGGCGGAGCTTTCATTGGCTCCATTTACAATACATCACTAGTTGAATTTGTGAGAGGGGGAGAGAGCAACCTGGAATCAGGGGTAGATGTAACATAGTAAACGTAAAGCCGAGAGACTAATTGGTACATGTTACATTTTGCATGGCATATATTAATTTGTGGATGTTCATTTCGTATGGTATTTGTTACGAATTGCAATGTGTACAATATGTTACAAAACTTGCTAAACGTATGATATGTTACGAATTCCAATTTGTTGTGGCTAAAGCTGTTAGCTAGGTGGCAAACATTAGCTGGGTTAGGGGTTAAGATTAGGAGTTAGGTAAAAGGGTTAAGGTTACGGGAAGAGTTAGCTAACACGCTAAGTAGTTGCGACATAACTAAAAAAGTAAGATGAAGTTGTTGCAAAGTTGCTAATTAGACAAAATGCTAAAGTTGTTTGTGATGAGATTTGAACACGCAATGTTTGGGTTGCTAGATGTTGGCGTTATACGGCCAACCAACCGTACTTTCGTTTTGGCCTTAAGTAACCTTAGTCGAATCCCCGAGCTGACAAGGCCAAAATCTAGCATTCTGCACCTGAGAAAAGCAGTTAACCCACTGTTCCCCGGGCGCCGTGGATGTCGATCAAGGCAGCCCCCTGCATCTCTCTGATTCAAAGGGGTTCGGTTAAATGCAAGACACATTTCAGTTGAAGGCATTCAGTTGTACAACTGACTAGGTATCCCCCTTTCCCTTACCAAACGTAACATACAGTCTGAGTGTCCTGGGTTTACGTTTACTATGCTACGTCTTTGAAACCAGGCTGGAGCGAGAGAAGGCTCTTGATTGAATAAAGGGCTTTGTTTACAGTATATGAACATCACCGACAAGACAACATGATGTAATAGGACCACCACCACACACATGCACCAATAATCATCAACAAATTAAATGAAATTGTATTGGTCACATACACATATTTAGCCGATGTTATTGTAGCCTGTGAGATCAGCCAGGGAACCGAATGGATATGAGTCAGCAGAATGGCCATAGTGCTTTCACTGGCCTATAGGGAGAGATGCTGGTCCAATCACACCGGAGCCTTTTAAGCCTGATCACTGTAATAAACTCTACATTACCTGCAATAACCTGCACAAAGAAAAGCCGCCTCGCTGTCTTCTAAACCCCATTAGGGCAGTCTCCTGCCCAATTTCAAGTCCGTCAACTATTTCACTGCATTTATTGAGTAGAGGGGAGAAGGCCTAGGCTACACATGACTTAATCCAACTCTCTCATAGCAACAAGCTAATCTTCTGTGACTATTCTTAGCTCCTGCCTGGTTGCTTTGGGGATCTGTTCATTATATTTAAGCAGGAGTAAAGGAGAAAAAATAAATTAAGGTGTAATTATTATAGGCTAAACATGTTAGCTAGACTATAACAATGATCAAAACAAGAGCCCTTCCCTTTTAAATAGCAGAACAAAGGGTATGATTTGCTGATATTGGGATGAGAAACCATAGGAAACCATGTGCAACAGGCTGAGTAGGACACTCAACTTCCCTAATATTCCTGTTAAAACAGGAATGCCAAGTCCAGCCAAACACCAAAAAGCCTTTATAATCAAACCACATTCATTCAGAATTTTCAGACAGAAAAAGATACCAATTTACCAAAAATAATCTGAAAAAAAAATAATAATAATTTTGTTTTTGAATTTTACCCGTACGGGCTCGGGAGAGACGAAGGTTGAAAGTCATGCGTCCTCCAATACACAACCCAACCAAGCCGCACTGCTTCGTAACACAGCGCGCATCCAACCCGGAAGCCAGCCGCACCAATGTGTCGGAGGAAACACTGTGCACCCGGCAACCTTGGTTAGCGTGCACTGCGCCGGCCCGCCACAGGAGTCGCTGGTGCGTGATGAGACAAGGATATCCCTACCGGCCAAGCCCTCCCTAACCCGGACGACGCTAGGCCAATTGTGCCTCGCCCCACGGACCTCCCGGTCGCGGCCGGTTACGACAGAGCCTGGGCGCGAACCCAGAGTCTCTGGTGGCACAGCTGGCGCTGCAGTACAGTGCCCTTAACCACTGCACCACAAACTCCAGTTTTAGAACTCCAAACTCAGTGTGTGTAAAGCAGACAGCAGTCCATCGAGGCTCTCTCCTTCCCCTCCTCGGAGCCAGGGCTTCACCGATACACTGGGAGTCTGGGTGCTGGCCGTTCTCATTCTGTCAGCAGCTACTGCCTGCCTGTGTTGACTACCAGCCCATTCCACAACACTGAGTTGTATTTCCTCCAGCAACAGGGTTAGCATTGTTGTTCTACACAGCGCTTTAATTTCCCCTGGTAGTAGTGAGAAGTATAAAAGTTAAATCAGAAAGATAGCCTGGTGTGAGTTGAGGGAGAACTTGCAGCAGTTTGCATTTGTGAAGTAACAAATTCCCTGACTGACACAGGGAGGCTTAGGCTCCAACATCTTTGCCAAGTTTAATTTAGAAGAGTAACTAAGGGCTTTTTCAGAACCTCACAACTGCAGTTGCCCTCATTGCTCCCTGTGGCGCACTATGTAAATCCCTATGTAAATCTATCCAAATCGTTCCCATAGCTACAGATCTAGCCTATCATTAAGGGATAATACACTACTTAATGCAATCTGTTTTCTCCCTCTTTTGATGCTGAAGAAACCATGTTGATTGGCAATATCCAATTAGCATTTCTTGAACGATCATTTGGATCATTGTGTGTTGGCAATAAGTGGTGGGGTGAGCTGAGCAGTGCTCTGAGGGAGTAACAGTGACAAGGAGACCCAGGGGATGTGGAGTTCTAGTGGGCAGCCTGGTTCGTGTTCAGTAGCGCACGCTGTAGCAAAACATTTTGCAACAGTAAACAAAATCTTTGATCTTATTGGACAAGTTCAGCTGGTAATTTACTGTTTCAAAGGGACTGTTTCAAACAACACAACCATTCTGCTTTAGGACCTTCAGCTGGAGGATGACATCACTGGGGCTTCACCCGACGTCCCTCACATGACTCACCACATCTCAGGAAGTCCTTCATAACTTCCACATATTCTCAAGGCGCCTAATCAACTAACACAGCTTCCCTGAAAAACTTGCTGCTCCCAGGCCCACTGAATAAAAATCAACATAATCTACTGTAACACACCAATGGCAGGCCTGACATGGAAACTCATACATTAATTAACATCTAAACAGCCTTTTGAATCTTTTAAAATCCTAGTAGGCCAAAGATCCTGAGGACGTCAAACTAACACAAAGTTTAATATTCATCTTGCTTCATAGGTTCTTCAAGGCATTTCAGAATCCTCCTCGATGCCCAAAACCAGAAGGCAAAAATAAGGTCATGAACAAGAATAAAATAGTCTCACAATACAGGTAGAATACATTCTTTACAGTAGACCATTCTGTTCTCTATGTTGGCCTAGTTCCGTGTGTTACAGGCTACCGAAAGCTAGGTCAATATCAGTGCCTGTGGACCACGGGCTTAATGCATTATAACAATGTAGGGCCCGTGGAGATACATAATGGTTGGTCTTCTCACACTGCAACCACACCACATGACCACAATGGAATAAAGTGACTTCCATCTTGAGGGCAAAGCAGCACAAAAGCAGAAAGTGTATAGTGCCTCTGGTGAATGAATGTCATCCATGAGTGGAAATAGAGAGGAGAAAGGAGCTGTACAATTAAATAAGCTTTTCTATTCTCTTCTCCAGAATACATTAGAGGGATACGTGTGTAGGTCACCCTATAACCCTTCTCCACCCTGTCAGCCAGACACGTCAGATCAGAGAGCAACAGTAATGGCGTATTTTTGTAGGCACTAACCGAGGCTAACTCCACCCTGGCTCAGTGTCCAAAGCCTATGGGGAAATTAATGGATGTTTTGGTTAAATGACTAAAATAAAGCCTGTGGTAAACACAGGCTTAGGAGATCTTATAAGTTTAGTTCTATAAAATAATCTTTATCGGCTAACGTCAGCTAAACAATTAAAACGCTAACGATGTGCTAACATTTAAACAATAAAACTATAATTCTGGTTGCATGCCTTTCACGTCTAGCTAACAGGCGTCGCTTGCCTTATCAGACGGACCCAATGTCTCGTCTGGACAACATCGTTCAGGAAGCGATAAAACGAGCACCTTCCCCCTGAAGAGATATGGTTGCAGCCTGGAGTAAATCAACATACTATCCTTGCGTTTTCGTTCAAGCTGGTAAGCAGAAAGCTAACTAAACTAACTAGCTTTTTGTCAGACTAGTGTAGCGTAGACTAGTTTGTGTGGTCCGCGTTGTAACGTGAAAAATGACGCTACTAATGTTGTAGTTCCATATCTTTGGCCGTTAGCGACTAATTAGTAAATAGCTTGAGCACATAAAGGCTTCATAATTCATAAAAAGTTCATGTTAACTGACTGATATCTCATAGAACGAAACATACAAGATCTTCTAAGCCTGTGTTAACCTCAGACCTTATTTTCGGCGTATATCCCAAAACACTATTCTTTTCCCCATTAATTTCCCCCACAGGAATAGCCAACGAACCAGAGGTAGAAAATACAAATGTACTTCAGTTATTTTAGGACTACAAGCTGGCGAGCTCTATAAGTGTACTGTAGCAACATGGCCTGCCAGACCTATACAGCAAGGGGCTTCCCCAGTCCGTGTGTGCGTGTGGAGGACAGCCACAAATCACAGCTGAGGCTGAGTCAGAAGCAGGTGTTAACAGCTTTAGAGGAAAACTGCTGATGTTAACAGTCCAAAGAACTCACTCATCTCTGGACGTCATAGAAAAGCCGCATACATATCGGAACTGGTCTCCCCCCCCCATGCTGCTAAATCACCATCGATTTACCATCGTAAATCAAAATGTTTAATGGGGATTAAAACATTTTTTTATGTCCTTTTGAGACAGACTGGTTGGATAAGCAAAGGCACAAACACTTACACTCTCCTCTTTTCTGGTGCAGAATGAGTTTATAGGAAAAAGCTAACGAGCCAGGACACCCATATGGTGAGGCACTGGGGTGCTTCTGAAATGGCAATCTATTTCACATACGGCTCTGGTCAAAAGTAGTGCACTATAATGGGAAATAGTGTGCCATTTTGGATGTGATCAGAAACTCACTGGAGAAGATAATGTTTCTGATATGAAATAGAAAAAAGCTCTGAAGTTCTCCTGAAGAAATGTTCCTAAAACAACAGTGACTAAAACAACCGTGACAGAAAGTACAATTTGTGCTGCTTTTCTTTAGAGTAAATGTCATCGTGCTATCTTTCTAAGCCTGCTAAACAAACACAGATCTGTTTCCGCCAAATGAAATATGATATGGCCTACCTAACAATGCTGAACATGTGCAAGAGTAAAGTTGAGTATGACATGTTTTTTTTTTTTTTACAAACATTTACCAATAATCCCCGTTTGTTACTTTAAGCTGAATGCACATGTATAGGTGTCAAGCAGAGCCCGGGTTTCCACGACAACAATTTTAGGAGTGTTTTAATGACGCATCTTCCCTTCAACAGCAGAAACCACTTTGTTACCAATTATTTTTCACTAGTCTTGTTCAACTAAAAATGTCTCATCTCAACTTTTTAAGTCACTCAAACAAAACGATTTTGAGGTACATTTATAAAATATTTTGTCATAGGTGGATATATATATAATCTAATAAATTAGATCCATAAACATTTTTATATATATAAAAAAAATTCTGACCATGTGGATTATTTATCTTTATTTATATATCAGTATGGGAGCTTAAAGATAAATAATCCACATGGTCAGAGAAAAAAATGTAATCTATATATATATATATAAAAAACATTGTTCAGTGGGGCAAAATGCCCCCAGGGCAATCAACACAAGTCAAATGGTGCCTATATTAGCATTTTCCAAATCATCTAAGTAACATTGAGTTACACAATCAGATATTTTAGGATGATTTGGACAAAAACAATGTCAAACTATATTAATAGTGACATGTGCAATTTTTTTCCTGTCAGACAACAGACATTTCCCTTAAGGGGGACAGTTTTCCCCAAGTTACCTTACTGATAGGACAGAAAGAAAAGGGAGTGCTGCTCTCTGATCAGCTTTCTCTATTCAAAACTTACCTTAACATTATAATTATTTCACAATACTAATGACGGATCAGCTCCTAGAGAGATATTGCCACCTTCGGCTGCAAATATTGAGGTGGCTTATTTTAATGCTTACTCAATAAAAATGCACAAAATCCCCGATTTGGCACATCATTGCGCACGTTAGGCTACACACACCATGAAAAATGTAGAGACAAATTACAGACAGTAGCCTACAAGCAGCAAAATAGTGATTGAACATGAAATATATCTCAATATGATTGAAAAAGGCCAATACCGTTTATTTTAATGCAGTCATATCGGATTTCATTTGAAGCTTCTCTTTAAATGCCGCTTGTTTGTATAAATTGCAAAGACATTGGCAACTGTGTGTTTGTAGTCAACTTGGTTCTAAAGTTAGAGGTCACAGAGAGAAGGCTAAATGTGATTCTATGTTTAGCAGAGATCTTCTGTGTATGAAGTGATGCGGGGGGGGGGGGGCAAATAAGCATCTAATGACGCACAGCTGTTCTATGAGTGGCCTGAGGCAGGCGTAAGATTACGAGTATTTTCAAGTGAAACGATAAAGGGAAATTTAAAAAAATGGTCAACTTCATATTCATAATTTCCAGCACTACCTGAATATCAACATACTGCATGTGAAAATGACACATCTATGTTTTGTAGTGCAATTAGTATGCAATTAACAGGCGATACCTACTCATAATTGGTTAGAATTACAGGATGCACACCGATGTCATTGGAAACTCTTATCGTCTATATTTTTTACTACAAAACATAGGAACGCTCCATTTTCACATATGTTGATGTCGGGGTGATGCTGGAGATGAATTTGAAACACTGACATTTCCCTTTAATACCGATGATTTTGGGAAACAGCTGAGATTTAATGATGCTCCTACGAAAGGTTCTAACGGTCAACTTACATGCTGACCACACCACTCGCGTTGCAAAATAAAATGCACACATACATATTATTTAATCATTGCACCCACACTGCTCACGAGCGTCTGCATGGCCAGGCACTAAAATAGAATTTGTTTCTATTTGTGACGCTCAACACGCTGAAAGTCCAGCCTCTCCCATCTCCTCATTGGTTGTTAGTTGCACATACACACGTGGGTAATTGAAAGATGAACTGAGGTTTCCGAATGGCGCAGCAGTCTAAGGCACTGCATCTTAGTGCTAGAGACTTCACTACAGACACCCTGGTTTGAATCCAGGCTGTATCATAACCGGCCGTGATTGGGAGTCCAATAGGGCGGCGCACAATTGGCCCCGCATCATTCGGGTTTGGCCGGTGTAGGCCGTCATTGTAAATAAGAAATTCTTCTTAACTGACTTGCCTAGTTAAATAAAGGTTAAAAAAAAAAACTGAGGTCCACACTCCAGTCAGTTGTGGTAACACACGAAAGTTGGTGGCCAACCGCCATATACAGTCCAAAATATGAAGAAGCCTGAAGGAAGGAGAGACGACTGGAAGCCGTTTTATCTGTGGATTAATTGTCGGAGTAGAGGACCTTGTGCATTTTAGGTAAAATAACAACCCAATGTTTATATCCCAGGACAAATGAGCTAGCTACAGCAAGCTAGCTAGCTAAATTGCCATACATGCTTAATACTTTTCAACCCGTCCCCAAATTAATATAATTGGTTCAGAGTTTGTTTTGATATTTCAACCCGTATGTCCTGATCGCGTCCGGTGTGGGTGGACAAAATCAAATTGCGCGCGATGGCGCACACGGTCTGGTCAGCATGTTAGCCTTAAGATGTTTTTTGGGGGGGAAACCGAACACAGGCGACATTGCAAAGACGAGACAAGCAGATAACTCTGAGAAGGAGTCAAGAGAGTGGGAATATTTAGACGTCTCTTTAGCTCTGTTCACTATCACGGTGGTAGAAAGGGATCATGGTGACAGACTAAGTATATTTCTGCTCTCATATTTAACATACAACTCTAGCAGAGTTGTTTATGGACTGGCTTCTCCAAACCACCCCGTCAGACTTAAAAAGTAAAAAGAGGATGGGACTGAACAGGACCACCATGCTTTACTTCTTAGAATAAACAAGAGGGGAGAGGAAAGAATGCATGTTTATTATTGTGGTTGTGGCCAAATAAGGCAATCTGTTATTGGATCATACTGGAAAACACCCTGTTATGCATGTATGTGTATAGCGACTGAACTGGTATCTACACAAAACAACTAGTAGGTTGCAGCTTTTTTCAACACCTGTTTCAGTAAAGGTCCTCCCCAACCAAACTGAACACATCTCAATCACTTACCAGGGCTAAAACATATCCACAGCTGCACCAGGTCTCGCAGCCGCAGCCTTGTCCTCTCCAACAAATCTACCAGGATGTGGATGTCCAGTGATTCGATTTTGCTTTGTACAGAATGAGGAGGGTGGAAGTGAAGGCACAACATTCCCCGTAAGCAGCAAGCCTTGAAAAACAGCAAACTTGGGTAATCATTATGGTTTGTTAGAAGTAATCAAACCAGCTCTTCACTATAATAACTACTAATGTAGTACATGAAGATTATTGAGAAATGTAATCTTAGTTGCTAGTTATTTACTCAGGTTACCCAGTCATGTTAATGATTTTTTTAAAGTCAATCATTAGCATTATTCTAAGAGGGCCTCAATCATACCCACTTAGAACTAACTAACCAACCCTTTACATGTTCTTAATGACTAAGCCTACGTAGTTATTTTGCTAAACCAATTAGCATCTAGACTTCCTGAAAAAGTTTGAAAACACAAAGTGATGTGTAATATGAAAATCATGACTCAACTTAACTAAAGTAATGCCACGATTAAGTTAGAGACTTAAGAAGCAGCAAACAAGCACATTCGGACAAATCTTAAGTCTGGTCTACAGACGAGGTGTGTGTGTGTACGCGTATATATGATGTCTTTGTGCAGTAAAATACATTTAACTTCCTGCCAGTCATTTGGTCATGAGAAAGTGAAGGAGCTAAAAACTGACACACAACCAAATGTCCTCCAGCCTGGTCTAACTACAGAGCATATGCTCTACAAGTCCATCACATTTTCAGAGAGGGCTCACAAGTAATTTTGAAGGTAAAATAAATTATGAGCACCACAAACATAGTGAATGGAAAAATGGATTCAAAGAGAACTCTGCTGGTGATTTGCTGAATGTACACTACTAAAAGGAGGGCTGTGATTGGTTAATGACATACACTACCAGTCAAAAGTTTTAGAACACCTACTCATTCAAGGGTTTTTCTTTATTTTTACTATTTCCTACATTGTAGAATAATAGTGAAGACATCAAAACTATGAAATAACATATGGAATCAAGTAGAAACCAAAAGAAAAAAGTGTTAAATCAAAATATATTTGAGATTCTTCAAATAGCCACCCTTTGCCTTGATGACTGCTTTCCACACTCTTGGTATTCTCTCAACCAGCTTCATGAGGTAGTCTTTCTGGAATGCATTTCAATTAACAGGTCGGCCTTGTTAAAAGTTAATTTGTGGAATTTATTTCCTTCTTAATGCGTTTGAGCCAATCGGTTGTGTTGTGACTAGAGGTCGACCGATTATGATTTTTCAACGCCAATACCGATTATTGGAGGACCAAAAAAAGCTGATACCGATTAAATCGGACGATTTGTATTTATTTTATATTTGTAATAATGACAATTACAACAATACTGAATGACCACTTATTTGAACTTAACATAATATATCAATAAAATAAGTTTAGCCTCAAATAAATAATGAAACATGTTCAATTTTGTTTAAATAATGCATAAACAAAGTGTTGGAGAAGAAAGTAAAAGTGCAATATGTGCCATGTAAGAAAGCTAACGTTTCAGTTCCTTGCTCAGAACATGAGAACATATGAAAGCTGGTGGTTCCTTTTAACATGAGTCGTCAATATTCCCAGGTAAAAACTTTTAGGTTGTAGTTATTATAGGAATTATAAGACTATTTCTCTCTATACCATTTGTATTTCATTAACCTTTGACTATTGGATGTTCTTATAGGCACTTTAGTATTGCCAGTGTAACAGTATAGCTTCCGTCCCTCTCCTCGCTCCTACCTGGGCTGGAACCAGGAACACATCGACAACAGCCACCCTTGAAGCAGCGTTACCCATGCAGAGCAAGGGGAACAACCACTCCAAGTCTCAGAGCAAGTGATGTTTGAAACGCTATTAGCGCGCATCCCGCTAACTAGCTAGCCATTTCACATCGGTTACTCCAGCCTCATCTCGGGAGTTGATAGGCTTGAAGTCATAAACAGCGCAATGCTTGAAGCACAGCAAAGAGCTGCTGGCAAAACACACAAAAGTGCTGTTTGAATGAATGCTTACGAGCCTGCTGCTGCCTACCATCGCTCAGTCAGACTGCTCTATCAAATCATAGACTTAATTATAACATAATAACACAGAAATACGAGCCTTAGGTCATTAATATGGTCAAATCCGGAAACTATCATCTCGAAAACAAGACGTTTATTCTTTCAGTGAAATACGGAACCGTTCCGTATTTTATCTAACGGGTGGCATCCATAAGTCTAAATATTCCTGTTACATTGCACAACCTTCAATGTTATGTCATAATTCCGTAATATTCTGGCAAATTAGGTGGCCCAAACTGTTGCATATACCCTGACTCTGCATGAAATGAACGCAAGAGAAGTGACACAATTTCACCTTGTTAATATTGCCTGCTAACCTGGATTTATTTTAGCTAAATATGCAGGTTTAAAAAGATATACTTGTGTATTGATTTTAAGAAAGGCATTGATGTTTATGGTTAGGTACACATTGGAGCAACGACAGTCCTTTTTCACGAATACGCACCGGATCGATTATATGCAACGCAGGATACGCTAGATAAACTAGTAATATCATCAACCATGTGTAGTTAACTAGTGATTATGATTGATTGATTGATTGTTTTTTATAAGATACGTTTAATGCTGGCTAACAACTTACCTTGGCTTACTGCATTCGCGTAACAGGCAGGCTCCTCATGGAGTGCAACGAGAGGCAGGTGGTTGTAAGCGTTGGACTAGTTAACTAAGGTTGCAAGATTGGATCCCCGAGCTGACAAGGTAAAAATCTGTCGTTCTGCCCCTGAACAAGGCAGTTAACCCACCGTTCCTAGGCCGCCATTGAAAATAAGAATGTGTTCTTAACTGACTTGCCTAGTTAAATAAAGATTAAATAAAGGTGTAAAAAATAAATAAATAAAAAATAATCTGCCAAATCGGTGTCCAAAAATACAGATTTCAAATTTGTTATGAAAGCTTGAAGTCGACCTCTAGTTGTGACAAGGTGGGGGGGTATACAGAAGATAGCCCTATATGGTAAAAGACCAAGTACATATTATGGCAAGAACAGATCAAATAAGCAAAGAGAAACGAGTCCATCATTACTTTAAGACATGAAGGTCAGTCAATACGGAACATTTTAAGAACTTCGAAAGCTTCTTCAAGTGCAGTCGCAAAAACCATCAATCGCTCTCCTGAGGATCGCCACAGGAATGGAGGAGCCAGAGTTACCTCTGCTGCAAACAATAAGTTCATTAGAGAGTTACCAGCCTCAGAAATTGCAGCCCAAAGAAATGCTTCAGAGTTCAAGTAACAGACATCTCAACATCAACTGTTCAGAGGAGACTGTGTGAGTCAGGCGTTCACGGTAGAATTGCTGCAAAGAAACCACTACTAAAGGACACCAATAAGAAGGAGACTTGCTTGGGCCAAGAAACAAGAACAATGGACGTTAGACCGGTTGAAATTTGTCCTTTGTTCTGGAGTCCAAATTGAAGATTTTTGGTGCCAACCATGTCTTTGTGAGACGCAGTGTGGGTGCTTTGCTGGTGACACTGTCTGTGATTTATTTTGAATTCAAGGCACACCACAGCATTCTGCAGCAATACGCCATCCCAACTGGATTGGGCTTAGTGGGACTATCATTTGTTTTTCAACAGGACAATGACCCAACACACCTCCAGGCTATGTAAGGGCTATTTGTCCAAGAAGGAGAGTGATGGAGTACTGCATCAGATGACCTGGCCTCCACAATCCCCCGACCAACCAAATTGAGATAGTTTGGGATGAGTCGGACCGCAAAGTGGAAAGGAAAAGCAGCCAAGAAGTGCTCAGCATATGTGAGAACTCCTAGAATGTTGGAAAAGCATTCCAGGTGAAGCTAGTTGAGAGAATGCCAAGTGTGCAAAGCTGTCATCAAGGCAAAGGGTGGCTATTTGAAGAATCTCAAATATATTTAGATTTGTTTAACACTTTTTTGGTTACGACATGATTCCATAAGTGTTGTTTCATAGTTTTGATGTCTTCACTAATATTCTACAATGTAGGAAATAGTGAAAATAAAGAAAAACCCTTGAATGAGTAGGTATTCTAAAACTTTTGACCAGTGATGTATGACATATTTTATACATAGAATATCTTTAATAGTACCTGAGAGCCCACTATGGAAATGTAACATGTCTAAAGAGTATTTTGTTCCAAACAATGTCTAAAAAAGGTACTTTTCCGATAGTAATATGAATGTTTAATGTTGAAAAAATGTATGTGAAAATTGTTATTTAAGAATCTGGACATACTCCATATTTGAGAGCACACGATAAGGAGTATAATGACACCAAGATGTTGTCTGTATCATGTACAGTTCACAGATCATAGGGTCTTGCATGTATAGCTCTAAAAGGGTCTAAAATGGCCACTTTCATCATGATTTTCTCAAACACTGTGACACAAATGTAAAAAGTACGTAACACATCCTTCCTCCCAATTAGGTTCCTCTGTGAGAATTGCCAGAACAACCAGAGACACCAAAAATAAGCCTATCCTGGCGTGGGATCGCCCACGTAACCAGATTTACACCAGAGACTAAAATAATGTACTTCCTGAGGGAAGAAAGTGATGGCCACCACACCCAAAACGATAAACAACCATACACAACAACCCAACAAAACACACACACAGTACTTTACACTCGCCCAGAGTAGGCCTACTCTACAGTGGATTCAATCTGAATTTTTCCTGGCTAATAATGTTATTGTTACCTTGGCAGCTATCAACATACACACAGATATGACATCCATTAGCTGAAGTGGGAGTTGTAAAAGAAAGAAGAGAGTGGTTCTGCTGGTGCTACTGCAGATACACAGTACAGGCTTACAGTACATTAGCATTATTGTTGATCCATGAAGCCTTAACTGCATCTGAAAGATAGAAAATGACTCATGCTTTTCACCCCTGGTCTTAAAGGTGTGTGCAGGCTTTTGTCCAAGTTCATATCATCTGATTCAGCTAATGGTCTTGTTTATCAAGTGATTGTGCTGCTGGCCTTGGAACAAAAACCCTGCTAATACACATGGCATCCCTACAGGACCAAGAGGGAACATTGACCAAAGCAAGAGGGCTATATTTTTCTACCAGAAACATGCAGAGGGTGTATCCACTAGAAACCAAACGAGAAGTGAACTTGTCCACTAAGAAATTATTGTTTTTGGTTACAGTTCGCACTAATTAATACACCCCAGGTCCACTGGGGCCCCCCTTCATCTACTACTGGGTCAATAGGCAACATCTCCATTTACACCAACACACCCAAATGATAATCATGTGTTCATACAGATAACCAGTTACAGCAGTACCTGTTCACAAGAAATCCCCCTGTCAAGGCAAATTGTAAACTGCATATGCAAATGTGATGATCATGATCTTAACAGAGGGTATTTGTTGAGAATGGTTATTTTAAATAGGACTATGTGAAAACACCAATAGCAATCCTCTTTAAAGTGAACTCTTGGGGTAAACAAAAATAATAATAAAATAATAAAAACTCTGTTCTCTTTGCATCGATGCTGCCCTTGCCTTTGAAAGAGGACTCAACTCTTTTCCCAGTTTACTTCACCATTTTGTGGTCTGAGTCCCCTTTGCATTCACTATGTTTAGAAAGGAACCAATATCTTTTTCCAACATTCACTCAATGCAGGACAGGCCATTCCGTCAGAACGTGTTATCGGACAGCTAGATATACCTACTTACATTTTGGAAGCAAATAGATGGCGCTTATTATTTGACCCTGCTGGCCATGTATGAAAGTTTGAACATCTTGAAGAACAATCTGGCCGTAATGCCCATGTACTAAATCTCCACCCGGCACAGCCAGAAGAGGACTGGCCACCCCTCAGAGCCTGGTTCCTCTAGGTTTCTTCCTAGGTTCCTTTACCTTAACCATTTAAACTGTCAACTTCAATGGGGTCCCAGGAATCCCAGATAGCAATTACCTTTATTTTGTACGCTATTTTGTGACTCTCACCAAATATGTTGTCGTCTTCTCACACTATTCAAACCCCACAATCGAATAAACAGTTTATGAAGCTCGCTTAACATATAGCAAACTAATAATCTGAATGTCTTAATGTATCAAAACGACACATATATTTCGTAATTTCTGTGCATCCTTGACAGTCGCTAACCAATATCCCAAAACAGCACACGTTTTTTTCGAAGTTCCTTTGGAATGTTCATACTGCACACAAAACATGACTCGAACTGCACTGACTTCAAACAAATTGGCTGATAGGGGCCCAAGTGTGAAAACGCCCATTCTTTTGAAACTGTCATTGTACAGGATCAGTTTATTGGTGCTGAAAGCTGAACTTACTTATGTGTTTACCTGATTATGGTGCGCAATACGCAAAACTGAATCGAATGTTGAAATATTGGACGAGTACATCAATCGCCCAGAATACTGAGAAAATAATAGGCATTGATAGGCTATCTATTTCACCAGACGACAGTACTTTCGGGTCAGATAATATAGCCGCTATAGATAGGAACTCCAATGAGCAAAGAAACAAATAAAACGTCCCTCAAATCCCCAAATGCTGGCCACTTTGACGAACACACGGCCTGCATCAACATAAGAATTGTAGGCTAATTGCTCTTAGTCTAAAAGCACATCGGCCGAGGTCGTGCCGCTACAATCATTTTCACAACAATGTGTTATACTGTAACCAAAATACACATTACTAACCTTGATTCGCAAGCCTTTCTTATCTACTTGTTACAATCGGATCAAACACCAATTAAGTTTCCGGGATCATCTGCAACACGTAGTGTAAATCTTATAAGGACGTTGGTCTGGATTAGTGATAAAAAAGTATCCGAAAGCGGGATGTTTCTCTGGGAACCTCAGGGAAACAATGAGGGAAGGGTACTTCTCAAACAGCTGTTTCCAAAATGGAGTTAGCCACCCCACAGCCAATCAAACACCGTCTTGTGTTTCAGGCGTATTATTGTATTGTGTTCTGTTCTGGGCCCGGTTTCCCGATATCGGTGGAATTTAGGCTTTTAGTGATCTTTCCTACAACGACCGAAAGATGTAGGCAGAGAAAACGGTCGTTGTTGGACCATGTGTCAATACTGACAGGATCGAAATAAATGGAGTGCTGCTCTCAGATTGAAATATTTCCTTAACATATAAAACGTTTAAAATTGATTTAACACACGAATCTTTAGGGGGCATTTTGCCCCATAGACAGGGGCGTTTTGCTCTTATAGTGGCGCAAATAACAACGTAAATTGTCCACTTTTTTCCCTTCAAAATGTTGTTGCCTAAGGATAGCTAGTATGCACATATCTAAATCTTACCAAAATTAGCTTTTTTTTATAGCCTCCTTTTTTCAATTTTCACCTAAATGACATACCCAAATCTAACTGCCTGTAGCTCAGGCCCTGAAGCAAGGATATGCATATTCTTGGTACCATTTGAAAGGAAACACTTTGAAGTTTGTGGAAATGTGAATGTAGGAGAATATAACACAATAGATCTGGTAGAAGAAAATACAAAGAAAAAAACAACCAGTGTTTTTTTTACCACCATCTTTGAAATGCAAGAGAAAGGTCACAGTAATAACCATCACCCTGGTTGTAATTCCGATAGTGTCCACAAGATGGCAGCAGTGTATGCAATATTTCAGATGGATCACTTGAAGTGTGACTGAACCTCAAGACTTTTAGTGTGAAGTCCCCAGGTACATTTGGACAAATCGTGAAGGAGATATTCACATTAATATTATTTTTTTCTGCAAGAATATCATCAAATCAGTATACTTGGACTTTGATTTAGCTTTCCAAGTATTAGTAGCCATATCATAAGCTCAAAATTTGCAAAACAAACAGTTTTCATAACTTCATAACTCTGAAAATCCTTATAATTTTTATCCAAAATGAAAAGGCATGTGGTTGTACAATATTAGTAGCTACATTTTACAACATATACATGGTTTCCGGATACTCCCGTAAAGCCCAGCTCATTGACTATCTAGCTAGCTTTGCTTGGCCCCGATTGTTGCTTATTTGACAAAGATACAGTCATTCAAGTGATGGCCGCCCGAGTCATCGGCGTGCCATGAAGGCGTCGCTCTCTGACCAAATATGGTGTCCTATAGGATATACTACATCCCTAATGAAATAGTGAAGTCTTGGTACCTTCTAGGATCTCTGAGGAATAGATACGAATGTGATTTTACTCGTTAAAACAATGTTTAGGGTGAGATTTTCACAGATTCCTTTCATTGCAAATTGAACAAGTAGAAATACAAAATCGATTGTGCATGCTATATGGACCTTTTTAGGATAAGAAAAATGATTTTATCTAACAAAACGACACATCATGTTATCTCTGGGACCCTTTGGATGATAGATCAGAGCAAGATTTCAGAATGTAAGTACACATTTCACCTTCAGAGGTGAATTTATCAAACCTATCGCAGTGAAAAACTGTTTTGTTGTTAGGAGCTCTCTTCAAACAATAACATGCACTTTTTTTCACAGTAATAGCTACTGTAAATTGGATAGTGCAGTTATATTAACAAGAATTTAAGCTTTCAGGTTACTGAAATTTGTTTCTCTAAATTCTGCGATCTTGACATAACGTGCTGCATGATTTACAACTGGCCTGTTGACGGGACGCCAATCCTTAAGAAGTTTTAAATTAAGGGGAACAGTTTCCCCCAAGTTACCCTACTGATATGATCGAAAGAAAGGGACTACTGCTCTCGGATCAGCGTTCTCCATTCAGATCTTACCTTAACATTATAATTATTTCACAATACTTACGATGGATTAGCTCCTAGAGATATTACCACCTACAGCTACAAATATTGAGGTGTCTTATTCTAATGCTTACCCAATACAAATGCACTAAATTACCAATTTGGCACATCATTGCGCACGTTAGGCAACACATCAAGAAATCTATTGAGACAAGTGACAAACAGTAGCCTTCAAGTAGAAAGAAAGACATTTCAGTGTGGCCTACCTGTGCACCTGACATTAAAACGAGAAACTTAAAATATAAGTCAATTCAAAATGCAATGTATTTCAATATGATTGAAATATGCCTATAGTGTACTGTTTATATTTTAACACAGTCATCTCGGTTTTCATTAGATTATGAACATTTCAAGTGCAATGTTAATAATGGTTTTGGGAAACATCTCAGCAATTTAATGAGGGGACTATGGAGGTTCTAATTATGAATTTAGCCTTAATTAAGGATCTGACCCTTTTTTTCATTTTTTTGCCGAAAATGACATACCCAAATCTAACTGCATGTAGCTCAGGACCTGAAGCAAGGGTATGCATATTCTTGATGCCATTTGAAAGGAAAAAAATTGAAGTTTGTGGAAATGTGAAGCTAATGTAGGAGAATAATGTAGGAGAATATAACACATTAGATCTGGTTAAAGATAATACGAAGAAAATACTGTTTTTGTTTTTTCATCATCTTTGATGAGAGAAGGGCCATAATATACTTTTCCAGGTTATGCACAATTTAGATTTTGGCCACTAGATGGCAGCAGTGTATGTGCAAAGTTTTAGGCTGATTCATTGAACCATTGCATTTCTGTTCAAAATGTTGTGTCAAGACTGCCCAAATGTGCCTAATTGGTTTATTAATACATTTTTAAGTTCATAACTGTGCACTCTCCTCAAACAATAGCATGGTATTCTTTCACTGTAATAGATACTGTTAACTTGGCAGTGCAGTTAGATTAACAAGACTTTAAGCTTTCTGCCCATATCAGATATGTCTATGTCCTGGGAAATGTTCTTGTTAATTACAACCTCATGCTAATCACATTAGCCTACGTTAGCTCAACCGTCCCACGTGGAGACACCGATCCCGTAGAGGTTTTAATATGCATTTGGGAGGCCGGTCCATGTTCTATTCTTCATATGCATACCCTAGGACATGAATCATCAACTAAATTCAGGACAATTTTTACTTAAGTGGATGGTCAGGGGGCCAGAACATAATTACAAATAATTTCTAGACTGAAAATTGATTGCAGGAAGCCCAAGCATATATAACATTTGACTAAAACATAATCATTTCAGACCTTGCTTACGTTTGTATATGATCACATATTATGTGTGGGGATTTCCAAAATTAAAATCATTTGGAGCCGATTTGCTGGTGTTTTTAGTCTTTTATGTCCAACAATAAAATAAACACCTTTTTTGCTCAGAAAACTTGGGGGGCCAAATAAAATCACCCTTGGGCCAAATTCGTCCTGTCGGCCGCTAGTTGTGGAATACTGCCCTAAGATCTCTATGTGAAAACCATCCTCTAGGCCTAATGGACATGTAAGGGTTTTGCAGAATACATAACATCTGCATTTGAAATTAGTTTATTAATCTTTTGATCGATATATGTTTACTTTGCAATATGAGGGAGGACATCTGCATTGCAGACATGCTTAGAAAAATACATGTTTTATCTAATTACAATATAACAATGTGCAATGTAACAATGACAAAATAAAATATTTTAAAAACACTTTGGCCTTTCATAAAATAATGAATAATAGGCCTATATATATATATATATATATATATCCAGTACCAGTCAAAAGTTTGGACACACCTACTCATTTAAGGGTTTTCCTTTATTTGTACTATTTTCTACATTGTAGAATAATAGTGAAGACATCAAAACAATGAAATAACACATATGGAATCATGTAGTAACCAAAAATTGTTAAACAAAACAAATTATATTTTATATTCTTCAAAGTAGCCACCCTTTGCCTTGATGACAGCTTTGCACATTCTTGGTGGCAATATAACCTCATCTCTAAATGACCTGTGGTAATAATAAAACATTTGGCAAAAACTGACATATAGCTCCAGTGTTGCTGGGTGGGGTCCCCGATAGAACTGGCTTCTGTACCCTGGGTTTGCGATTAAAACAAAACATTATGGGCTGGTATCTACAATGCTAGTGGGTGAAATCAAATCAAGATGAACGAGAAATAACCAACCTGGACTCAGGGGTAGATGTAACATAGTAAACACAAATCTGTCTCCCTCCATTTAATATATTGGCTCCCAAGTGGTGCAGCGGTCTAAGGCACTGCATCTCAGTGCTAGAGGTGTCACTACAGACCCTGGTTCGATATTGGGCTGTATCACAACCGGCCGTGATCGTGAGTCCCATAGGGCGGCGCACAATTGGCCCAGCGTCGTCCGGGTTACGGGAGGGTTTGGCCGTCATTGTAAAATAAGAATTTATTCTTAACTGACTTGCCTAGTTAAATAAAAACAATTACAAAATATGTATGGTATGTATTAATTTGTGGATGTCCACAATCCATTTCTTATATGTTACAAATTGCAATTCCTGCAATGTCTTACAAGTTGGCGATACGTATGATATGTTACGAATTCCAATTTTTTGTGGCTAACATTAGCTAGGCTAGAGGTTAGGGTTAAGTTTAGGGGAAGGGTTAGCTAGCTAACATGCTAAGTAGTTGCAAAGTTGCTAAAGTTGTCTGTGATGTGGTTCGATACACGTGACCTTTGGGTTGCTAGACGTTTGTGTTATACGCCCACCCATCCTCCCCACTTTAGTTTTTGGCTTAAGTAACCTTCTGTCTTATGTAACCATACCAAATGTAACATATCATACTACTGTAATTTGAGTGTCACAGATTTATGTTTACTATGTTACGTCCTTGAAGCCAGGTTGTATTAACTGATCAGGACTAGTAAAATGTGTCTTAATAAGAACGAATGCACATGCCATACTGTAGGCTAGGGATCTCAGTAACTCAGACATTACAGGTCTTGAGTGGCTCAGTTAGTAAGAGCGTGACACCACCGATGGCAAGTTCATCACTGGTTTCAATTCCTGCAGGGATCACATACACATGCTAAAATTGTAGGCTATCCACTCATTGCACTGTAAGTTGCTTTGGATAAAAGTGGCAACCTTGCATGGTTACAAATTAAATCCCATTCATAACCCCTTGCACATCAATGATTATCGAAAATAGATTAAGGCAAAGTATGGATCCGGTAAGGCTACAACATGGTGTTTGAATATGACCACGCAGAGGAAGTCTAACAGGAACAGCCTCAGTACATGTATTCTGAGAAATTAAGGAGAAAGCGGAAGTGAGTGGCATTTTAAATGGGCACAGTTGATCGTCTTCCTCTATAGGAAATAAATGTAACACTGGAAATGGTTTGAAACCGAGAGGCAGCTCCTATTAAGCCTCTTTGCCAAAACCTGAAGCTGCCTTATGCTTGGCCATGTAGCAGGCCCTGAACTCGTAAAGCGTCTCCCATGTCCATATAACTGTATTAATTATGATCTCAAAGGTAAAAACCAATCCTATAATCAACACTCCTACTCTGAGACGCTTTTTGAATATGGGCCCAGACGACTATTTAGCTCCTCCTGTAGTGATTTCTACTAAATAACATTGAAAACTTGCCCCATGGGACCATGATAAAACATAGATAAATGTTTCAAAAGAAACAGTAGTGTTCTCATAGCCTAGTCCCAGATCCAGTTGTGCTGTTTAACGAACTCCTATGGCCATTGTCACATAAATGACTCTAGGCGTTGGCAAGACAGCACAAACACATCTGGGACCAGGCTAGTGTCCTCACAGTAGTTAAACAAGAGAGAGGTGATGGTCACTATCAGTAACAGTAGTAGAGCTGAGAGCGTAGACCCCTGAAGGTGTCATCATCCTGGGCAGCACCACCGGGCTGCTGCCCTTCAAACAGCATGGAGTTTGGGAGAACTACGCCCTCTAGAGGATCTGGCTGGCAGAACTCCACTATAAACTCCTCCTCAGAGTCCAGTAATGTCTTCGACCAGGCTGACATGTCGAGGTGGCCGGCTACCCCACCATACTCATCTGGCAGGACGGATCGAGGGATGTTGCGGTGCAGAGAACGCAGGTCTGATCCATGGAGAACGTACTGTATGAAAAATAAAGGGAATTATGTTAGGCTGATGTGTCACAGAATCACAAAGGAGCATACAGTACTTCAAGTACTCCTGTTCACTTGATTACATTCATTCATAATGGCTTTTAATACATTTGAATTCACTTCAAATCATATCACTGGTAACAAGCTGTCTTCATCAGGGTATAACCCCTGTATATAGCCTCGTTATTGTCTTTTATTGTGTTACTTTTTCATTTGTATTTAATTTTTTACTTTAGTTTATTTAGTAAATATTTTCTTAACTCTATTTTCTTAAAACTGCAATGATGGTTAAGGGCTTGAAGTAAGCATTTCACAGTAAGGTTTACACCTGTTGTATTCGGCACGTGACAAATAAAATGTGATTTTATTCAATTAAATCTGAATGCAGTGATCAAAATTCAAAAGGCTACAGTGTACAGAAAAAAAGGAAGATAAGACTCACCCTCTCTGCCATCTTCTCCTTCAAAAAAGGCTTAATTATTGCAAAGATCCCTTTGAAAATCCGGGGCTCATTTATGATGTTAACAGCCTTGATTCTTATTGGGAAGCTATCCTGAAATGCAACATTGAAATTAAAATCTATTAATATTATTTACAAAATACACAAGCCAAGAGTATCTTCCTTAAGGGTGTTTGATAAGATAAATATTTGAGATCTGATTTGAGTGTTCTTTGATCATGTTGTTATGGATGATAATATCAAAACATAAATATCAGAACAGTAATAAGGTTACCTGAAGAATGCTGACAACCTTCTTGGCCAGGAATGGGCCCGGATTGGATGCCTGAGACAAGCCCACCCCAGTGTAGTCTGCTAAGATGACGATCCCATTAACCTGAGTCTCCTCTGGCTGAATCAGCTTCTCCAGAGTCAGGTAAATTGCCCGGATGTTGTCCTCAAATGGATAATCATTCGCTTTCCATTTTCCTGTTGTAAAATAATTTGTATTTAGTAACACCGAAGAAGGTCAAGCATAGGACAATTTTAATCTGTTATATCAAGGCTATTGGCAGACATGTTTTCAAGATTCCAATTTTTGTTTTTGCTGTATATGTTTATGAGCAGCTATTACCTCCTATGTCATGCATTATAGTGTATTATAAACTGGATGGTTCGAGCCCTGAATGCTCATTGGCTGACAGCCGTCGTATATCAGACAGGATACCAATGGTATTACAAAACATTTATTTTTACTACTAATTACGTTGGTAACCAGTTTATAATAGCAATAAGGCACCTCGGGGGTTTGTGGTATACAGCCACTCCGCTTTGCGTCGTGCCTAAGAACAGCCCTTAGCTGTGGTATATTGGCCATATACCACACCCCCCCCGTGCCTTATTGTTTCATTATACATAGCCCATAGGGCATTGTAAATGATCCATTTCCATCCCCTATGGATTAAATAAAATGAGATTCTATTATTCTACGATGAGTATGTCCATATGAAGTGTTACCAAATAAAGACGAAAAAAAAAGTTAGAGCCCTTCTTGGACATGGACATACATTAGATAGTGCAAGCTAACACACTGACCAGGTCTGAGACAGAGGATGTAGCGTCCATTAGGGTCTGGATGGGGCAGGACAGTGAGGAAGCCCAGGTCTAACACATGTTTGATAGTGGAAGGTTTCAGGTCCTGGAAGACCTCAGGCCAGGCCCGCCGACTGGTATGGTAGTTAAGGAGAAGCTGCATGGCACGGTCATAGTCAAACTTCCTGGTGGTTGGACAAGGACATGGGACAGGTGACAGGACACCATTATGTTAGCTTCAAGATAGAACATCTTCAATAAGAAGAAACCAGGGCCCATATTCATAAACAGTATTAGTGTATGAGTGCTGATCTAGGATCAGTTTTGACTTTCAAATCATAATTACATAATTATATGGACCAGGGGCCTGATCCTAGATCAGAACTCCTACTCTGAGACGCTTAGGGACAGTGACCCAGAGAATTGTGGGTAGGTACTGTAATACATCATGACATACCTGGCCCGTAGGAAGCGCAGGAGGAAGGTATCGTCCAGCCTGGTTCGGAGGTTAGGCTGCTCCTTCAGCACCATGTCCCTCAGGGCCTGCACGTCTCTCAGCCTCCACTCGGGCTTCTCCTGTAGCTCCTCCCGGGCTTTGGCTACCAGCTCAGGGGTCAGAGTGCAGGAGTAGATGGGTGGCGGAGGGCCGGGGAACCTGTAACCAGCCGCTGGTGGTTCCAGAGCAGGAGGAGACCCAAGATCAATGTGCCTCATAGGTGCACTTTCTTCAGACATCATTTTGGCCACTAAAATATAAACAAATACTAAATACATGTCTGGATAAAACAACACAGCAGAAATAGTCGTGGTACAAGAAAACCTGGACTGGAGAGCATTACAAGACAGTAGAACCACATGAGAAATACCACAATTACCACAGGACATCTCTAAGGTTGTTATCAGCAATTAGTCATACACGGTAGCCACAAAATTGTGTGTATTCTCTAGTCTAGCCTACAGCAACAGCAGCGGCCTAAACAACATAAATGTCACGACAATATCTTGAAAACACTGTATTGTAAACACTATCCTGTATTTCCCATACATTCTGCTTTTGACCGCGCTGTACTCGAGAAGCTGTGCTTGCAAGCCACTGCGGATTCTGAATACCAACCAGTATGACGATAGTTTTTTTTTTTTGTATTTTCAGAGTCAAAAGTGTTCTCCAGACGAATGCTTAGTAAATCAAAACAGAAGCTGCCCACAACAAACCAACATTTCTGGGTTTCCACTAGTTACCACAGCCACAGACAAAATTGGCTGTATCGTAAAAAATAATTTAAACAAAATGAGCATTTTGGTCTTAACTTAAGGTCAGGGTTAGGCATACCGTTATCAGTGTGTTTACTGTTAGGGTAAGGTTTAAAATCACATTTTGAGAAGGTAAATTGTAGAAATGGGCGGGGTTTACAACTTTGTGGCTGTAATAACTTGTGACGACCTTCTTTCTGGCGCAATCCGCGGCGAGTTCCGGTGGCGCGAGATTCTTTCTCTCTTTGGTTACTCTGAAGCATGTGATGAGCTGCGTCATTCAGTACTTGCTACAGTACATTGTAACAACAAATCATCATCAGAATTATACATCAACCCCTAAATAGGCTATTATGAATTGTGTTGGCTTTTGTTTTTTTTTATTCGGATACATATTTATACAGATTAAATTAAAATACATTTATGATGCACACTTTATGTTTAATCATCTTCAGAATAAAATGGTTAACCTAGGCCTTCTATAATGTGAAGTAAAGTCCATGCGCGTGATATGCACGTGATAATGGGCAGGTTTTCTGCGGTCATTGGATCCGATAGATGGCGCAATTGCACCACAAACGTTGGTTGATAGGCCTAGAGACTGAGCAAATTGGATTGAACGCTTGCGTTACAGCTGTCCCATTTTGGCTTCAATTGACAGGTCATAGAAATTCTAAATAGACAATAGCCTTTTATATTGCACTGTCGCTGCTACACGCTCCTGAACATGCCTGTAAGACCACACTACTCCACACACTGGACCGCAATGAACTGGTAAAATATTGTATTTCACTACACTTGTCAAACAAAACTCGATGTTGGACTATTACTGTAACGAGAAATGGAGGGGAGGTGACAGAGATAACCAATAGAGCCGGGAAGAAATGGGTGCACCAACAAACACAAACATGTAAATGCCTTGTCTTGAACCTATCGATGAAGATATTACTGACTTTTTCTTTAGCTTACTCAAGTAGAAAAATAATCTATGAGAAGCTTTATTTCACAGCTATCTGCAATTACTTTATGACATGTTATCAGCCTGAAGAAACACCCCTTGTACTATTTATCCTGACCATGCACTGCCACGTAGGCCACGGCTTTTCATTCGTCAGAGACTAAAACAGCCGACAATCAATTCAGGCTGGTTTTGAAATGTCACTTTAATTCTTTAGCCAGCGTTAACGAAACATTGAATATCATTATGGTCATTGACCATTATCCATATCATAATACCATGCTAATAATAATTGAGAAATACACATCTTGAGGATTCTAGGCTATCTTCATCTTCAATACCATAGCTTAGTAATAACTAAGAACAGTAAAATGAAGATAACAAATCATCTAGTTTTCTCATTCACTTAACTTGTTGTACAATATTGACTTTGCCAGACAAGTGTGTGATAGATATAGGGTGACAAGAGGAGACCTCTGAAATAATGTAGCAAATTATATTTTTCCTTCTGACATAAAATCAGGGTTTATTAACAGTGGATAGGCTATGCCTTCTACATTTTTAATTGAGATGTTATTGGTCTCATACCATATAAGTTAAGATTCCATTAAGTACTTGTATTGTGTAATTTAAATAAGGGGCAGTGCAAAGTGATTTAAAAATAAACATTGACATTTTATTCATCTTCACATTGTAAGGTGAACCATATTGCCCATCTTTCCAGTGTAAGGCAGTATTGAATGAAAGGCACAGTTTATTCTGTAATTTAGTAGTTATAATACCATGACACAAAAGGATTCTATAGTCAAACAAAATACGCTAACATGTCTTTACAGTAAAACTGCAAATATTTGTTATATCTAAACACCAATGCTATGCATTTATTTCAAATTGAGTTCCTCAACCTGTGATTGTCTTAAGCTTTTATGAGGTGGCTCCACAGAAAGTATACAGCATTAAATGGACCGAGAAGCAAACATTCAAACATTTAAGCACGTTACTACAGAACTAAATAGCGATTTTTAGAACATATAGACAGGGACATATTAAACCATATTAGACAGGGACAATGAAACACAAACCTGTCATACAGCAAGTTGAATAGAACTTGAAAAAGTAAAAAATAATAATAATTCTGAACCAATTGACTACCTATTATATAGCTATGTCTGTCACATTATTATATTATTTAAAAACATGACAATGTCATTTCTCATCTCTTGTCTGCTTGATACTACATTGTACATGTAATAATATTATTGGGCTTATGTACCTCTGGTGGGGGTTAGTTGACTAATGTATCCCAACTGTACAGTACACTCCTGAGATTTGTTGAGAATAAGTGTTTCTCACATATGAATTGTTTTTCATCTATATACTGAGTATGTATAAAGAAATAGAGATACTAAGCGAAGATTATGAAATTGTGAATGCTTTGTTGGACGGGGTTTGTGGGGTCCAGTTCTGTGTTAGATGGCTTCTTGTTTGGTGATGGTTGGCTGCGGGACGGAGCTAGTTTGCTTGGGCACGGTGGCTATAACCCCTTGAGCCATCTTATAGTGTTCTGAACTGGAGGCTGTGGGAGGAGAGGGAATTGGAGTTTCAGGAGTGGCTGCAACAAACCAGAAATAATCAGTTAGTGGAGGAATAACACTGAACTACGCAGTCAGTTGGGTACACAACAAAGCGGCATATTTACCTTGTGGCATGACATTACTTGGAAAGAAAACTTTTTTTTTTCCAGACAAGGAATAAGCACTTTTGTGAAATTTCTGAGGGCATTAAAAATGTTAAGAAAAAAATAACAGACGTTTTCTTTGACAAAGTAAGCCTGATTAGTCTCTCTGAAGAATTTAGTGGATTATTCTGCATAGCTTGTTTGTCCTTCCAACTACCTGACTGTTGCAAATGGGAGTGGATTGATGCCACTGAGCCCATCGTTGGTTGAGAATCACAGGCATTTTTAGGTACATTTTGTGGTCGGTGTCCCAGACACAACTTTCAGTGCTTTTGAATCCAGGACTAGGCTTAATCTGTTTTTGGGGAACCTGCCCTCAGAGTAGGACATTTAAAGTCGGGCATATGTAGTTATTGATACTCACAGATTTGGACGTTATGGATGGGAGTAGCCATGTTGCTGGCCACAATGACATTGTTGCTGAGGTGTTCCTGAACCAGATGTGGATGCAGAGAGTGAGGTGTGTGAGTTGTCTCGTTAGCAGAACCTGAGGGAAACCACAAAACATGCAAAAATCACACAAACAGTTAGTTTCCTCATTCACTGTGACACTGTCCATTGGTAGTACAGTATGATAACTAACTAGCATGTTATCCTATTGAAGAGTGTACACTTCTTTAGACAGTAGAACTCCTGGAAACTTGTTTGTACTCAATTATTTTGGCATTACCTTTGGCCATACATTTAGAATTGTTGTTTCTCAGTAACAATATCAAGAAGGCTAACCTCCTAAGAGCATCTCTTGGAGCAGGTTGTCAATCTTGGCCATCCCAAATAGCTTGACAAACTGTATCTGTTCAATCATCTGCCAGGTGATGCTCTGTAGTGTGGGCAGCAGCAGGAGCAGTTCTCCAAAGCGCCCCCGGGAGTCATACTGCCGGTCGTTGATGTAGTCCTCTAGGCTGACCTGAATCTGGTAACGCATCCGCTTGATCTTACTGGGGTCACTCAGACCTTTGGCATCTGGAGCAGGAGAGAGTAGGTGTTTGGTCAATAGCTTGGTCACTCACTGCTTGGTCATATTGCTCGTAGAACAACCATTTCTAGTCAATAGTTTTGTTACTCACGGGTAAAATCATTTTTATTTTTAAACACAAAAGTTACTGCCCTCGAATGATAGTCTGTTTATTTTAAAAGTGATGTTGTGTTTCATGTAGTACCTGGATCGAAGAAAACAATGGCTTTCAAACAAGCGTATTCATTGTCGTCTATCTGGTGCTCCTGGAAGGACTGCACTAGCTCGTCCAGAATCCTAACTGCTACCCGGATCACTTCCAACTCGGGGCAGTTCCGGGGAATAATGTGGTCATTTCCTATAAAGAACAGAAAAAATAACTGTCTTGTAGGGTAGGATCACTCTGTGTTTGATGACCCCCCCAAACAAGTATCCTATTATTGCTATCATAAACTATTCTGACAATTATAACTAATCTGTTATATGACATATGTGATGTACTGTAGCTAAGATGTTATCTTGACTTTACCTAATAGCAGGAGGTCCTTGTACAACATAGACCTCTTTGCAACTCCAAGCAGAAGATGCTCTCCAGCATGAGCTCGTAGCAATGCCACCTGAAACAAAGAAAAGTCATTTCATTATTAGCTTTAACCTTGAAACTGTCTTGCAGCAAAACACCTCTTACCAGCATACATGCTAGTCTCCATGTTAACTGTCTTTTCTATGAAACCATGTATTTGATAAGACATGGGAAATATTCAGGGTTGGGGAGTAACTTATTACATGTCATCTGATTACAAAATAGCTTACTGTAATCAGAGGTTACCAGCAAAAATATTGTAATCAGATGACAAATACGTTTTTAAAAACTAGATGATTACTTCTTGGATTACTTTTAAATTCAGAAAGGATGTTTGTGGAAAAAAAGACATTATGTTTTCTCAATTACATTCAATTCAGCATTGAAAAAAGTTGTAGTTTGTTCCACCTGAGCGAGTCCACTATGAAGACACACCAAATGCATTTGATTTATTTGAGATTTTTGTATTGAACCTTTACCAGCAGGGAGTCATACAGAAGAGCCCTGTAATTATGTTTAGGAAGAATAATTTCACAGTTTGATGGATCCCTTTTGTCTTCTTCTAATGCCTCTTAAGGGGAAAGTAATCAAAAGTAACTCACAGTAATCAGATGACATTGCTGATTACAAATTTGGACACATAACTAGTACATGTAAAGGATTACATTTAGAAAGTAACCTACCCAACCCTGGAAATATTATACCTCTTATGACACTTATACCTAACCATTAAACAAGGAAATCTTTCCCACCACCTTTTAGGTCACTGAAGAGCTGACCAGAGTCAAGTAAGTGTGTGAAGATACACCTGTTGGATCCCTCACTAATTCAATTTCAGCAAATCAGTTACCAAGCCCTGGTCATCACAGTGTTAATGATTCTGGAATGGTTCTGAGCACGGATAGAACTTTCAAACCAGCTCATCATATTCTAACTGGTGATTCAAATTCAAATACATTAACCCCTTCTTTGGATTCGGAGGTCTTTAAAAACAGCAGCAGCACTCCCTCCTCAAGATGCTGATTGGAGAGATGTATATTCCCTGGACACATAGCTTTAAGTTGTTCTTTTTAGGAATGACAATAATACTCCAACATCATTTTTTTTTTTATTTAAATCCCAGCCCCCATCCCCACAGGAGGCCCTTTGCTTCTTGCTAAGCCTCCATTGTAAATATAACTGTTGTGCTTAATTGACTTGCTTGGTTAAATATAAGTTTAATAAAATAGTTGAATTATCTATCAGACTGGTTTCCTGCCCTATATTGCAGGCTTTTTAGTCCAAGACAAAATGGCCCATAAAGTGCAATACCCCAGAATAAGAGTAGTATGGTTTAGTCCAACCTAGTTTAGTCCAGTCCACTAGACACTGTAAAGTCTAGTGCAATGTCTTACCTGGTCATCCAGAGGCAGATCACAGAAGGCAGGGATGTACTTGGCCCATTCTACCAGCACCAGCAGCTGCTGTTTCATTGATTCACACACATCTGTGATGGTCGCTATCTTTTTCGTCCTGATGTCACCATTCAGTATGGGCCCAGGTGAGGATATCTACACACACACACACACACACACACACACACACACACACACACACACACACACACACACACACACACACACACACACACACACACACACACACACACACACACACACAATAATAATAAATACATGTGTGCCCTATTCATAGACAAATTATCAACACCACTTATTTAACCAGAATAAATTCAATTCCATTCCTTTCAATACAATGTTTTTTTTTTTTTACCCATTCTGGGGCAATTTAAAATTACTTTAAAATGCTTACAATGATTTCGATCAAAATAGCCATATCCATGGGCCTTACCTGTCTTGAGAGTACATCTGCCTGGATGAGTGCATTGATAGATGGTAAACTGCTGTCTTCATAGCTAGATCTTCTGGTGCTGATTCTGTCTCTTTCGTTCTGTACAGCTGAGAAACAAACAAACCGTAGCTATCAGGAGAGAACAGATCCTTGATTGTCTATTATTCACCAGAAACTGTACAGTCAAAGCACTCCCCATACTGTCATTCTGACTCAACATGACAAACCTTCAAAGTCATACAACTCAAATATGCCATTCTTTTCATAATAAACGGTGCATACAATATTATCTGACACTCATTAACAATTATTATGGGGATATTATCATTGACTCATATTAGCATTGACTTTCGAGGGAGACAAAAGTCTCCCAAGGTTGATGTGTTTATCAGTATGTGTGGCTATAATTCCCCCACAGAACTGTTTGCTCAGCATAAGCTGGTCATAGACTTTAGTGCATCATGGAGTCAACATTAACAAAGTGCTGGTCTCCTGGCTCTTGCAACATACCTCATGAGCAGTGGCTCTGCCCAATGGCTCTGCTTGGCTCTACAATGCTATGATAGGGACTGGCTGATAAAAATGGGACGTTCTAGTTCTAGGATATCCTTTACCAGAGATTTTGAAATAATCACTGCTAGTTTCATCACGTTCTTGTACAAAAAGTAGAGACTGAGCATAATACGTACTACCACAATATGACCACATAGGCCTCAATCATTTCAATCATTTTTTCACTCTTTCACTCTTGTAAATTACCATTTGAATGAAGTTGAATGAATTGTATACCTTCTTTTTTCATGCCAGCTCGAAAGCACTTCTTCAATCGACAGTATCTGCATTGATTCCTTTTGTCTTTGTCCACAATGCACTGTCTGTTGAACCTAGAGAAGGAAGTTAGAAAGAATGCTTTAGATGAATTGTGTTGCAGTAGAGAGAGCGCTGTTGTTGAATATGCCAGCGTCATTATTGCAACCGTCTGTTTTAGTCATTCTTTTGTTGTTATCTCGGGCTCTAGAGGCATAAATCAGCAATTGCAACTTTGTCATTATTCTTGCAAAATGGACCGGAATATGGTGGTTCTGTTGTTTGCCCTTGCGTATAATGTACTATAAGCCGGATCCTCACCTGCATGAGTACATGTGGTTTTTGCGAACACTCCGGCGGAAAAAACCTTTGCAGCCGTCACAGCTGGAGGCCCCGTAGTGCTTTCCCGTGGCCCTGTCCCCACATATGGCACACAGGGCGACCACACCGAGGTGGTTGGCTGTGTTCATGTTGGCACTCTCAGCCGGTGAGGAGTCTGAAACAACAGACAGAGCGATATTGTGGGTGCTAGACTATGTAAAGCATTTTGAGCTGTGGAAAAGTGCTATATCAATCCAGTCTTCCTCTTCGGGTCAGGAGGTCTTTGGGTCACCAATGTTTGACTTAGGGAAGAGGATATGTATGTGTGCAGTGGGATAAGTAGTTACTAGACATTTTTGATGACTGAATTAAATCATTCACAGCTTGGAACTTTTTGGAAGTTAGCCTGTGAGTATAGGGATGGATGGTGTGAAGTGACTAGTTCAACAGAGTTAGAAAGGAAATGTTATGTGATGCTGAAATATTTGTTACTTTTAGCAGAATGTTTGCCCTAAAACGTGTTTAGACTCTTAGCTCTCTCTCAGTAATTGGTCAATATAATGACAGAATATTATATTCAGTCATTAACTTAACATATTTTCAAAGCAAACAGATACTTTGATTAGTTTAATTTAAAAGGTGAGAACAACCGGCATCAAGTGATTGCATTACGGTCAGTGTCATTGCTTGTTGATCAAATGGGCTAATACGACTATCATCAAGCTACGGTCTATTACAGTAGTATTCACTGTCTATCTGAGTAGTAGCTGAAATCCCAGTCAAGGTAAACAGTAACTGATCCAGGCTTGATTACCTCTGGAAATGCAATCAGTGGAGACAGGCAGTCTCACACCCTCCCTCAAAGTCATCAATGAGATGACTGGTTCAATCAATCATACAGTATGGAAGGTTTCTGCCAACACTTTACATTGAGTTACTCACAGTTATACCTGTGTAGTAAAGCTGTAATTATACTAGTAAAAACATTTATTGTTGAAATAAACTACACATATACAATGTACTGTATGCTGTTTACGTATCATTAAAAATCTGAATATTTATGTGTATAAGCCAGTACAATGAGTAAGGAATAACAAAGATGATATTGGCCATGCAATTCGATTGTCTTTCAATGGTCATTGCCTTTTCTTCCTCAGACGAAATTGTTTCATTTCAGAATCAAGTTCACAGCCGAATGTCATGGGAGACTAGAAAGGCCAATGTTTCACTTTCAAAAAAGCTATCATGCTGTCAAAGAACTCTGAGAAATGCTTTTTCTTATTGTATGGACCTTGAAATGCGTGGGAACATAAATCATATAATGAATATCTAGTTGTTGTAACTCTATTTTAGGTCAAATACACAGTCTACAAGTTACAACAGGATAAGGTCATTCTCTACCAAACAGTTGTTTCACCACCAAATCATCCAGATGCATTGGGTGTATTGTGCAAAACCTCTGAATGTTTTACTATTGCAACAAAAGGTGATCATATTATCAGAAAAGCACATTCTCATCCTTTTGCATCCAATACAAGATTGGACAAATGACAGCTACTTTTGATGACATCAACTTAAACCCTCTGTCCAAATGTTTAGTAGCCAAAAGTCTCAAAGTTCAACCAGGCAACGTATGACTCTGACTCACCTGTGCCCATGGAGAGCACTTGCATGTTTTCAAATTCCAATGTGGTGTAGGCTGGGTCCAGGGCGTCACTATAGTCTGCCATGTCCATGTCTACCAGTGCTTTGGACAAACAAATTCCCTCTCAGCTACCTGACAGTTGATCAAAAATACTTGTCCATGAAGCTAAGTGCCTTCCCTCCTCACTCCCCCCCCCCACCCCCCCTCCCCCCGATTATTTGGCCAGGCTCCTCCTCCTAAAAGTAAAAAGAGATACCCCTATGCTATGGGGACAGTCTCTCCTCCAGAGCTCTGGAGGAGGAGGCCATGAGAAGCCTGGGTCAGACTGACAGGAGGAGCTTCCTCCCAGGCTCCCAGGAGGGGTGGGGTGGAAGTCTGGTTGATGTTTAACTAGACTCCTTCTCTATTGGAGAATCATGGTTGTTTTTCTCTCAAACATAAATTGGATCTCTCACTCTTTTTCACATCTCTCTCTCTCTTTCTCTCGCTCTATCTCTCTTTCCCTCTTTCTCTTTCCACGTTGCTGTCAGTAATGGATCAACAATTATATCAAGAGAGACATAAAATGAATGTTGAATCTCAGCCAAATCATTGTGCTTTACTTGCTTGAAATCACCTCTTGTTGTTTCCTGCCATTTAAAACCATCAGATAACTAAATGTCTTTGACCAAAGAATTGGAAGCTCAAATTGTAGGCCAAAGCACTCTTAGCCAACTCCTTCATCAGGGCACCAAAGGGCATCTTTTCATATGAATTCTTATTGCAATCTGAGAGCATACAGATTATTTAGCCTTTTAGCTAGATGTTTTAATCAAATCTATACTCAAAGTGAAGAGAGGTGCAGCTCAACAATATATTTTATATTTTAAATTCTTGAAAGTAGCCACCCTTTGCCTTGATGACAGTGTTTCACACTCTTGGCATTCTCTCAACCAGCTTCACCTGAAATACTTTTCCAACAGTCTTGAAGCAGTTCCCATATATGCTGAGTACTTGTTGGCTGCATTTCCTTCACTCTGCAGTCCAACTCATCCCAAACCATCTCAATTGGGTAGAGGTCAGTGGATTGTGGAGGCCAGGTCATCTGATGCAGCACTCCATCACTCTCCTTTTTGGTCAAATAGTCCTTACACAGCTTGGTGTGTTGGGTCATTGTCCTGTTGAAAAACAAATGATAGTCCCACTAAGCGCAAACCAGATGGGATGGCATATCACTGCAGAATGCTGTGGTAGCCATGTTGGTTAAGTGTGCCTTGAATTCTAAATAAATCACCAACAGTGTCACCAGCCAAGAACCCCAACACCATCACACCTCCTCCATGCTTCACGGTGGGACCACACATGCAGAGATCATCCGTTCACCAACTCTGCGTCTCACAAAGACACAGCGGTTGGAACCAAAAATCTAAAATTTGGACTCATCAGACCAAAGGACAGATTTCCACCGGTCTAATGTCCATTGCTCGTGTTTCTTGGCCCAAGCAAGTCTCTTCTTATTATTGGTGTCCTTTAGTAGAAGTTTCTTTGCAGCAATTTGACCATGAAGGCCTGATTCACGCAGTGTCCTCTGAACAGTTGATGTTGAGATGTGTCTGTTACTTGAACTCTGTGAAGCATTTATTTGGGCTGCAATTTCGGAGGCTGGTAACTCTAATGAACTTGTCCTCTGCAGCAGAGGTAACTCTGATTTTTCCTTTCCTGTGTCGTTCCTCATGAGAGACATTTTCATCATAGCGCTTGATGGTTTTTGCAACTGCACTTGAAGAAACGTTCAAAGTTCTTGAAATTTTCCGTATTGACTGACCTTCATGTCTTAAAGTAATGATGGACTGTTGTTTCTATTAGCTTATTTGAGCTGTTCTTTCCATGATATGAACTTGGTCTTTTACCAAATACCTTCTTCTGTATACCACCCCTACCTTGTCACAACACAACTGATTGGCTCAAACGCATTAAGAAGGAAAGAAATTTCACAAATGAACTTTTAACAATCACACCTGTTAATTGAAATGCATTCCAGGTGCCTCATGAAGCTGAATGAGAGAATGCCAAGAGTGTGCAAAGCTGTCATCAAGGCAAAGTGTGTCTACTTTGAAGAATCTCAAATATCAAATATATTTTGATTTGTTTAACACTTTTTTTTATTCAACAATGTAGAAAATAGTAAAAAATAAAGAAAACCCCTTGAATGAGTTGGTGTGTCCAAACTTTTGACTGGCACTGTACGTCCACATGTAATATGTCTCTGGTAAATCTTACTTTATTCTTGCATATTAAAACAGATAAATAATTATTGCTGGATTTTTTTTTTTGCCTTTATGTTAAAGAGTTAATTGTTTCACAAAATTCTATACGCACATAACAAAGTAGTGTGACCCAACTCTTCCGAAACTTTTTTTGTTCAAAGAAACTTATGGTCAAATGTAATGCTTTTTAGAGCGCTATTTGGTCACTAATGTCATTGGTTTGTCACCACTATCCGGCATCCGCCCAGTACCCTGCCCTGAACTTCAGTCACGGTCACTAGCCGGCTACCACCCGGTTACTCAACCCTGCACCTTAGAGGCTGCTGCCTATGTACATAGACTTGGAACTCTGGTCACTTTAATAATAGAACACTGGTCACTTTAATAATGTTTACATACTGTTGTACCCATTTCATTTGTATATACTGTATTCTAGTCAAGGCCATCCTATTCAACTATTGCTGTACATATATTATTCTATCCATGTATTCTTCAGATATACTACATATTCTATCCACATACTGTCCATCATGTCTACACATCCCATCCCATCACACACACACACACACACACACACACACACACACACACACACACACACACACACACACACACACACACACACACACACGTGCATATATATACAGTGCATTCGGAAAGTATTCATACCCCTTGACTTTTTCCACATTTTGTTATGTTACAGCCTAATTCTAAAATAGATGAAATTATTTTTTCCGCTCATCAATCTACACACAAAAACCCCATTATGAAAAAGCAAAAACAGGTTTTTATAAAAATGTCATGTATTCTAAATAAGAAACTGAAATAACACATTTACATAAGTATTCAGACCCTTTACTCAGTACATTGTTGTAGCACCTTTGGCTGCGATTACAGCCTCGATTCTTCTTGGGTATGACGCTATAAGCTTGGCACACCTATATTTGGTGAGTTTCTCCAATTCTTCTGTGCGGATCCTCTCAAGCTCTGTCAGGTTGGACGGGGAGTGTCGCTGCACCGCTATTTTCAGGTCTCTTCAGAGATGTTCAATCGGGTTCAACTCTGGCCCCTAGCTGGGCCACTCAAGGACATTCAGAGACTTGTCCCGAAGCCACGCCTGCGTTGTCTTGGCTGTGTGCTTATAAAATAATGTATTTTTGTTTTTATATTTAATACATTTGCAAACATTTCCAGAAAACCTGTTTTTGCTTTGTCATTATGGGTTATTGTGTGTAGATTGATGAGGAAAAATGGTTATTTGTGACCAATAACATTTTGATTTGATTTGGTAGGATCCTATGTTTTTAGGACCAGATTGGGATACGAGTCTCAAGCCATAACGGGTTCATTTTGGGGAAAGCAAGCACCGTATTAGAAAGCTTTCAGCAGGATTTACCAAACTAAAGTGGCTTAACAAGAATTTGAGAACAGAATGCGCTGCGAGAAAAGTATTATAATACTCGAAAGTGTATCATAAGTTCATAAGACGACATCATCTTTAAAGGTCTAATACAGTCAACACTTATATAAAGCAACTGATTTTAGAAAAATGAAATGTTGCAGAATACGCAAATAAGCTGGCCCCACTGTGTAAGTAAATGTGACATGGTAAACAGCAGTGTTGTATTTGAAGAAGGAAGGTGCCAGTACAAAGCGATAGGTCAATGATCTTGGGTTCACCGAGACCTCAGAGCAGTAAAACGCAGGCTGGTGAAGTTGATAACCACCCACCCAGAGCATATATAGGATTCAGCAAGTAAAATCTCCTCCCGAATCAAAACATTCCTGTGGTTAAGTCGGTCACAGTGATCCCGCCTGAGAGTGTAGAGAAGATCAAGTGAAAATGTTAGAATTTGATTGTCCACTACAACCGGTCAGATGGATGAACAGCGATTTTAGAATCACAAAGAAAATGTCACTGAAGAATCTTCACACTTCTTTGAGCTTGAGATAGGAAGATGTGTAGCCTGCCACAAATTGTTTTATCAACGGATGACACGAGGTGGTCAAATAGAACATGCGACTAATCTAGGGCCTCGCCAGAGCTGCTAGGTGTATATCATACAAGTAAGTCTGAACAGAGGTCATTACAATTGATTACTTCTCCACATCTTTGGTAGACACAGACTCTAGTGGAACACCCCTCAAGTGCCCATATTTGTTCATGTTTGCTTGAGCACCACTGCAGGAATGATCATGAAGCACTTCGGCTGAGTTCCCAAACAGCCCTCTATTCCCTATACAGTGCACTACTCTTGGCCAAGGCCCATAGAGCTCTAGTCAAAAGTAGTGCACAAGGGAATAGGGTGCCATTTGGGCCACTACAAAAGACTGTTAGAACGCCCCTCAAGTGGCCATATTTGCTCAATCACCACGGCAGTAATGATCGTGAAGAACCAGAAGGTAGCGAGAGGGAAATCTGTGTGACGGAATGAGGGGAATGAGTCACTTAGAAGAAATCTTATCTCCTTAGCCATTAAATGTCTTTATTATCACCAGCTCCCATCTTAATTTTCTGTGAACTCGTCCAAGAACAGTCATATACTGCTCTATAAAGTGTAATCTGCAAGGTTAAGGTTTTCTTATTCACACTCGGGCAGTGACAGACTCTTCGGGTATAGAAAGATACTGATAGCTACTTTTTGGATCCTCACCTTAAACTGACATAACTTGTCTACGTTTTAGTAACTTTCAGTATTTTACTAATGATCATTTATCTCATGTTGTGCAAATGGGAGATTTTTAACTAAATGTTGGGAGTTCTGGAAATGTCATTTTCATGTGATTCACATGCTGCTAACACTAAATATAATCGCCAATGATCATTTATCATCTTAGTAACTATATGATCTGTCATGCTTTTTCAAATATGGAGAGTGCTATTATATGAGGTCGTATGTTTAACATTAGTTCCTGTTAACCTGTATGTCGTACATTCCCACGGCACAGAAACGGCAACGATGGGATGGGCAGAGGTTATCATAGAGCAGCCGAAGGAGCCTCCTGTGAGTATCTTATCACAGAGTAATCAGAGAAGCCTGCTGATTTAACCAGTTCACTTTAACCTGTTTTAACCTGCACCGGCAACGACCCTAACACAAAAGTCAGGAGACTAGATCTTTAGCAGTAACATGCAGTCCATATAAACGCTCAAAGTGAAATTTCTTCTAGACAAGTCATTTATTTCTGTGAAACACACAGAATTTTTTTTTCAACGAGGTTATTCCATTTGTAATTTTTTTTTAATGAAGGGTTAACATGACATAACGTGTTCCCTCACGCTCCCTTTTGACACAGGCAGTCCTCGTCACACGCATATGAAGTAGCCCTGTTCATCTGTCTATGACGTGTCTATGGAAGTCCTGTCCTGTCAGTCTTATAATCAGTCGCTCAGTCTTATAATCAATCGCCCAAACAGCCCAGGGGCTAAAAGTCAAAGGACTGACTGCCGGAGAGCCCTGATGTAACACCAGTGTAATTCTCCCCTTTGAAACTAACTTCAAACTCCAGTTTGTGAACAAAGTCCTGTCTGTCTTCTGAATAGGAATCTGAATAGTCCGACCACTGACCAAACTCCATTTGTTAACCACTGCCTATTTGTACCTTCCACTGAATGACTCTTTTTCATTCCACACGTCCGATCCCAATGGAAAGAGCTAGTGAGGATAAAAAAACAAATAACTGGAGGTATCAGCCGGGGGGAAACCAAGAGTCAATGATATTTGGAATATACTCTATATGGGAACATATTATTTTTAGGAGAGCTTCAAGCGCAGGGAAAATGTAAGTGTTTTTGATGTGTGTACGATACAGTGCTGTAGATATTGATAAGAAGAGCGAGAACAAGGAGGCAATGTGCTCGTAGCAGCATATTTTAGGCCAGTGTTGAGCCTGCGCTGCCTCTGTCTGTTAGATGTAGGAGATACCATGTGAGTAGTAATAGTGTCATGGCAGGCGAAGACCTTGTCAATAGATGATAACTATCTGCAAATCACACATCTTGTGCAACTACAAGCCCCTTTGGCTGACCAGTGGGATTATCACTGTCTGTACTGTTGGAAAATAGTTGACTGCATGTCTTCATGTTGACATTGGTTGAAATTATTCTTATATTTGGTGTTTTAGTGGTTGCTTTAGTGTTGATGATACAATTGAAATGTTGTGTTTACAAGTGAAGGTGACGTTGTTGACTTGATTCTCCTCCCCTCTGTTTTAGCTAGCACTGACCAACACTTATACCTCTTGTGACTTGTTTGTTAAAACGTACATCAGAAAATAAACATTTCATTTTTCCAGATATGCTGAGGTGAATTTTTTTTTTTTTTTTTTTTTTTGACTCAAAACAATTTTGTGCAAATGCATTGAGCAACACTGAAACTCAAACTTGCAGTGGTAGTAGACTCCCAGAGGCCTACACAGTAGGAACATGTTACTCTTTTCAATGTGCCTTTATTTTTAGTCTGCCACCTCAGGTTGGAGCAGAGAACCACAGAGAGTTATGATTGTGGCACCAATGGTCAACTTCAGAGATTTGAACGTGTATAATTTGGCCCAGAGCTTTATCATTGATTCAAGTACAGAGGAGGAAACATCAAGAAAAAGTGAAAATGCATACATCTTCATACGAAAAACAACTGAAAAGTTGTCATAGTCCTGACCCATGACTGTTTGTTCTTAAGGTAATGATAAACTACTAGGATCTAATTTTGCTCAGCCCCCATAACCCCAATAGTATTGGGCAATAAACACATTTGCAAATAGAGCTTAAAATGAGCTAGAAATTGAGGAAGATTATTCCTTGCTCACAGTCCCACACTCCAATTTGCCACAGAGAAATCCTATTTGTTTGTCACTGGAAATCTCTAAAGAGACAAGAGACAAGAGACTCATATTCTTGTAAAAGTAAGGTTTAGACTTCCACTAGGTAATCATAAGTCATTTGTTAAAGCAATATTCTCTACAAAATAAAACATTAAAGGTGAAGTTATGAAACTTCTTCACTCTGTTTGTAGATAACTTTCAACAGTCAAGGATTTGACATGTAAAATGTAGTCTACCGTCTACACGCAAAACCTTCAAAACTAAAACAGACCACCATTGGAATATATTCTTACACATCCACCACTAGTTGTTTTTTCCACCATGCGAGAGGAAAACTCAAGTAGCCCCATGTCTGTACACTAAATAAGTAAACAATTGCATCAATAAACATTTAGCGCGATGCTCCACGTAAATCAATTGCAGTGTCTTGATAAAGCCCTTTAATCATTAACCGCTGTTTTGCTGAGAATTCATTTGGCCTCTTCCTAGCCCAATCCTATCTGTCAGCACACGGCTGCCGTGACCGGTTATCTCTGTCTGCTGTAATAGGTTCTTTCTTCTGTCATCAACCAATCAATAGTCATTTGACCTCATGATCGGGAAGAAAACACAAGATACTATAAGAGAAGGATTTCAACCTTATCCTTCATCTTCACAAGAATTGTTTTAAAATGAACAAATACCTAAATAGCATCAGAAGCTAGACAGCAACTGACATTGGTGCCTCTTTCATAAACTCAACATTCAAACAAACTAATTGGCCCCATTATGACAGTTCATCACCCTTTCACCTATATTCTACTGACTGAGCTTGATGAACAGTTCAACTTTATTGGGAGTTGAAAGAGGAGGCCTAATGATGAGAAGGCCTAATGATGAGGTAGATGTCACAGACTGACCTGTATAATAGAGAATGGAATCACTGGGTTGCAGTGCCACCTTGTGGACAAAGGATTCAGTATCCCATTATTTTTGTAGGTGATAGTTGCCCAAGAAGACAACTTTGCGGGGGACGTTCAGCTTTTAGAGCAAATTAGTTAATCGGCAGTTTTCCCAATTTTTTATGAATAATCTCAACATAGAAGGTAAAATGATACACAACAACAATAATACACTGTATAACTTTACCTTTTACATGACCAATATGGTATCACCACATCAATAACTACTGACCTATAATAATGTCTCCATTTTCATACACAGCCAAAATGATTAAGTCAGAATGTGTTAATTCAACTAACGAACGACACGGATCTTCGTTCTGTGAGCAATCCGTCCGCAGCTTTACTTCGACTGCTCTTGGAACACAGTCCCATGGTTTGAAACGTAAACAAACAGCCAAGTTGCTTGTTGTGTGGTGGAGTTAATCTACCGTACACACTGATTAAATTCCTCTCACTGTAGCCATCAGCTATGTACAAGTATGTGTAACAGGTCATATGGTCAATATCTGTTGAGCGGTTGTAGTCGGAAGGTTATAGTGCTACAGTACTACAGTCATAGCACAACAGTTCTAGAACTACAGAATACTTGTCTGTTACATGTGTTCCTGACTGTACCTGGAGTGGTGAGGTGACCATGTAGTGTTCCATGCTTCTCTCCATACATCCTCCTGACTGTGGATAGCTGAGCCCTGACAGTGACCAGGCCCAGTGACGAGACTGTAGACCAATCAGCCTCTCTCTCCCCTCTCACTGGGAGCACACTACAGTGCTCACCCAGGCCCTGCCCGGCCCTACACGAGCAGAGTGAGGGTGAAAGAGTGTGTGTGGGAGTTTGTTTGTGAGGGACGGAAGCTATGGGGCTGTAGCCGGTGGGGATGTAGGGCCATAAGCTAAGCCACTTACCCAGTGTGTGTGTGTGTGTGTATGTGTGTGCGTGCGTGCGTGTGTGTGTACTTGTTTTTCTACCATATCAGGACCCCAGTGTCCTAACAATTCACCCAAATGTCCTGACAAGGAAAGAAAACTTTTTTGAAAACTTTTTTGAAAAGTCTGTGTGTGTGGGGGGGGGGGGGGGGGGGGGGGGGGGGGGGCTAATCTTATAATGCCTGGCACAATGAGATTTGATTGGAGTGTAATACCCCCATCCATGCACACTGCTAATGGGGAGATCTGCTTACCTGGCTTTAACACTAACACACACACACATCTAAATGTAGATGTGTCTGTAATTTTGTGTGCTGCTATTTTGGCGAGGTCTCTCTTGTGAAAGAGATTGTTAATCTCAATGAGACTAATTTTGTTTAATAAATGTAAAATAACCTAAAGAAAGAAAAACATTTAGACCATGTTAACTTAGTATATGAGTTGAGCCCAGATCTTGAAAAAGAAATGCCAGTCTCAATTTGACTTCTATGGTTAAAAATAAAGGATAAATAAAACTAATGCACGCACCACTGTTCAAAAGTTTGGGGTCACTTAGAAATGTCCTTGTTTTTGAAAGAAAAGCAAGTTTTTTTTTTGTCCTTTGAAATAACATCAGTCTCAACGTCAACAGTGAAGAGGCGACTGGGATGCTGGCCTTCTAGTCAGAGTTCCTCTGTTCAGTTGTCACGACTTCCGCCGAAGTTGGTGCCTCTCCTTGTTTAGGCGGCGTTCGGCGGTCGTCGTCACCGGTTTTCTAGCTGCCACCGATCCACGTTTCTTTTTCCATTTGTTATGTCTTGATTGTACTTACCTGGTTCTCATTATGTTATAATTATTTACCTATTTAACCCTCTGGTTCTCATTATGTTTTGTGCGTGATTGTTCCTGGTTTTGTGTTAGTCTTTTGTGTTAGGGTTTGTTATCCCTGCATGGATTTATTGGCTGATTATTTTTCAGAGTAAAGTACGTTATTTTACTCAGTTCTGTGTCCTGCTCCTGACTCCGTCCTCATGCCTGCACAACTGACACTTGACACAAGTGTCTGTGTTCTTTTGTCCATCTTAATCTTTTATTTTTATTGGCCAGTCTGAGATATGACTTTTTCTTTGTAACTCTGTCTAGAAGGCCAGCATCCTGGAGTCGCTTCTTCACTGTTGACGTTGAGACTGGTGTTTTGCGGGTACTATTTAATGAATCTGCCAGTTGAGAACTTGTGAGGTATCTGTTTCTCAAACTAGACACTCTAATGTATTTGTCCTCTTGCTCAGTTGTGCATTGGGGTCTCCCACTCCTCTTTCTATTCTGGTTAGGGCCAGTTTGCTCTGTTCTGTGAAGGGAGTAGTACACAGCATTGTATGAGATCTTCAGTTTCTTGGCAACTTCTCTCATAATAGCCTTCATTTCTCAGAACAAGAATAGACTGATGAGTTTCAGAAGAAAGTTATTTGCTTCTGGCCATTTTGAGCCTGTAATCGAACCCACAAATGCTGATGCTCCAGATACTCAAATAGTCTAAAGAAGGCCCGTTTTATTGCTTCTTTAACAGCACAACAGTTTACAGTTGTGATAACATAATTGCAAAATAGTTTTCTAATGATCAATTACCCTTTTAAAATTATAAAATTGGATTAGCTAACACAACGTGCCATTAGAACACAGGAGTGATGGTTGCTGATAATGGGCCTCTATAGGCCAATGTAGATATTCCATAAAAAATCTGCCGTTTCCAGCTACAATAGTCATTTACAACATTAACAATATCTACACTGTATTTCTTATCAATTTGATGTTATCTTAATGGACAAGAAATGTGCTTTTCTATCAAAAAACAAGGAAATTTCAAAGTGACCCCGAACTTTTGAACGGTAGTGTACATGGCGAGGAAAAGTTCAAGCATGTAGCCTGTCCAAGCATAGAGAGCTGTCATGAAATAGCTGAAGAATGACGAATGAGATGGTTTTGAGATGATGAATAGAGAGAAACAGGATTTGTCTGTCTGTGACCTAAAGCATACGTCTACTGCTCCAGATTAGAAAACTCTCTCCACTTTAGAACTGTGTTGTGCCCAGTGTCTCTTTCCAAAAACCCTTCATTCACATCCTGTCATTCTTGTTAGAGGGATTTGTTTTCATTTTGATTGATGACAGTATGTACTAATGTAAACTGAAGTGATTGACACTATCAGCATTCACAAGCACTGCCTCCTAGCAGACAACAAGGTGTATATGGGTCGTACTGTATATATGGCCCGTACACCAAACCTGATTAAATAAAGGTTAAATACATATATTTTTTAAAATTACATTCTGACTGACAGTAAACATACAGAAATTTTAGATTGCACTCAGTCCTAGGCAATAGAAAGGTGAATTAAATTACATTCCACTAACTTTAATTATATGTTAACAAATGAGAGGGCTGGCCTGTTTGAGGTTACTTGAGTTGCTTTAGTTCATTCTTGTCCTGTCACTGATAGGGCAGGAAGTTGACTGGTTCAGCCAATCAGAGCCCACCACAAAGTCATTCAGCATTGTGGGTAAACAGATCAGTTCGCTGAAGGGCTGTTCTATGGCTTTTGTTGTGTTTACATTTGCCAACTGATTCTGCAAGCATCAGAGCGACAGTAGTAGTTTGTCCAAGTTGTGACGGTTGAGCAATTCATCTCAATATATATGACCTGAAGCTAAGTGAAATATACAGTTGAATTTTACACTGAACGTATGGTGGCTTGTTGCCTCAGGCAGCAGTACAATCGGTTTGAGAGGAGGGTTCATAAATGACAAGAAAACCCTCCATCTTAGCTGTTTATTATTGTTATGTGGCTGTTGATAATTGTTTATAGTGTTGATACTGTTGAGGAGGGACTGGCTCTGTCCAACCCCATAGAGACGCAGACATATCACAGATATTACAGACGTATCTCCTTAACTCAGTTCAAAACAGGAACATCTATGTAGATTCACTTCTCGGTTTGATCATTGCACTGCTTTTAGCATTGTTGTATTTACTCTATGTGTGTAATAAACTGTTAATAAATAATGGCATAGCCTTCCATCTCAAATGGCAGATCTCTCCTGTCCAAGTCCAGAAAAACGGATGTTATTGTCAAAGGTCACATCCCAGGATGGCTGATATTGCTTCTGATTTGGCACCCTATTCCCTATATAGTGCACTAACTCTGGTCAAAAGTAATGAACTGTATACTGTAAGGTAGGGGTATTCAACCAGGGGTCGAGGTACTGCTGGGGGTCCGTGAATCTATACAGTATATATTATTATTGACTTTTTCCACATTTTGTTACAGCCTGAATTTAAAATGGATTAAATGTAGATTTTGTATCATTGGCCTACACACAATACCCCATAATGTCAAAGTAGAATTGTTTTGTCGACATTTTTACAAATGAATTAAAAATGAAAAGCTGAAATGTCTTGAGTCAATAAGAATTCAACCCCTTTGTTATGGCAAGCCTAAATATACTGAATAAAAATATAAATGCAACATGTAAAGTGTTGGTCCCGTGTTTCATGTGCTGAAAGAAAAGATCCCAGAATTGTTCCATATACACAAAAAGCTTAATCCTCTCAAATATGGTGCACAAATTTGTTTATATCCTTGTTAGTGAGCATTTCTTCATTGCCAAGGTAACCCTTCCACCTGACAGGTGTGGCATATCAAGAAGTTGATTAAACAGCATGATCATTACACAGGTGAGCCTTGTGCTGGGGAAAATAAAAGGCCACTATAAATGTGCAGTACAAAACTGCACATTTATAGTGGCCTTTTATTTTCCCCAGCACATTACACAGATGAGCCTTGTGCTGGGGGAAATAAAAGGCCACTATAAATGTGCAGTTTTGTCACACAACATAATGCCACAGATGTCTCAAGTTTTGAGGTGTGCAATTGGCATGCTGACTGCAGGAATGTCCACCAGAGCTCTTTCCAGATAATTGAATGTTCATTTCTCTACCATAAGCCGCCTCCAATGTCATTTTAGATAATTTGACAGTACATCCAATCGGCCTCACAACCGCAGACCACGTGTAACCATGCCAGCCCAGGACCTCCACATCTGGCTTCTTCACCTGTGGGATCGTCTGAGACCAGCCAGCCGGGCAGCTGATGAAACTGTGGGTTTGCACAACCGAAAGATTTCTGCACAAACTGTCTGAAACAGTCTCAGGGAAGCTCATCTGCGTGCTCATCATTCTGACCAGGGTCTTGATCTGACTGCAGTTTGGCGTCATAACCGACTTCAGTGGGCAAATGCTCACCTTCGATGGCCACTGTCACGCTAGAGAATGGTGCTCTTCACAGATGAACCGGTTTCATCTGTATCAGGCAGATGGCAGGCGTATGGGTGAGCGTTTTGCTGATGTCAACATTGTGAACAGAGTGCCCCATTGTGGAAGTGGGGTTATGGTATGGGCAGGCATAAGTTACGGACAATGAACATAATTCCATTTTTATCGATGGCAATTTGAATGCACAGAGATAACATGACAAGATCGTGAGGCCCATTGTTGTGCCATTCATCCACCTCCATCAACTCATGTTTCAGCGTGATCATGCACAACCCCATGTCGCAAGGATATGTACACAATTCATGGAAGCTAAAAATGTCCTAGTTCTTCCATGGCTTGCATTCTCACCAGACATGTCACCCATTGAGCATGTTTGGGATGCTCTGGGTTGACGTTTAGGACAGTGTGTTCCAGTTCCTGCCAATATCCAGCAACTTCGCACAGCCATTGCAGAGGAGAGGAACAACATTCCACAGGCCACAATCAACAGTTTGATTAACTCTATGCGAAGGAGATGTATCGCACTGAATGAAACATTTGCTTAACAAGTCACATAATAAGTTGCATGGACTCACTCTGTGCCATAATAGGATTTAACGCTTGATTTTTATTTTTTTATTGAAACATTTTTTTGACCCAATTTCGCGGTATCCAATTGGTAGTTAAAGTCTTGTCTCATTGCTGCAACTCCCGTACAAACTCAGGAGAGGCGAAGGTCGAGAGCCATAGTTCTCCAAAACACAACCCAGCCAAGCTTCTTGATATGATGCCCGCTTAACTTGAAAACCAGCTGCACCAATGTGTCGGAGGAAACACTGGCAACCGCACCCCGCCTGCCACAGGAGTCACGAGTGCCCAATGGACAGAACATCCCTGCAGGCCAAACCCTCCCCTAACCCGGACGATGGTGGGCCAACTGTGCACCGCCCCGTGGGTCTCCAAGTCACGGTCTGCTGCGACAGAGCCTGGACTTGAACCAGGATCTCTAATGGCACAGCTAGCACTGCAGTGCAGTGCATTAGACCACTGTGCCACTCAGAAGGCCTTAACTTGATTTTTGAATTACTACCTCATTTCTGTACCCCACACATACGCTTATATGTAAGGTACCTCAGTCGAGCAGTGAATTTCAAAGAAGAAGAACGAAACCACTCAGGGATTTCACCATGAGGCCATTGGTGACTTTAAAACAGTTACAGTTAGAGTTTAATGGCACTCAATAATACTAACATAAATGACAGAATGAAAAGAAGGAAGTCTGCACAGAATAAAAATATTCCAAAACAAGCATCCTGTTTACAATAAGGCACTAAAGTAAAAATGCAAAAAATGTGGCAAAGAAATATACGTTATGTCCTGAATACAAAGCATTATGTTTGGGGCAAATCCAACACAACACATCACTGAGTACTACTCTTCATAGTTTCAAGCATGGTGGTGGTTGCATCATGTTATGAGTATACTTGTCATTGGCAAGGACTACAGAGTTTTGTTTTTGATGAAAAGAAACGGAATAGAGCTAAGCACATGCAAAATTATAGAGGGAAACCTGGTTCAGTCTGCTTTCCAACAGACACTGGGAGACAAATTCACCTTTCAGCAGGACAATAACCTTAAAGACATAACCAAACATACACTGGAGTTGCTTACCAAGATGACATTGAATGTTCCTAAATATTTTACAGTCCAGGTATGTAAAGATTTTAGAGATTCATCCAGAAAGACTCAAAGCTATAATCGCTGCCAAAGGTTATTCTCACATGTATTGACTCAGGGGTTTGAATACTTATGTTATTGAGATATTTTGGTATTTCATTTTCAAAAAATTTGCTAACGTTTCTATAAACAGGTCAGGGTGGCAGTTGACCTAGTGGTTAGAGTGTTGGGCCAGTAACCAAAAGGTTGCCGGATTGAATCGCCAAGCTGACAAGGTAAAAATCTGTCCTTCTGCCCCTGAGCAAGGCAGTTAACCCACTGTTCCCGGTAGCCTGTCATTGTAAATAATAATTTGTTCTTAACTGGCTTGCCTAGTTAAATAAAGATTTAATTTGTCATTTTATTGTGTGTTGATGGGTCACAAAATAAATATATTGAATCCATTTTGAATTCAGGCTGTAGCACAACAAAATGTGAAATAAGTCAAGGGGTATGAATACTTTCAGACGGCAATGTATTATCGGCAACTATTATCATTGGGTTTACTTGATAGCTACCTACACAAATAGCTAGCTAGAACAAAGTGTTAATAAGATATTCATTTAAAAAGATTAAAAGCAATACAAATAAGTTATACAGTACCAGTCAAAGGTTTGGACACACCTACTATTTTCTACATTGTAAAATAATAGTGAAGACATCAAAACTATGAAATAACACACATGGAATCATGTAGTAACCAAAAAAGTGTTAAAACAAAATTATTCAAAGTAGCCACTCTTTGCCTTGATGACACCTTTGCACACTCTTGGCATTCTCTCAACCAGCTTCATGAGGTAGTCACCTTGAGTCCATTTCAATTAACAGGTGTGCCTTGATAAAAGTGAATTTGTGTAATTTCCTTCTCAATGCGTTTGAGCCAATCAGTTGTGTTGTGACATGGTACGGGTGGTATACAGAAGATAGCCGTATTTGGTAAAAGACCAAGTCCATATTATGGCAAGAACAGCTCAAATAAGCAAAGAGAAACGACAGTTCATCATTACCTTCAGACATGAAGTTCAGTCAATGTGGAACAGTTCAAGACATTTAAATGTTTCTTCAAGTGCAGTCTTCAAGTGCAGTCTTCAAGTGCAGTCTTCAAGTGCAGTCATAACAACTGGACTCCTGAGTGGCGCAGCAGTCTAAGGCACTGCATCTCAGTGCAAAAGGCATCTCTACAGTCCCTGGTTTGAATCCAGGCTGAATCACATCTGTCCATGATTGGGTATTCCATAAGGCGGCACACCATTGGCCCAGCGTCATCTGGGTTTGACCGGGGTAGGCCGTCATTGTAAATAGAAATTTGTTCTTAACTGACTTGCTTAGTTAACTAAAGGAGGATAAGTTCATTAGAAGTTCCAGCCTCAGAAATTGAAGCCCAAATAACTTCTTCGTGGAGTTCAAGTAACAGATGCAGCTCAACATCAACTATTCAGAGGAGACTGTGAATCAGGTTGAATTGCTGCAAAGAAACCACTATTAAAGGACACCAATAAGAAGAAGATACTTGCATGGGCCAGTAAACATGAGCAATGGACATTAGGCCAGTGGAAATCTGTCCTTTGGTCTGATGAGTCCAAATTTGAAATGTTTGATTCCAACCGCCTTGTCTTTGTGAGATGCAGAGTAGGTGAACAGATGATCGTCGCATGTGTGTTTCCCACCGTGAAGCATGGAGGAGGAGGTGTGATTGTGTGGGGGTGCTTTGCTGGTGACACGGCCAGTGATTTATTTAGAATATATACTACCGTTCAAAAGTTTGGGGTCACTTATAAATGTCCTTGTTTTCCATAAAAACATACATGAAATGAGTTGTAAAATGAATAGGAAATATAGTCAAGATGTTGACAAGGTTAGAAATAATGATTTTTAATTGAAATAATAATTGTGTCTCTCAAACTTTGCTTTCGTCAAAGAATCCTCCATTTGCAGCAATTACAGCCTTGCAGACCTTTGGCATTCTAGTTGTCAATTTGTTGACGTACTCTGAAGAGATTTCACCCCATGCTTCCTGAAGCACGTCCCACAACTTGGATTGTCTTGATGGGCACTTCTTACGTACCATACGGTCAAGCTGCTCCCACAACAGTTCAATAGGATTGAGATCCGGTGACTGTGCTCGCCACTCCATTATAGACAGAATACCAGCTGACTGCTTCTTCCCTAAATAGTTCTTGCATAGTTTGGAGCTGTGCTTTGAGTCATTGTCCTGTTGTAGGAGGAAATTGGCTCCAATTAAATGCCGTTCACAGGGTATGGCATGGCTTTGCAAACTGGAGTGATAGCCTTCCTTCTTCGAGATCCCTTTTACCCTGTGCAAATCTCCCACTTTATCACCACGAAAGCACCCCCAGACCATCACATTTCTTCCATCATGCTTGACAGATGGCGTCAAGCACTCCTCCAGCATATTTTCATTTTTTCTGTGTCTCATGAATGTTCTTCTTAGTGATCCGAACACCTCAAATTTACAGTAGGTTTGTCCACAACACTTTTTCCAATCTTCCTCTGTCCAGTGTCTGTGTTCTTTTGCCCATCTTAATATTTTATTTTCATTGGCCAGTCTGAGATATGACTTTTTCTTTGCAACTCTGACTAGAAGGCCAGCATCCCGGAGTCACCTCTTCACTGTTGACGTTGAGACTGATGTTTTGCGGGTACGATTTAATGAAGCTGTCAGTTGAGGACTGGTGAGGCATCTGTTTCTTAAACTAGACACTCTAATGTATTTGTCCTCTTGCTCAGTTGTGCACCGGGGCCTCCCACTCCTCTTTCTATTCTGGTTAGAGCCACTTTGCCCTGTTCTGTGAAGGGAGTAGTACACAGCGTGCATGAGATCTTCAGTTTCTTGGCAATTTCTCGCATGGAATAGACTTAATTTCTCAAAACTAGAATAGACTGATGAGTTTCAGAAGAAAGTTATTTGAGTCTGACCATTTTGAGCATGTCATCAAACCCACAAATGATGATGCTCCAGATACTCAACTAGTCTAAAGAAGGCCAATATAATTGCTTCTTTAATTTAGCACAACAGTTTTCAGCTGTGCTAACATAATTGCAAAAGGGTTTTCTAATGATCAATTAGCCTTTTAAAATTATAAACTTGGATTAGCTAACACAACGTGCCATTGGAACACTGGAGTGATGGTTGCTGATAATGGGCCTCTGTACGCCTATGTAGATATTCCATTAAAAATCTGCCGTTTCCAGCTATAATAGTCATTTACAACATTAACAATGTCTACACTGTATTCCTGAACAGTTTGATTGTATTTTAATGGACAAAAAAATGTGCTTTTCTTTCAAAAACAAGGACATTTCTATGTGGCCCCGAACTTTTGAATGGTAGTGTGTTTTCATTCGTTGAACACTTTTTTTGGTTACTACTTGATTCCATATGTGTTATTTCATAGTTTTGATGTCTTCACTAATATTCTACAATGTAGAAAATAGTCAAAATAAAGAAAAACCCTTGAATGAGAAAGTGTGTCCAAACGTGTGACTGGTACTGCAGGTCTGAATCCAGACTGTAGGCCGAGGCCCCTTCATGATGCAGTACCTCTTGACTTGGACATACATTTTTGCCAACATATTGCTAACCATTGTTTAACCAGCTAAACAGCTGCTATATGCGAATGTGTTTGTAGTAGGGCTGGCGCAATTATTGTATAATAGTCATCGTAATCGTCTTAATACGTTCATTTTAGGAGAAGTGGGGTTTAAACTTTATATTCAAGTATTTATAGTTTAACCAATAGCAGTTTTTCATTTTTACATGAAGTTGGTAATCATTTTACGAGCAGAATGGCACGGTTGGGTGGAGAAGCCTCCTTTCCAAAGGTTCCAAGCGGTGAAAACTATTCTTTTTTGAGACGGGTGTAACCAAAGCTGTGTTGTATTAATGAAGTACTTACTGTATGTCGTTGTTGTGTTCAGTAGGTATGTCTTTCAAATATGCATTATGATGCATTACAAGCTCAAAATATTTTTAAAAAGAAGACAATTATGCCCAAAAAACTGTTAATTTGCATGACAATTCATCATTACCCCAAAATTCCATTATCGTCACAGCCCAAGTTTCACGTTACCTTTCTAGTCTAGGCGATCTTAGAGTTGACACTTCTTCCAATTAGAATGTGGGGAGGTCAAAACCATGAAAAACTATCTACCAAATCTATTCAAAATGAAATGTTGATTTACTTGTCCCTGCCATTATAATTCACCGGGATGATAAGACAAGATTTTTAAAAAACAAAACATGTTTTGCAAACATGATGGGAGTTTAAGACACTGCTGTAAGGGAATAAGGTGCAGCCCAGGTAATGTCCACCAGGGACAAGAACTCATAACTGCAGGTCATGGCTGTGACGTACTACTGTCAGTATTATTAAGTCTCCTGATATGCATGAGACATTATGTCAGCACTACCTCAAATTAGGAGGAGTGACCTTGTGACATTGTGATTTGCAGCATTTGTATGTCTGCACAAAGAAACATAGTATAAAGATATACAGTATAATAAAACCAGAAAGAACCCAACAGTTTTGAATAAACAATGACGCTACTCTAGTGTGCCCTTCTTAGGACGACTAATATCCCTAGTTTGGTTGGGGAGTTTTACATCTCCCAGACTCATATGTAAATCATACCATGTGTGGTGAATGACATAATGAAAACCAACCCCAAGCTATTTACACAGTACACTCCTGAAAAGGCATGTTTTGGCAACTTTAGTGTAATTGGATCAGAGGTTGCTGATGTGGTTGGATGCTTTTCCAGTTTTACTCAGGTGGTTCCCATGTGTTTTTCAGGTGAAAGCCCAGCGTTTCAGGCCTCACTTCGTCACACCTTTCTACTATCCTGATTCCATCCTGATTCACTCTGACTCTGTCTTTTCCATTCATCAAATACTACCCACTGCCTATATTGGACCTTAAATCGTATTATTCAACTCTTCAAAGCTTTGACTTCCCAGGTTCATATCAGTCTGAATGGAGTCTCATCTGTCAGTCTCAGCTTATTGTGGGGCCCTTTTTAACAACCTTCCCATCGTCTCCACACCTCCTTGATTGCGGTCGTGTCAAAAACACAGACAAAAATGACGACGATATTTTCTACATTGAATGGACCTGCCTGCCAGAAGAGAAGCCCTCTGCAGTGTGTATTGCCAACCACAGTTTAAACAAAGTCAACAGCTGGTGTGAGCTCCACCATAACGCACCGAAACCGTGAGATGATAAACGAAACTGTGTACTCACCATCAGCGAATGGAATCTCCATGCTTGTACTGACTTGTGAGTTTACATTGACCATCTCTCTCCTCCCCCTGTTTCTTTCAAATGTGTCTTTCTTTTTCTCCTGTATTCCTAAAGTTCTAGGATTTCAAATATGGAAGTTAGCGCCCGCCTGCGTTATAGTGAGAAAGGGAGTGTTGATGCAAGGTAAGGCCCCAGCCGTAGGTAGGTAGGTACTCCTAGCTGTTATCTTATTGATTTTCCTAATCTGGGCAAATGTGGGTGGAGAGGTTAAACAGTAACCAGGCTCGTATAGAGACCAGATCTATATGACAGGCAGCTGTCGCTATAGCAACTAGATGATAGAAGCTCAAATACGGTCTGTAGACAAGTTATGTATTTCTTTCTATATTCAATATCCAAACATTTTATTAGTGTGCACTGAGTAAAAAGGAAGGAAGGACGAATGGGAGGCTGCATTTGTTCAACCACGGCGAGAAAGGGGGAAGGCGGAGAGTGGGACATGAAAGAGAAAGCTGGATTGGAGCATGGACAGAGGGTGATACCTCCCCACCTTCAGACGCTGAGTGTGAATGAAGTTAACGTTTTGGTTGAAAAAACATATAGTCCGTCCAGGTTGTGCAATGCACAGACAAACACTGGACAAATACAGTTTGATACAAATATCCCTGTGGGTGGCAGCAAGGTGACAACATATACAGGTCTCACACTGATATCATTACAAAATAGCGCATTTGTTTTCCTTGTGGGGACTTTCACTTTTGGTCGCATGTATGGGTCAGTTGCTGTCCCGAAAAGGAGTTTCCCATGTTGCTTTTCCTGAAAATGAGTTTTCCCACGGAATCAGATGTCCTCTGAAAACATCGAAATATTTATTGATTGATTAGGTGTCATAAAGTTTCACTCCAAAATATTTTACGAGCATGAACATGTAAAGAGGAATGACGCATGCAGTGCAGATTCATCAAACGTACATTTGTGACACATACTACAAGGTAGAATATTTAGTATTAATATGAACCATTGTGGCCATGAAATAAAAGAGACAAATCACTTTATATTTGACTCCCAGTCTCTCATTGTTAATGGATATGAACCAATTGAATTGTATAGTTCCGGAGTGTCCATTGCGCAGATATCCCAATGATTCTGACCATAAAAGCCTCATTTAGTCCAGTTTTATAGCAGAGACGGACACTCTCTCCGGATGAGTATGGAGAATCAACGAGGTGGAAAAACATGGCAGCAGAGCAGATCCCCTAGCCTCCCTTGGCCTCCTAGTTAAATAAGCACAGATGCAGGCCGGGAGCCATTTGAGAGAATATGCACAATATAGCCTGTCACTGTGTCCATTTGATAATATCTACGTTCTCATGCGTACATGAATAGACTACATGAATTGACATCTTACAACTGTAAATGTAAAATGGGATTGATTGGCTGTTGCTAGTAACAAACGCCCATGCAAAGATAATGAGAAGAAAATCTATTAAAAGTCTCTTGAAGTCCTCTTAAGACAGACAGAGGTGAGAAAAAGCACCCTGGAACTGTAAGGTTCATTAAAACACCCACTACTGAGTTAAACTCCTTTCTTTTTTATTCAAAGAATGCTTGACAGTGTTGTCATTTTCAGGCCAATCATGACCTCTAATAAGTGAATTACAATGTTATAAAAGATAATTGGTCTACAACAGAACAATTCATAAAAATGATCTATGTCTCCAAATTTACAGTAAACATATTATACAATTTTAAAAAAACGAAAACAAATAGAAAACAGTGAACTATAAAAGTGCTTCATTTTCAATACAAATAGCTTCGCAAAATTTCACTCGAGCCGAATAATCAACCTAAAACAGTGCAAACAGTTTGTGGACTTATCAAACACGTTGGCATAGACCTACAAATATCATGAACTCATCTTCTCAACATTTTCAATAAAGGACATAATCAGACGAATACAACATAATTCCCTTGTGGTTTTAGGTAGCTGGGATCTGTATGTCCTGGCCCCAAATGGAGCTTTGCAACCCAAGAGTTTAAGTTCCTCAGGCTTCTAATTAGGCTTATTTCCATGCAGAGGAAAGAATTGACATCATCATGACCGGGGGGGGGGGGGGGGGGGGCTTGCCTAAACATCCAGTGGGTGGTGCATCAAACACTTGTTAATAATAAACACAAAAATAGTGGTACTGTAATTTAATCACAGAAACTTTTTTTTGTCATTTTTAGTTCCTTCCAACTTTGCAAAACCAGTTATTGTTTTTTTTAATTACTATTATTATTTAGAAATTCTTCGCATCTTACACATCTTCTCTTGCAGTTATTTTTTTTAATGAGATCAATGGAATGGTTCAACAGGAAACAGTTAATCATTTAAAGTCTTCCATTAAAACAGGGAAAATGTGACTGATGTCCAACTTGTTTTAATATCTTTTTCGTTTCTTGGCTTTGACTTTTGAACCAGCGGAGGAACACTGGTTTCTGTTGCACGAACCTCCATATTTTGATGGACAAGCAGAGCATGGTTTGCCACTCTTGTAGGGAGCCTCTCCAACCCAGTTTCCTCTGGAAGAGCAATACAACGTGGTTAACTACTGATCTTGTGTGTTTGTTTGTTTCCTTTTATGATTAGAGAATATTCACTTCAATGTAAGGTTCTAATGAATGTAGCTTGTACATTGAAAAATAAACGTATTCATCTCTAGTGGGTATATTCTACAGATTTGGCTTTTTTTGTGTTCATCATAACAAGACAGCTTACTTTTTCTATGAACAGAGAAGGATTTGTGTGTACATTACTTACTTGATAGAGTAGTTGCACACCAGGAACACTGCTGTTCTCCAAGAGCTCCCATACACGTTCATGTTTGAGCACTTGTTGATGGCACATCCCATCCTATTGGTATTGGCCCATACCATCTGAAACAGAAAGATGCAATGTATCAATTTGTTGATGCAATGTGTAGTTCTCATAGTCAACATGATTAATTGCAGACAAGTTCTCACACACAGTCACCCAATTTCTTACCAATACAAATATCAACTATACCAGTACAGTACTTATCTTCTGTAAATAGAAGACTATGGATAGAACACATCCCAGTCAATACATTCCCATTTAGTGCAATATCTAAGCCACACACCTGTGTATAGTGGGAACAAACTGGTCCACTGCATGTGTTGGGGTAGGAGAATGAGTTTTTCTCATCCTGCCAGGACCTCACCAGCTCAATGACTGATCGGTATCTAGGAGAAGAAAGACACATTTTGGATTTTCAAAAAATTCCAACCTACTTCATATTTGACCAGATATACAATAAGACAGTGTTCTTTAGGCAGCCATTGTTGAACCAAACATTCACATAAGCAACATGGAAAGGAGAGGGACAGTTCAGTTCAAAAGTACCTGCCAGAGTTGATGGACAGGTTTTGGCCCATATATCTCATGGTCTGTGAGGGTCCATGATCCCATATGCAGCGGGAAGCCCAGGAATCTGCTGATTTTGCCAGTTTCCCATCCCACACCTAAAGCATGGAGAGAGAGCAGCAGTTCAACACCTCTCAAAGATAAAAACTCATTAACCCTGCCCCTAGCATGAGGAAGGCTTTACAGATGTCCGCTGGTCCTATCTATCTAGCGTCTCCTCACCACATTGTTTTACTTGTGTGTACATACCTACGCGACACTTGACTTACTCAATAAATATACGTGATTAAACATCGACAAAAGATATTTCTAAAATGTCAAATTTAACTCTAGTGTAGAGCAAAAACTCCAAAGTTATGTTTCCAATTTTTTTCCAGATTTTTTTCTGATTTGTCGGTCAGTCATGCCTCAGTCCCTTGTTTTCCTGCCCCGGTACAGTAGATGTCGGGGCCTCACCATGATCTCCATGTTGGCAGCTTGAGGGAAGACCTGGGAGCGGACACGGTTGTGATAATCCAGCAAGGCATTCATTTCTCTGGAGGAGATGGCTCTCCTCCTTCGGCTACGAGGCATGTCGATGCTAGTAAGATTCAGATTACTCCAGTCAGACTCTGCCTCGAAGGCAGACCTAGTTAGTTGGAGAAGGTCTGTCTGGTTGGATTTGGACAGAGACAGCACAGCAGCAGCACCAGTGTAAGGCATTGACCAGAAGATGGCAGCGAAGAGGAGCTGAGCACAAGCAGCACCCATCTCTACCCTCTGGATGGGGTTTTGATAGCACATGGTTCTAGTAGACTTCTGTTGAGTGGGGAGAGGAGGGAAAGCATGTTGAATGAATATAGATATTTTTAGAAACTGTCATAAGCTACAATATTAGGAGTCAAAAGAGCAACACTTATTGGGGAGAAAGCTTCTATTAAGTAATCTTTCTAATTCCTGTGCAAAGTGTTGTCTGAACTCTATGAACATACTTATCAATGTATAATGAATTAATTCATGATTATAAGTCAGAATCAAGTTTACAGAGGAGGTCAAGAGAATACAAATGCTACATTCTTAACTGTAGTTTGTTTGTAGTTAGGCAAAAAATATACAGTAGATACTGATAGCAAGAACCTTATACAGTGACAATATAATATATGCAAATCACTATCAATATTTAATTCATATGTAAATTGTACAGTCAGAATGTTGTCATGAAACTTGTTCATTTTAACACACATAGTCATACCTAAACTGTGAAAAATTATAGGAAGCCTATAGCTGAAACAATATTTTTACACAAGTATCTGTAATCAATATAATTATTTAATTTGACATTCTAATTCACAGTGGAAAGTTATAAATGTAATATTCTCTACTAGCATCAATGAAAAAGTATAACTACCATTCTTATTGCTTAATTCATCTCACATTCATCACAGTCTCCATTATATTTAATAAATACAAATGCCATGCACACAAAGCAGCAATGCCCCTGACCCAGACAAGTACATACCTTTATTAGTTATTCAAGCCCAGCAGAGTAGAGCAGAGTAAAGCAGCCAGCTAGGAGATGAGAAGCTCAGCAGATCCACACTTAAACACTAGCCTTTGCAAACAAGACCGTTTGACATATGTGGCAGGGGACTTTAACTGGGCCAACTCTCTCGCAGGGTATCTGACGCACTCACAAGCCCTCCTGTCTTTTCTCCCTCTTCCTTTTTTTTATTTCACCGAGGGTTTCTACCCAGGGGTCAGAAAACAATTTGATACAGTGCCTTGCGAAAGTATTCGGCCCCCTTGAACTTTGCGACCTTTTGCCACATTTCAGGCTTCAAACATAAAGATATAAAACTGTATTTTTTTGTGAAGAATCAACAACAAGTGGGACACAATCATGAAGTGGAACGACATTTATTGGATAATTCAAACTTTTTTAACAAATCAAAAACTGAAAAATTGGGCGTGCAAAATTATTCAGCCCCTTTACTTTCAGTGCAGCAAACTCTCTCCAGAAGTTCAGTGAGGATCTCTGAATGATCCAATGTTGACCTAAATGACTAATGATGATAAATACAATCCACCTGTGTGTAATCAAGTCTCCGTATAAATGCACCTGCACTGTGATAGTCTCAGAGGTCCGTTAAAAGCGCAGAGAGCATCATGAAGAACAAGGAACACACCAGGCAGGTCCGAGATACTGTTGTGAAGAAGTTTAAAGCCGGATTTGGATACAAAAAGATTTCCCAAGCTTTAAACATCCCAAGGAGCACTGTGCAAGCGATAATATTGAAATGGAAGGAGTATCAGACCACTGCAAATCTACCAAGACCTGGCCGTCCCTCTAAACTTTCAGCTCATACAAGGAGAAGACTGATCAGAGATGCAGCCAAGAGGCCCATGATCACTCTGGATGAACTGCAGAGATCTACAGCTGAGGTGGGAGACTCTGTCCATAGGACAACAATCAGTCGTATATTGCACAAATCTGGCCTTTATGGAAGAGTGGCAAGAAGAAAGCCATTTCTTAAAGATATCCATAAAAAGTGTTGTTTAAAGTTTGCCACAAGCCACCTGGGAGAGACACCAAACATTTTTTTTTTTTTTATTTTTTTATTTTACCTTTATTTAACCAGGCAAGTCAGTTAAGAACAAATTCTTATTTTCAATGACGGCCTGGGAACAGTGGGTTAACTGCCTGTTCAGGGGCAGAACGACAGATTTGTACCTTGTCAGCTCGGGGGTTTGAACTCACAACCTTCCGGTTACTAGTCCAACGCTCTAACCACTAGGCTACCCTGCCGCCCCGTGTGGAAGAAGGTGCTCTGGTCAGATGAAACCAAAATTGAACTTTTTGGCAACAATGCAAAACGTTATGTTTGGCGTAAAAGCAACACAGCTGAACACACCATCCCCACTGTCAAACATGGTGGTGGCAGCATCATGGTTTGGGCCTGCTTTTCTTCAGCAGGGACAGGGAAGATGGTTAAAATTGATGGGAAGATGGATGGAGCCAAATACAGGACCATTCTGGAAGAAAACCTGATGGAGTCTGCAAAAGACCTGAGACTGGGACGGAGATTTGTCTTCCAACAAGACAATGATCCAAAACATAAAGCAAAATCTACAATGGAATGGTTAAAAAATAAACATATCCAGGTGTTAGAATGGCCAAGTCAAAGTCCAGACCTGAATCCAATCGAGAATCTGTGGAAAGAACTGAAAACTGCTGTTCACAAATGCTCTCCATCCAACCTCACTGAGCTCGAGCTGTTTTGCAAGGAGGAATGGGAAAAAATTTCAGTCTCTGGATGTGCAAAACTGATAGAGACATACCCCAAACGACTTACAGCTGTAATCGCAGCAAAAGGTGGCGCTACAAAGTATTAACTTAAGGGGGCTGAATAATTTTGCACGCCCAATTTTTCAGTTTTTGATTTGTTAAAAAAGTTTGAAATATCCAATAAATGCCGTTCCACTTCATGATTGTGTCCCAGTTGTTGTTGATTCTTCACAAAAAAATACAGTTTTATATCTTTATGTTTGAAGCCTGAAATGTGGCAAAAGGTCGCAAAGTTCAAGGGGGCCGAATACTTTCGCAAGGCACTGTATATGTTAATACGCTCATTATGAAAACTCACTGCACTGGCTTCCAAGCCCTGTAAAAAAAAACACAAGAAAGATTTTCTAGTAATCATTGAAATACTGTATATGTATTTATATATTCTGTTTCTATAGAATTCATTGCACATGAATATCTCTTCTTCTCTTGTATTGGCTAATATTACTTGGATTTTTTTTAAATCCCTGAATGATAAAGATTTTTCTTTAAATCAACTATACAATGAGAGTTTTCCATCAAAATAATTTGTGGGTTGGGACATTTGAGTGATATTTCATTTGAGTGCTTAGGTCTGCCTAAAGAACTGTTTGTAATCGTAGAGCACATGCTTTGGCTGCCCCTCTATCTCCACAGTTATCCCCAAGTTGTTTTAATAAAACACAATAAAACATTTCAATAAATAAGAAGCATGCTTCCAGGGAATGAAAGGAGAGAAGAATGCATATTAAGCATTAAAAGGTCCCATTTTGAAAGTGCCTGACACTGTGGAGTCAGCGTTCATCTCCAGCTGTCCCAGTGGATTCCAGGCATGAAGGTTCCTAGAACCTCTGCCATTTGTAATATACTGTACCTCTCGACTACCATGGCACTGCCAAGGTACACAGCACCAACTGTCAAAACTCTACCAGCAGTGTGGGGTCAAAGAGATCGCCAAGATACTTGCCTCCTCAGTGGAGCAAATATATAAGGTCAAAAGAGAGGTACAGTAACTGTCCAGTGGGAGCACTCTGATTAAATCAGTGGTATTTAGGCATTAAATCAAAAGGTTTTCATACCATATATAGTCACACATACAGTTGGCATGTCAAATGGTTACACTTACATATTACATTTCTTTCTAGGAGACTGTCTACAGTAGATAGTACATGAAGTACTGTATTGTGTGTGATGGAATTGCTTGCTTACAAGAATCACTATACTGTACTTTAGTTTCAATAACTTTAGTTTCAATACTTCAGTTTCAAACACCATTACAGTCTAACCATTGACCACCCAAACCTCTGAATGTATGCGATGAATAATGAATGTCACAGTTGGGAAATACCTTGGATGTATGCCATGGAATCGTATGGAAAAGTCTTTACTTTGTGGAAGATTCATCCACCCTCTACCCCCATGCCATGCCCAACGAAAAATATGTTCTGTGTACAGAATGACCAGCACTCTTTAACTAAGGCATTCCAATGAGTCTTTCTCTCACTTTGAGTGGATGGGGAAAGCACAGGATTTCAGTCAAATTGGCCTAAATGCAAACTGAAATAGGTTTAGATTTTTAATCCAAATAAAACCCCATCATTTTGTCAGTCACCCAATTATCTCAAGGAAATATAATATACTTCCTGAAAAGCTTATATACTCACTGTAGTATCATAAACATCCCCTTTCGACAAAATCATTGAGGTACAACCATACTGATGCCTGCTATAGGTACTATAACCAGACATATGCCAGTGAACTGTGTGGTGACATTATTGACTCTCCCTAAACTTTGGCCCCATTGGCTCATCTTGACATCATATTTATCAGGATAAGGTAAAACCCAGATGCAGACCGTGTCAAAGTAACAATGTTTATTACAGCAACAGAGGCAAAGGTACAGGACGGCAGGCAGGCAGGCTCAGGGTCAGGTCAGGCAGAGGTCGGAAATCCAGATAGTGGCAATGGTACCGGACAGCAGGCAGGTTCAGGGTCAGGCAGAGTGATCAGGCGGACGGGTTCAAGCTCAGGACCGGCAAGGTTCAAAAACCAGGAGGGCGAGAAAAAGAGAGGCTGAGAAAAGACAGGAGCTGGCCGGACAACCACTGGTAAGCTTGACAAACAAGACGAATTGGCAACAGACAAATAGAAAACAGAGGTACAAGTACACGGGATAATGGGGAAGATGGACGACAGCTGGGGTGGGGTGGAGACAAGCACAAAGACAGCTGAAACAGATCAGGGTGTGACAGTACCCCCCCCCCCCGGGGCGGCTACCTGGGCGCATACCTGGTTGACCGGGGTGCCAGTGGTGGAAGTCTGCAATGAGGGCTGGGTCCAGGATGGCTCTAGCGGGGACCCAGCACCTCTCCTCCGGGCCATAACTCTCTCAGTCAACTAGGTACTGGAAACCCCTGCCCCCTGGTCGAACCCTCAGGAGGCATCTCACCGTGTACGCCAGGCGGCCATTGACGACCCGGGGAGGAGGGGTGGGCCTGGAAATGGAAGACAAGGGACTGTGAGACACGGACTTGATACGGGACACATGAAAGGTGGGGTATATACGAAGGGTAAGGGGCAACAGAAGACGAACAGTAGAAGGGGCTAATGACCTTGGAGATGGGGAACAGTTTGCCGGGGGGACAGTTTGCGAAACTCCATCCGGACAGGCAGATCTCGGGTGGAGAACCATACCTTCTGTCCGAGATGATACCGGGGAGCCGAGGTCCGATGGCGATCCGCTTGTCGTTGATACATGGAGGTGGTCTTGAGGAGGGCCGACCGGGTCAGTAGGCGAACAAACATCTGGACAGAAGGTATGCCGACCTCCTCTTCCTGCTCAGGGAAGAGCAGGAGCTGATATCCCAGGGAACACTTGAAGGGAGATAGGCCCGTGGCAGAGAAGGGAAGGGTGTTGCAAGCATATTCGACCCACACAAACAGCTGGCTCCAGGTGGTGGGGTTGGCAGAGACCAGGCAGCACAGGGTGGTCTCAAGGTCCTGGTTGGCTCACTCCGACAGGCCGTTGGACTGGGGGTGGAACCCGGAGGACATGCTGGCCGATGACCCAATGAGGGTGCAGAACGCCTTCCATAACTGGGATGAGAACTGAGGACCCCGGTCGGAGACCATGTCCACGGGCAGTCCATGGATCCGGAAGACGTGCTGCACCATGAGCTGGACCGTCTCTTTGGCAGAGGGTAGTTTGGGGAGAGGAATGAATTGGGCGGCTTTGGAGAACCAATCCACCAGTCAGGATGGCGGTGGTGCCATCAGATGGGGGAAGACCTGTGACAAAGTCCAGGGAGTTGTGAGATAAGAGACGGTGGGGGACAGGCAGAGGTTAGAGGAGACCAGCCGGAGTTTGCCGAGGAGTCTTATTCTGTGCACAACTGTGCAAGCTGTGACAAATGTGGACATGTCAGGGACCTTGGTAGGCCACCAAAAGCGCTGTTGCAAAAAGGCCAAGATCTGACGGGCGCCTGGGTGGCAGGCCAGTCTGAAGGAGTTGGCCCACTCCAGGACTGCGGAATGGACAGTGTCGGGAACGAACATCCGGTTATCAGGGCCGGAGATGAGTGGTAGAGGGTAACGGTTTTTAACCGTAATGTCGTTGAGTCCCCGGTAGTCAATGCATGGGCACAGGGTCTTGTCCTTTTTCTCCACGAAGAAGATGCCTGCTCCGGCGGGAAAGGAAGAGGGACGGATAAATCCAGAAGCTAGGGAGTTCCCAATGTAGGTACCATAGCCTTGGTCTCCAGTCCCGACAGAGAGTACAGATGTCCCCGGTGCGGTGTGGTGCTAGGGAGAAAGTCAATCCCGCAGTCATAGGGTCGGTGCGGCGGAAACGATGTGGCCCAGGCCTTGTTGAACACCTCCCGGATGTTATGGTACTCCGCGGGAATGGCGGAGAGGTCCGGGGCACCTTCCAATTCCCCAGGAAGACGTCCCAGGGCAGGTTGTGCTGACTTCAGGCAATGGGCCTGAACGGGAACGGGCTTCAGCCCATGATGACACCAATAGACCAGTTAATGAGGGGATTGTGTCGTTGGAGCCAGGAGAATCCCAATACCACGGGAATCAGAGGGGACTTGATGAGCAAGAACTGGATCGTCTCGCTGGGGTTCCCTGACACCCGTAAGTGGATGGGAGTGGTGTTGTGAGTGACTCGGCCTGTAGAGCGCCAGTCCAGCGCTCTAACGTCCATGAGAATGGAGAGGTGCTGAGTGGGGACGTTCAGCTCAGACGCCAGGGTAGCGTCCAAAAACTCTCGGCGGCCCCAGAGTCAGTGAGAAGATACAGTGCATTGCGAAAGTATTTGGCCCCCTTGAACTTTGCAACCTTTTGCCACATTTCAGGCTTCAAACATAAAGATATAAAACTGTATTTTTTTGTGAAGAATCAACAACAACTGGGACACAATCATGAAGTGGAACGACATTTATTGGATATTTCAAACTTTTTTAACAAATCAAAAACTGAAAAATTGGGCGTGCAAAATTATTCAGCCCCCTTAAGTTAATACTTTGTAGCGCCACCTTTTGCTGTGATTACAGCTGTAAGTTGCTTGGGGTATGTCTCTATCAATTTTGCACATCGAGAGACTGAAATTTTTTCCCATTCCTCCTTGCAAAACAGCTCGAGCTCAGTGAGGTTGGAGGGAGAGCATTTGTGAACAGCAGTTTTCAGTTCTTTCCACAGATTCTCGATTGGATTCAGGTCTGGACTTTGACTTGGCCATTCTAACACCTGGATATGTTTATTTTTGAACAATTCCATTGTAGATTTTGCTTTATGTTTTGGATCATTGTCTTGTTGGAAGACAAATCTCCGTCCCAGTCTCAGGTCTTTTGCAGACTCCATCAGGTTTTCTTCCAGAATGGTCCTGTATTTGGCTCCATCCATCTTCCCATCAATTTTAACCATCTTCCCTGTCCCTGCTGAAGAAAAGCAGGCCCAAACCATGATGCTGCCACCACCATGTTTGACAGTGGGGATGGTGTGTTCAGCTGTGTTGCTTTTACGCCAAACATAACGTTTTGCATTGTTGCCAAAAAGTTCAATTTTGGTTTCATCTGACCAGAGCACCTTCTTCCACATGTTTGGTGTGTCTCCCAGGTGGCTTGTGGCAAACTTTAAACAACACTTTTTATGGATATCTTTAAGAAATGGCTTTCTTCTTGCCACTCTTCCATAAAGGCCAGATTTGTGCAATATACGACTGATTGTTGTCCTATGGACAGAGTCTCCCACCTCAGCTGTAGATCTCTGCAGTTCATCCAGAGTGATCATGGGCCTCTTGGCTGCATCTCTGATCAGTTTTCTCCTTGTATGAGCTGAAAGTTTAGAGGGACTGCCAGGTCTTGGTAGATTTGCAGTGGTCTGATACTCCTTCCATTTCAATATTATCGCTTGCACAGTGCTCCTTGGGATGTTTAAAGCTTGGGAAATCTTTTTGTATCCAAATCAGGCTTTAAACTTCTTCACAACAGTATCTCGGACCTGCCTGGTGTGTTCCTTGTTCTTCATGATGCTCTCTGCGCTTTTAACGGACCTCTGAGACTATCACAGTGCAGGTGCATTTATACGGAGACTTGATTACACACAGGTGGATTGTATTTATCATCATTAGTCATTTAGGTCAACATTGGATCATTCAGAGATCCTCACTGAACTTCTGGAGAGAGTTTGCTGCACTGAAAGTAAAGGGGCTGAATAATTTTGCACGCCCAATTTTTCAGTTTTTGATTTGTTAAAAAAGTTTGAAATATCCAATAAATGTCGTTCCACTTCATGATTGTGTCCCACTTGTTGTTGATTCTTCACAAAAAATACAGTTTTATATCTTTATGTTTGAAGCCTGAAATGTGGCAAAAGGTCGCAAAGTTAAAGGGGGCCGAATACTTTCGCAATGCACTGTATATACTTTCCCAAATAATGACCTGGCAAAAAGAATAGGCCAGAGAGTGTGAGAGTAGTGTGTGTCCATGGGACGTCAAATTCAATAAAGCAAGCTTGAGAAAGAAGATTCTTGGTATTATAAAAATAGGTACTCCGTCTGCACATGAGCACGACAGCACAGACTGCGAATATACAGTGCATTCAGAAAGCATTCAGACCCCTTCACTTTTTCCACATTCTGTTACATTACAGCCTTATTCTAAAATGCATTAAATCGTTTTCCCCCCTCATCCATCTACACACAATAACCCATAATGACAAAGCAAAAACAGGTTTTTAGAAATGTTTGCAATTTTTTTTTTTTTAAATGTACACTGAAATATCACAATTATTTTTTATTTCATCAATTTTAGAATAAGGCTGTAACGTAACAAAGTGTGGAAAAAGTGAATGGGTCTGAATACTTTCCAAATTCACTGTATGCATGTAATTCCTTTCTATTAAACAAAGCTTTGGTGTTTAGAAAAGCTGTTGTGGAACATCTGTGACCTCTCTACCTCAGATGTGCAAAAGATGTTTGGAACCTGCCAGGTGAAGTTTCAGTTACGCGAGGTCACTATCTAAACACTAAATTGTACAGCCGTCACTCATGAAAAGCTTATATTAAGTGACAGTTTAAATGTCTGTTAACTTTGGCGTTAATAGTAGATGTGGGATGATGAAAACACAGGGTATGAAGCGGAATCAGCATTCTGGATTCAGTGTTCTCATCACACATTGACTTGTTGTGAGTCCGATTGACTTCAAAGGTTTTTACATGTTTTATTCTGTAAATCAAGACTTAACTCCAGGTTGATTTAGACCAGTTGGATCAGCATGGTGACTGATTAGGTTCTGGATAAGGTTGCAGAGATTTCCAGAACTCTGCTCTGTGTGCACCTGAGTGGAAACACAAGCATTTTTGCTCTGTTGAGTTACATTTTACATGCTTTTGTGATCTGCAGGTACTGTAACTGCCAAAATAAAGGAAACACTTGAGCAAATGAGGGATACAAAGTATACTGAAAGTAGGTGCTTCCGAACAGGTGTGATTCCTGAGTTAATTAAGCAATTACTTAACATACCATCATGCTGAGGGTCATGTATAAAAATGCCCAGTTGCCCATTATTTTGGTTACCATGGCTAGAAGAGATCTCAGTGACTTTGAAAGAGGGGTTTAAAGTGTGTGTGTGTGTGTGTGTGTGTGTGTGTGTGTGTGTGTGTGTGTGTGTGTGTGTGTGTGTGTGTGTGTGTGTCTCACAGTCACCAGATCTCAACCTAATTGAACACTTATGGGAGACTCTGGAGCAGCTCCTGAGACAACATTTTCCACCACCATCAACAAAACACCAAATTATGGAATTTCTACTGGAAGAATGGTGTCGGCCCTATTAAGACCCTTTATGTTGCTGATTCCTTTATTTTTGTATTTACCTTTATGTTTGTATGTTATGTTATGAAAAGCAAGGCGCATTCATTTCCCTGCCTGTTGATTCATTACATTTTCCTCCTCTTTTTTTCCCCAGCCATGGTCAAATACATGCAAAACATTTCATGTGTTTAGAACCGGATAACTCAAATATAACCTACAACCTTCAAATCCTTCAGAAATACCTCATCACGGTCTAGTAAAGTGTTGTCAGACTCTTATTCAGTGCGCTCCTTCGAAGAGTCAGTGTAAACCCAAGAAGGCATAGGAGTTCACCAAAGAGCTATTAGCCGGCATCTGGGTCAAGGTTCACCTCAAACCCTAGTCCCAAAATAGGTGTTTCTCCTTTTGAAGCACTATATAGATGTCTCTAATTTTGGATAATGCGTATGTTTCATAATAGATAGGTTGTTTAATGAGAATTTACACTATTCCATTTTCCTACGTTAAAATCTATTTGTCCTGTGTAAGCATTGTAAATCGTTTATTTTCTACTCTCTTTTTTCCTTATAAAACATGTGATTTATGTGTTGCTATTGTGCCGGCCCCTAGTGGCCAATATATGAACTACTTGTGAGTCAAGTAAAAGGTTTTGCATGGTCAGTCTGACGTCTGTAGTGACCTACAGAATACAGCATTTACTGCAATGCGGCCTCTGCAGAAGGCAGGGCATTCATACGTCTTGCGCTTTGCATAGCAGCGCATAGCTGTTGAGTAGCACTGTTGTGAAGGAAGTTGTCAAGGAAGTGAGTTTGTATTTATACAGGACCCTCTACCGTCAACCCACTCATGTCAATGTGGAGCTATATGGAGTAGGGTGACCAGGCGTCCCCGGTTTTGGTGGCCTGTCCCCGGCTGTGCGTTAAAAACAGACCGCAAAATGGAATATTTTACTTGGCAAGAAAGACCGGGCAGAAGAGCCTACCGGTTGACGTCTCAATCGCGTTGTGCTTGTTTTGTCCAGCAGAGGGGGCTGCTCGCCATAGCAGCTTCATTCACTCTTCTTCTTCTACTAATTACTTGCTCGCGATAGTTTTAGAGAAAACTGCTGTGGAAAACTCGGCCAGAAGCTAGCATTTGTCAGGTGAAACCACAACATCAGCACAAACGTCTTTTCAAGCCAGATAAGTTACAATCGTTTGAGATACTAGCTAGTGATGTTATAATGTCACAATTTATTATATAGATAGATGATCTGCTCTATAAGGTTTTAAATAGGTTATGCTAGTGAACGTTAGCTATGTAGACTAAGTTAGCTAGCTACTGTTATAGCTAGGTTAAAAAACGTCCCCATGTAAACATGCAGTGGACTGGCTATTTTGAAAATATGGTTGTATTAAATGAATGCACAATTAATTCTGAGAATATTTTTGTAGATTAAAATTTAAATGGTTTGGCATGATGATAAGTAGTGTGAAAAATAGTTAGAAATGTTCATGGATAACATTAGCAGTGGAGAGGAAGGAGAGGAGGAAGACTGGATAGGAAAAAGAGTAAAGGAGACAGAGAAGGAAAGGTAAAGATATGATTACAGAGCCTGACAATTAATTTTTCCAAACAAAGTTTTTGAGATAAAATACAGAAATTAGGCAAGCGATGGGAAGCTGTTAACCAAAGTATTTTATCTAATAGTATGCTATTTATTAATACAGATTGGAGAGGAAGGAGAAGGGAAAATTAAGTGAGTAAAAAGAGTGAAGCAAGGAGGGTGTGGAAAGGTGAAGAGAAGGAAAGGAAGACGACACATTTCTCCCTGTAAATTAACACATTTAAATAGTGCAAACGTGTTAAATTATATCCATGGTATTTAAGTGATAATGCACGAGAAGCCAGTGTTTGGAGGATATATTGGCACGGTGTTGTTAGGCCCGAGATGAAGTGGAGAACAGGTATTGTGCCAAAAATCTCCCCCCCCCCCCTGCCAGAATCATCCCCTCCCCCTCTAATTTCCTTAATTTTGTGGCTAGAGTCAAATACTTTCTGTGACACACATCAGAGTCAAATACTTTCTATAGAACAAACTTCACGTCAGGATAGGCAACCAAAATTAATAATTAATGTATGTGTGTTATATTAAACATAAAGGAGGGAGTAAAATGTTGGCAAGCAATAAACATTTCAGAACAACTATGGCTGAATTATTATCCTTACGCTTTCAAAAATACTAGTAGAATAAGGCATGGGAGAGATTATTATTTATAGACATACAAAAATCAATAGCGGATTTAGGTATGGGTATCTTGCCGCCCCGGGCGCGGGCGCTGAAGGGGGACGCCTTACAAGTTAGAACCGCCACATACACTTGAAACAAATAGTCAAACCGAAAACTGCTGACAAAAATGCTTTCTGCTACTAAGATCAGTGAAATGTAGGCTAAACTGACAATTGAGCGAAGAGCAGCAATCTCAACTAGCAAGCAAGTCGCAGCAATGAAGAAAGCGGGGGATTCTGGCACAACACCGGCATTACCACTTAATACCATGGCTATAATTTAACACGTTTGCCGCTATGAAATGTTTTAATTTACAGGGAGAAATGTGTTCAACATCCTGGGTTACCAATTGGTTACGAACATATTCAAATGATTGACATATTTTTCTTTAAAAATGTTATATTGATGAATTTATTAATACATATTTCATCCTTCCACAAGATATAGAGTTGCTACCCAAGCTGGCTGATCGGTCCGTTTGCTAGAGACCCGACCCCGTCATTCAGTCTTTTGGTTTTGTATCTATTGACGCGACCCAATAGTTTGTTCTAAATGTCCCATTGCAATACTGGCTGGCAACTGTGCTTATCCCATGCTTGCTAGCTAGACAACTACGGCTAACTTAGTCACATCAAAAAGTCCTGCCAGAATAACAGCAAAGTAGCTGTATTTGCATTTGTTTATGTCTCACCCTGATCTGTTTCACCTGTCTTTGCGCTTGTCTCCACCCCCCTCCAGGTGTCGCCCATCTTCTCCATTATTCCCAGTGTATTTATATCTGTGTACTCTTGTCTGTTGCCAGTTCGTTTTGTTCGTCAAGCCTACCAGTGCGCCTGTATTTTTTCTAGTTCCTGTTTTCCCGGTGTTGACCATTCTGCCTGCCCTGAGCCTGCCTGCCGTTCTGTACCTTGTCACATCACCTTGGATTATTGACCTCTGCCTGCTGTTCTGTACCTTATGGACTCTGATCTGGATTACTGACCTCTGCTTGCCCTTGACCAGTCATTTTGCCTGCCCCCTGTTCTAGTAATACACTTTTGTTACAACGACACTGTCTGCATCTGGGTCTTCTCCTGAAAACTAGTTGAATCTGTTTTCTAGTGACATTTATTTGGATACATCCATAACAAGGAGCTAATGATGCATGATTTATCCTGGCATAGAAATGTGCTCTCTCCTCAGGACAGTTGTTCAGAGGAGCTAGCAAACAACACAGCTAACATAATCACTTCAAACTGAAGCCGGAAAGACTGCAAGCTAGCTGCACTTTGTTTTACCTTTTTTCAATTGAATTTTTTTTGTGGTTACAAAACGTCCTTGCTTATTTGAATGGCTTGCAATGAAAAAACTAAATTTCATTTAGTTCCAAACAGCAGCATGATTAAATAACAGACAGGGACCTCTGTGTGTAACACTCTGTGTAACAAAGATACAGTTACTGCTGCACACCATTTTTACACTTGTCTTTTTCCATTTACACAGCCTGATAACAGTTTGGTTATCTTTAGAGTTCCATCAATGGTATTTTTTGGTGTTGGTTATGGTAGAATGATGGATGACCATGAGTACACAGGAGTGCCAGGTCTACAATTGACAACATACATTTATATATAGCAACAAGCACACCCATGTTAGTTCTACCACATAAACTCAGCAGAAAAAGAAACGTCCTCTCACTGTCAACTGCATTTATTTTCATGTGTAAGTATGTGTAAATATTTGTATGAACATAACAAGATTCAACAACTAAGACATAAACTGAACAAGTTACACAGACATGTGACTAACAGAAATTGAATAATGTGTCCCTGAACAAAGGGGGGTCAAAGTAACAGTCAGTATCTGGTGTGGCCACCAGCTGCATTAAGTACTGCAGTGCATCTCCTCCTCATGGACTGCTCCAGATTTGCCAGTTCTTGCTGTGAGATGTTACCCTACTCTTCCACCAAGGCACCTGCAAGTTCCCGGACATTTCTGGGGGGAATGGCCCTAGCCCTCACCCTCCGATCCAACAGGTCCCAGACGTGCTCAATGGGATTGAGATCCGGGCTCTTCGCTGGCCATGGCAGAACACGGACATTCCTGTCTTGCAGGAAATCACGCACAGAACGAGCAGTATGGCTGGTGGCGTTGTCATGCTGGAGGGTCATGTCAGGATGAGCCTGTAGGAAGGGTACCACATGAGGAAGGAGGATGTCTTCCCTGTAAGGCACAGCGTTGAGATTGCCTGAAATGACAACAAGCTCAGTCCGATGATGCTGTGACACAACGCCCCAGACCATGACGAACCCTCCACCTCCAAATTGACCCCGCTCCAGAGTACAGGCTTCAGTGTAACGCTCATTCCTTTGACGATAAACGCAAATCTGACCATCACCCCTGTTGAGACAAAACCGCAACTCGTCAGTGAAGAGCACTTTTTGCCAGTCCTGTGGTCCAGCGATGGTGGGTTTGTGCCCATAGGCGATGTTGTTGCCGGTGATGTCTGGTGAGGACCTGCCTTACAACAGGCCTACAAGCCCTCAATCCTGCCTCTCTCATGCTATTGCGGACAGTCTGAGCACTGATGGAGGGATTGTGCGTTCCTGGTGTAACTCAAGCAGGTATTGTTTCCATCCTGTACCTGTCCCGCAGGTGTGATGTTCGGATGTACCGATCCTGTACAGGTGTTGTTACACGTGGTCTGCCACTGTGAGGATGATCAGCTGTCCGTCCTGTCTCCCTGTAGCTCTGTCTTAGGCGTCTGACAGTACGGACATTGCAATTTATTGCCGTGGCCACATCTGCAGTCCTCATGCCTCCTTGCAGCATGCCTAAAGCACGTTCACGCAGATGAGCAGGGACCCTGTGCATCTTTCCTTTGGTGTTTTTCAGAGTCTGTAGAAAGGCCTCTTTAGTGTCCTAGGTTTTTATAACTGTGACCTTAATTGCCTACTGTCTATAAGCTGTTAGTGTCTTAACGACCATTCCACAGGTGCATGTTCATTAATTGTTTACTGTTCATTGAACAAGCATGGGAAACAGAGTTTAAACCCTTTACAATGAAGATCTGTGAAGTTATTTGTATTTTTAAGAATTATCTTTGAAGGACAGTGTCCTGAAAAAGGCACTCTTATTTTTTTTTGCTGAGTTTAGTTACCAGTTCTCTCATCACACATCAAAGGAGAGGAAAAATGTTGAGATTCAATATAAAGTGGATCCTTCAAACCTGCGCAGTAGTAGCCTATGGAAGTAGAAATGTTGGGGGATGGTGTTATTGGTGTGTTTGTGTATACAAGTTTATGGGAAAAATTCCTTCTCAGACAATAAACGTATTCCCTCAGTCAGTACATATGAGCAGTCTCTGCGTGAAGCCCGTCATTTAGCATAAATACAAGATAGGCCTGCTCTCGCTACTCCTGCTGCTGCCATGTAATGAGCCGTTTGGTTTTTCATGTCAGCAAACTTTGTCCAAACTTTGTTTTGGCAGCCAGAAAACAAATTTACCCAGTGATGTAGCAGTGAGCTTTTCCCGGACCGACCGGTGATACATAGAGGGACTGAGGGAGACAGTGACAATTGGAACATCATTCCTGACGGAATTTACAGGAATTGAAGGAATTGAAAACTCTGCTTTCTAACATAAACTTTCAGCCAGGCATTTAGCCACAATGAATGGTTTAACAGGTGTTAAGAAGGTCCAAAAATGACAATGTTATAGCACACAATGAGGCCTACCTCTGGAACGTTTGTCTACGTTTTACCTACGTCAGTAACCTTTAGAAAGACAAGACACTGTTATTCCCTACACCGCAAGTAGGAAACAGTGTGGTCGTGTGTATGTTAAAACTGTCCTCAAAAATGTAAATGGAGGTTACAAACATTGTAGAGAGTAAACTAGAGAGTAAACTATGGTAAAGGCTACATTTGTAATGGACTTGAAATAATCAGCATAATTTTAGGCTATAATGTGTACCAGACCTGGGTTAAATACATTATGTCAAATACTTCAAATAATTGAGCTGTGCTTGATTTAGTTGGCCTCGTACAATGGAACCAACAGAATAGTCCCAAAAGTTCAAATTGTGTGAAATTAATTTATCATCGGTTCTAGGTGGCACATACTGCTAAAGCGGTTTCGAGCCCCCCTCACATTATACTTCTAGAGCGGCAGGAGGCCTAGTGCTTGGAGCTTTGGGCCATTAACCGTGAGTTTACTGGTTCGAGTACCTAAACTGACAAGTACCTAAACTGAAAAATCTTTTGAAAAATCTGATAATGTGCCCTTGAGCAAGACACTCAACCCTAATTAGCTTCACAGGTGCAGTACTACTATAGCTGACACTGTGAAACTGCACCTATCAGATGTAAATGACTATATATATATATTTATATATATTGTGTATATAACTACACAATCCCTAAGGCTAAAATGACCACTATTTTAAAAGATTGTCATTTAGTAGTCAAATAGGCGATCACCTGAAAAAACAATGAATAATGCCAGACACTAAATCTGGTAGACCTGGGCCCAAATTATTAGAAATATTTCAAATACTTTGAGAGTTTACTTTAGCCTGTCTGGAGTGGCAAGTGGGCGAGGTTTGCACTTTCGGGTGTTCTCCATTTGTTCCATGGCAACTGACAAGCTCAATCAAGCACAGCTCAAGTATTTTAAATGATTTTGAATACTATTTGAACCCAGGTCTGGACTGGTGATTTATGGTTTGGAACTCTGCTGAAGCATGGCTAACTGTCCAGTAAATCAGACCAGACCTTTCTTCAGGAAAGCTTGAAGTGGGTCGGCCTGAAGCCTGGGAGGATGAACCCTAGACCAAACAATCAGGCCAGAGACAATCCCACCCCCTGGGCTTGCAATATGACATCATCTGTCTGGGTCTAGACAGAGCTGACTGTGGCCTTGCATACAAAAGCACACTGTGACCTCGTAGTGTCTAGGTAGTGCCAAAGGCACGGAACAGAAAATCACTGCACACTGAATGGCCCCCGTATTTACCTTTAGGGAACATAAAATAAACCTTACAAAAACTGTATTTGAGGTCCCTTAGCCACAGCATTCAAATGTTAGCCAGCTCTATCCTCTTCACTCTGGCTACATCAGCAGCTGGTGCCTTCAGGGAAGGCTCCACCTCTGTCACAGCAGACACTCAACGGTCTCTAGAATGTAGCCTACAGCATAATATATATTCCAATCAAGGTGCACAAATAGAGAAACAAACTTGGTAGTAGGACTGGGTACACATGTTGCTGCTTAACAAAATAGATCAGGGGAGACTGAGGCAAAGAGTGGTATGCTTTTTTAAAAAGTCAATAAACACATGGACAGTAAAATAGATGGTAACCATCATGCCTGTGGGGGAATGCCTTTAGAGTTGGCACCCTGTGAGGTCAAGTCAGGTGAGTTTGTTTAAAAAATTGACTCTCTAAATTTTGTATATACAGACTCTCTTGATCATTGGTGTTGCTACCATGCTGGGTTGTCATGTGTTTCTGCCATGCTATGTTGTCTTAGGTCTCTCTTTATGTAGTGTTGTCTCTCTTGTCGGGATGTGTGTTTTGTTCTATATTTGTATTTATTTTTAAATCCCAGCTCCCTTCCCTGCAGGAAGCCTTTTACCTTTTGGTAGGCCGTCATTGTAAATAAGAATTTGTTCTTAACTGACTTGCCTAGTTAAATAAAGGTTAAATAAATAAAATAAATTAAAATCATTGGGCCAAGTTGTCTGCAGGATAGCATCAAATGTTTCACTTCCTGCACTGGATTTGGAAACAGGAGACAAAGGGCTGTGAGACATGGGTTTAATCCTAGACACATGAAAAGTGGGATGTATACGGAGGGTACGGGGCTAATGATCGTAGAGATGGGGCATGGGCCAATAAATTAGGGGAACATTTTACGGGACTCCACCCAGAGGGGCAGATCTCGGATAGCCATACCCTCTGCCAGAGACGATACCGGGGAGCTGGGGTCCGGTGGCAGTCCGCCTGTCGTCGATACCTGGAGGTGGTCTTGAGAAGAGCCGACCGGAACCTCTTCCAGGTACGACGACAGCGGCGGACAAACATCTGAGCCGAGGGTATGCCGACCTCTTGCTCAGGGAAGAGAGGGGGCTGATAACCCAGGGAACACAAAGGGCGAGAGACCCCAGAGAGACCAGAGCAAGGAAGGGTGTTGCGGGCATATTCAACCCACACTAGTTACTGGCTCCAGGTAGTGGGTTTTGGCGCAGACCAGGCAGCGACTCGTTATCTCCAGGTCTTGGTTGGCTCCCTCCGACTGGCCGTTGGACTGGCGTTGGAACCCGGGAGACAGGCTGGCCGAGGCCCCAATGAGTGTGCAGAACGCCTTCTAGAACCGGGACGAGAACTGAGGACCCCGGTTGGAGACCATGTCCACTGGGAGTCCATGGATCTGGAAGACGTGATGCACCACAAGCTGGGCTGTCTCTTTGGGTAGCTTGGGGAGAGGAATGAAGTGGGCTGCTTTGGAAAACCGGTCCACTGCTGTCAGGATGGCGGTGTTGCCATCAGACGGGGGAAGGCCCCTGAAACCAGGGACGGTGAAGAACAGGCAGAGGTTGAAGGAGACCAGCCGGAGCTTGCCGGGGAGTTGTTCTGCACACAGATCATGCATGTGGCGACGAACGCAGAGACATCAGGAAACATGGTAGGCCACCAAAAGCGTGGTCGCACAAAGGCCAGGGTCTGATGGGAGCCTGGGTGGCAGGCCAGCTTGGAGGAGTGGGCCCACTCCAGGACCGAGGAGCGGACAGTGTCAGGAACAAACATCTGGTTATCTGAGCCTCCCCCTGGGGTTCGGCTGGGAATGCTGCACCTCACGAACATGCTTCTCTATTCCCTGCTTAGTGCCGTCGCAAGGATGGTCTCGGGTTCCGGGGGCGTAGCGTGGGGCTATAGTGACATGACAGCACATCTGGTTTGACATTCTTGGATCCCGGTCAGAATGAGAGGGAGAAGTTGAACAGGGTGAAAAGCAGGGCCCACCTAGCTTGCCTGGAATTGAGATGCTTGGCAGTGCGGAGATATTCCAGGTTCTTGTGGTCTGTCCACACAATGAACAGATGTTCCGCCCCCTCCAGCCAGTGCCTCCACTCCTCCAATGCCATCTTCACCGTGAGAAGCTCACAATTCCCCACATTGAAGTTCCTCTCCATGGCAGTGAGGCGATGGGAGAAGAAGGTGCAGGTATGTCATTTGAGGTCCAGTGCAAAACTCTGGGACAGGACAGCCCCCATTCTGACATCCGAAGTATCGGCCTCCACCACAAACTGGCGGGACGGGTCAGGATGAACCAAGATGGGAGCTGTGGTGAAACGGTGTTTGAGATCCCGGAACGCCTGGTCAGCACCTGGGGACCACGTGAGCGGAACCTTGGGAGAGGTGAGTGTAGACGGGGGAAGCCAGGGTGCTGTAACTCCAATCCACCACTGCTCTCACCTTCCCGGGATCCACCTGTACACTCCCTGCAGTGATGGTGTAACCCAGGAAGGGGATGGTGGACCGATGGAATTCACACTTCTCTGCATCACAAAAAGCTGGTTCTCCGGGAGGCATTGGAGAACCTGTCGGACGTGGAGCACGTGTTCTTGGTGGAACGGGAGATAACGACGATGTTGTCGAGGTACGTCATTCAGCAGAGCCTGAAACCCAGCAGCGTTGGTAAGGCCAAATGGCATGACCAGATACTCGTAGTGACCACTGGCCATGTTGAAAGCAGTCTTCCACTCGTCCCCTTTCCGTATCCGCACCAGGTGGTAGGCGTTCCCGTAGGTCCAGCTTGGAGAACACGGTGGCCACCTGGAGAGGCTCGAAGTCCGGTGAGATGAGTGGTAGTGGGTAGTGGTTCTTCACCGTGATGTCGTTGAGGCCCCGGGAGTCGATGCACGGTACAGGGTTTTGTTCTTATTCTGCACAAATAAGAACTCTGCGCTGGCAGGGTAGACAGAAGGATGGACGAACCCTGCAGCTAGGGAGTCCTCAATGTAGGTCTCCATAGCCTTGGTCTCTGGACCCGACAGAGAGTACAGTCGTCCCCGGGGCGGAGTGGTGCCTGGGAGAAGGTCAATCCCGCAGTCATAGGGTTGATGCGGCGCAAACGAAGTGGCCCGGGCCTTACTGAACACCTCCCGGAAGTCCTGGCACTCCGCGGGAATGGCGGAGAGGTCCGGGTCAACTTCCGAGCCCCCAGGAAGACATCTGGGGGCAGGCTGTGCTGACTTCAGGCCATGAGCGTGGCAGAACGGCTCCAGCCCACGATGGCACCAGCAGACCAGTCAATAAGGGGATTGTGTTGCTGGAGCCAAGAAAATACTGTGGGAACCTGAGGAGACTTAATAAGCAGGAATTGGATCGTCTCGCTGTGGTTCCCTGATACACGTAGTTTGATGGGGGTGGTATTGTGGGTGACCCAGCCTATAGTGCGCCCGTCCAGTGCTCTAACGTCCATGGGAATGGAGAGGGGCTGAGTAGGGATGCCCAGCTCGGACTCCAGGGTAGCATCCATTAAGCTCTCATCGGCCCTAGTGTTGATGAGTTCCTGTTAGAGATTTCTACTGGTTCACCCAGAGCAAGATGGCATGGAAAGGGGTATAAGTAATGGGAGAAGAAAAGTTATCTGAATGGCCCACCAGATTACTCGCTCCTATCGGTGAGCCTGGTCATTTAGTGGACAGGTGTACACAAAATGACCAGTAGTCCCGCAATACAGGCAACTCTTCGTGTGAAGCCTGTATAGCCGTTCGGCTGGGGACAGCCTCGCTCTGCCTAGTTGCATCGGCTTAGGAAGAGGTGAATTGGCAGACTTCGGAGACTCTCGGGGGAACTCGGGTAGCCTCGGGTTCTCTCGGCAACGAAGCAGTTGGGGACTTTCGGGATGTCTCGGAGGTGAGGTGGAAGCCCTGGGCGAGGAGTGAAATCGAACCTCCTCTCCTTCCTTCGCGCCCATAGTCGCCCATCGATCCAAATGGTTAAGGCAATGAGCAGGTCAAGATCCGTTGGTAGATCCCGGGCTGCAAGCTCGTCTTTTACTTCCTCCAATACTCTGTGCAGGAACGTGTCGAACAGCGCTTCCGTGTTCCAGGCACTCAACGTGCAGAAATCCACTGAATAGTCTGCCACACTGCAGGAGTCTTGCCGACGCTGGAGTCACTTCCGGGCAGCCGGAGACAAGCACAATGACAGGTGAAACAGATCACGGTGTGATACCAACGATACTGTAGAAGCCGCCTGCTCTTGCTTGGCAAACATATGGATCCATCCAACATGTGTTAACTCTGGCTGCTCACCAATCCAGAAAATGTTACATTGACAAATGATCCGAAATGACTTAACTAAACCCAAGCCAGGTATCAGTATCACCTTTATCATTCTGCTAAGGACACAGAGTTTGGCTGAAAAGTTTAGACTACAATGGCCTCTGAACAACTGCAAAGTAGGCGTTGTAAAGGTGGCAGGTAGCTTAGCAGTTAAGAGCATTGAGCCAGTAACCGGAATGTTGCTGGTTCGAATCCATGAACTGACTAGGTGAAAAATCTGTTGATGCAAGACACTTAACCCTAATTTCTCCTGTAAATCGTTCTGGATCAAAGCTTCTGCTAAATGTAAAGTAGGTTAATCTCACTGTTAAACAGCAATCTCAATCTCTGCTGTAGTGCTTGTCAAATAAATAAAAAATTCTCACATGCGCCAAATTCAACGGGTGTAGATTTTAAAGTGAAATGCTTACTTACGAACCCTTTCCCAAGAATACAGAGTTAAAAAGTAAAAGTTTTAAAACAATAAAAAAGGAAATAGTACTGTAACACAATAAAATATACAATAACGAGATTTCCGGTACTGACTCAATGTGCAGGGGTACGATGTAATTGAGGTCATTTGTACATGTAGGTTGGAGTAAAAGTGACGAGGATAGATAATAAACAGAGTAGCAGCAGCGTATTTAAAGAGTGTGTGTGTGTGTGTGTTGGAGTGTCATTGTAGTATGTGTTAGTGTGCTGGTAGAGTCCAGTGAAATTTGACTCAAGATTACAATTGGACGTCCAAATGTAACTAGCATATTTCCTCCAAACTGTGCTTGCCTCTGCCAGACATGATTGAAATCTGTAACCATTTCATTTAAAACACCAATATTTCATCTCAACCCAGCCCAGCCTGTATAGTCTGGCATGGATTCTTGAGGCTTGAAAGTGATTTTAAGAACAACAGCCAAACACAAGACATGATGGGGGAATTTCTAAGAGAAGCTTGCTCGCCAAGTCAAAGTGCATCAAGCTACATTGAAGTATAGCCTAATTCTGAACTCTAAAGTTGAATATCCCTCATGCTTAGATTGTCATCTATGGGCCATGTGATTATGTAGCCTGCCCTGGACCCATACTGTATCCCATACTGTTATGTACCCCAATCAACCCAATATGCCAATATTACACAATAAAACAACTTATTATGCTGTAACAAATGTAGCAGATTTATTACATTAGCAAACAAAAAAAACAAAATTTTGTTCAGATAGTTTTACTTAAAAATTGTACTGCATTATACTGGTAACAACTACAAGTGACTAAACTGTTAGCGCTAAAGCCATATATGGGACCATATCTATGTTCCCTCAGCCCTATATTCCCTCAGTTCCCACAGCCCTATGTTTCCTCAGCCCTATGTTCCTTCAAAAACCCACAGCCCCATATTCCCTTAGCCCTATGTTCCCTCACCCCATGTTCCCTCTGCCTAATGTTCCCCGCGCCCTATGTTTCCTCAGTTCTATCTTCTAAACCAGGGGTCGGCAACCGCAATGAGAGGAAGAACCTTTTTTTAAATTATCTTAATATCTAGTACTTTTGGAGCTACACGGGGGGGACATTATAGACAAAAACTTGATATTATTTGGATATTTTTCTCATTTTTGATGTAAACAGGTATTTTGATCCACTGTTGCATGAACAAATAAATAAGGACCATTTGGTACAGGAAAAACATCCTTGCATGTTTTCTGATGCTTCCTCTGATCATATCTGAACTCCTCTTTCCTTATTAATCTTATCCTGATTTAGATTATGTTTGTATTGCAAAGTGGACAGATGTGCTCACTGGTGGCTTCTGCAGTGACTTTAGGGTTCATATAGACATTGGCCAGTCAAATTCAAGGACTTTAAAATCATTTTTCAAGTACTTAATTATTATTTTCAAAGGCCTACATTTTATAGTAAATTGTTGTAATATACAGTGCATTCAGACCCCTTGACTTTTTCCACATTTTGTTACATTACAACCTTATTCTAAAATGGATTACAGTTTTTTTTCCCTCATCAATCTACACACAATACCTCATAATGACAAAGCAAAAATAGTTCTTTAGAAATGTTTGCGGAAATATCACATTCACATAAGTATTCAGACACTCAGTACTTTGTTGAAGCACCTTTTGGCAGCAATTACAGCCTTGAGTCTTTGTGGGTATGATGCTGCAAGCTTGGCACAACTGTATTTGGGAAGTTTTTCCCAATCTTCTCTGCAGGTCCTCTCAATCTCTGTCAGGTTGGATGGAGAGTGCTGCTGCACAGCTATTTTCAGGTCTCTCCAGAGATGTTCGATCGGGTTCAAGTCAGGGCTCTGGCTGGGCCCCTCAAGGACATTCAGAGACTTGTCCCGAAGCCACTCCTGCATTATCTTGGTGGTGGGTTTAGGGTTGTTGTCCTGTTGGAAGGTGATCCTTCGCCCTGGTCTGAGCTCCTGAGCGCTCTGGAGCAGGTTTTCATCAAGGATCTCTCTGTACTTTGCTCTGTTCATCTTTCCCACAATCCTGACTAGTCTCCAATCCCTGCCACTGACAAACATCCCCTCAGCATGATGCATGCTTCACTGTAGGGATGGTGCCAGGTTTCCTCCAGACATGACGCTTGACATTCAGGTCAAAGAGTTCAATCTTGTCCTTCTGGAAGGTTCTCCCATCCCCACAGAGGAACTCTGGAGCTCTGTCAGAGTGACCATCGGGTTCTTGCTCACCTCCCTGATCAAGGCCCTTCCCCCCCGATTTCTCAGTTTAGCCGGGCGGCCACATGTTAGATATTGCTGCACTGTCGAACTAGAAGCACAAGCATTTCACGACACTCTTAATAACATCTGCTAACCATGTGTATGTGACCAATAAAATTGGATTTGATTTGAAGTCAACGGTGATTTGTCAGAACCTGAGAGTACCCTTTTGGACATCAATGTTGAATTCAAGAGTGATCTGTCAGAACCCGAGAGTATCTATTTGGACGGCAACATTCCACAAGAGAAAAGTGATCGAACTGGGTAGGTACCTCTTTGGTTGGCATACAAATCTGAGCACTTGCATATCTCTTAGGGGTTGAGATTGAAAATGTAAGTGACATCGCACTAACACGTAAGAATTATACTATTCTGTGAATGGAACTCAATATGGGGTCATTCAGAGTGAAAATTGAACTATTCTTGTCATTAGGTTTGTGGCGGTCTAATTGTGCACTTATTTCAGTGATGGGATTGTGAAGACGAGGATCCCGAGGCACAGCCTGGCTCCTCTACCATGGAAGTGAATGGAACTGGGTAAGGTGTTATTCAGAGGGAAAAATGTATCTATTCTTCTGTTAGGAGTGTGTATCGGAGGCGAAGTCAGGTGCAGGAGAGCAGAGTGTAGTGAAAATGACAACACAAAAGGTCAAAATGACAACACAAAATAACAAAGTGTGCCCAAAACACAGAACATAGACAAAAAGTAATGCGGGTAACAATACCCACAATATCAAAATACACGTGATGGAGAACAGAGGAATAAATACATATGAATTGATTGGGGAATGAAAACCAGGTGTGCAGGGAACAAGACAAAACAAATGGATACATGAAAAATGGAGCGGCGATGGCTTGAAAGCCAGTGGCGTCGAACGCCGCCTGAACAAGGAGAGGAGCCGACTTCGGCGGAAGTAGTGACATCTTCTCATTACAGATAGGCAAACTTTTGATATTTTTCCAGTGATATAAAGACAGAGAATGAAGTCCAGGATACTGAGGCCCAGTCCCGCTCCTCTACAATGTCAGCGAACTGGAAATGCTCCTCGCACGCGCATCACACACAAACCTCACCACCACACAGACCAGGCTTGTTGTCCCGGAACCCAAGGACTCCTCTCAGGCCAGGTCTCTCTCTCCATAGAAAAGCAGAATACATTCCTGTTCTCCCCATCATACCAGCCAACTAGGCATGACACAAGACCCCTGAGATGGATGTAGTTGTTTGGGACTATGACGGGAGCGAATCAAACCCGGGATGTCTTGATGACAATTCAGATTATTGTGTGTCCTCTGATGATGAGTCAGATGAACTGGACTCGATCATCTCGTAATACATTTTCTGTTTTTGAGGATATAACATATGCCTGGTCCTGTTTATGTTTGTGCTGTATAGATAACTCCTATGGTTGTTGCCATGCCACATTTGGTATGACAATGACTATAGGAGTTGGCAAGACAACACAAACGGATCTGGGACCAGGCTAATAGCTTTGTGTTCTTTTGTGCTGGGGATTGCCTGCATGCAGCTCATGATAGTTATAGGAGTGATGGGGGGTTGTATGTGGAGAACTAGAATGAATCTGAATATCTTCTTTATATGTCAAATAAAAGGCATCTCTCTTCGGTGGGTTGATACTAAAAAACAAATTATAATTATAATAGTTCTTTACCACACAGGCTAGACTCGCGTGCGAAAAGGAAAAGAGTTCCAGCCGAGTCTCCCCATAGCTCCAGCAGAGGCAAGGCTACACCGAACAGTGCAGTTGCAGCATGTATGGAAGACAGAAAAGGACAGTGATGTGGTTCCCAAACAATTGAGGTTCTTTCAGCCAGGCAGCCTGGGGTGCAGCTGAACCCTAGCATCACTTATGGACTTATGCAAGCTGTTCTTCAGTGAACAGACCATGAGGGTCCTGTGTGAAAACGTTTGCTGCACTGAAAGTAAAGGGGCTGAATAATTTTGCACGCCCAATTTTTCAGTTTTTGATTTGTTAAAAAAGTTTGAAATATCCAATAAATGTCGTTCCACTTCATGATTGTGTCCCAGTTGTTGTTGATTCTTCACAAAAAAATACAGTTTTATATCTTTATGTTTGAAGCCTGAAATGTGGCAAAAGGTCGCAAAGTTCAAGGGGGCCGAATACTTTCGCAAGGCACTGTATGTGTTTGGCCTGGTATGGTTCTCAATCGGAGGCAGGTGTCGTTCGTTGATTCTCAGAGACATACTTAGGTAGCCTGTTTTCCCCATTTGAGTTGTGGGTGATTGTTTTCTGTCTCTGTGTCTTCACCAGACAGAACTGTTTTGTTTTCGTTTGTTCTCCTTGTTATTTTGTGTTCAGTGTTAATAAACATCAACATGGACACTTACCACGCTGCATATTGGTCCGATCCTTCATACTCCTCGTCAGAGGAAGACGACTCTCGTTACACGGGCATTACTTTTCCAGAGATGTATAAACTCATAGGGCTTCTGTTCTACATGTCCATGGTCAAGTTGAAACGGATGAGAGACTACTGGAAAGTGAACAGCATTTTCTCCCTCTTCCTTTGATTGATTGATAAATATATTTGATTGATATCAGCAGATTCATTAAATGAAAGATGTACAGCATTGATTGTTCCTTTATATGGGTGTGTGAACTGCTCCTATTGTTAAACCAATATCAATGAATTGGAAATGGTGACCACTCAGAGAAATACATTGATATTATTACTAACTGTTCCAAACTGAATATCCCTCATGCTTAGACTGACACCTAGAGGCCATGGGATGCTCTGTAAATGATGGTTGATAAAACCACAGAAGCCATAATGAGCTCAGGGGTGATTAGCTTTTGCCCTGATAGATTTGAGAGGGTGGACGCATCGGCGGAAATGGAGTCCCTAGAGAAAGCAAGAACAAGGTTCAGGAGTACTGCAGTATTATCATAAGTAGACGTATACTTGGAAAACAGGAGGAATGGAGGGAGAAAGAGGGAGAGGAGGTCTAAGAGAAAGAGGAAGAAGAGGGTGAGTTTGAGTCTGATAGAAATGGTGGGAAAAAGGGAGATGGTTTGTTAAAGACGAATGGTAGAAAGTGTAAGCAGAGGGAGCTGAAGACAGGAGGAGAAATGGAAGTGAAGTATCAGAGGTGGTAGGTGTGGTGAAGTTATTGGAGTCTATGACAGTAGGAGTGAAGTTTATGGAAAAAGTGGGCTCTTGTCCTTTGGCTGATCCATTTGTGGTTTCACGGTGGGTGAAAAAAAGAGTTGGGTAATGTGGAATTGGTGAGGGTAACCAGAAGTGGTCTATTGATAATTGTTTGTGTTTCTGTTGGTCAGAGGGAGAACGTGCTCGGAATAAAACAAATGGGAGCAAGAAAAGTGAATTGTTTCGCTCCCAAGAAAAGGGCACCAATGAAAAAAGTCATAACTGGGGTAGCAGTAAATATAAAAGTTGACCAGCTAAGGGGAAGGATCCAAGTGTATTTGATGTTCGATGCGACGCAGACAGGGTGGCGAGAGTGGGGAAATAATTATTGTCTGTTCTATAGAGTTTTGAAGATGAGTCTTTGCCCGACAAAGTGAAGTTAGGATATATAAGTTATCCTGTACGAGATTATGTGCTGAATGCCTTGAGAGACTAGTCAAGGAGCATATCACCTCCACCCTACCTGACACACTAGACCCACTCCAATTTGCTTACTGCCCCAATAGGTTCACTGACGATGCAATCGCCATCACACTGCACACTGCCCTTTCCCATCTGGACAAGAGGAATACCTATGTAAGAATGCTGTGCATTGACTACAGCTCTGCATTTAATACCATAGTACCCTCTAAACTTGTCATTAAGCTCGAGACCCTGGGTCTCGACCCCACCCTGTGCAACTGGGTCCTGGACTTTCTGATGAGCCGCCCCCAGGTGGTGAAGGTAGGAAACATCTCCCCTTCGCTGATCCTCAACACTGGGGCTCCCTGTTCTCCTACTCCCTGTTCAACCATGACTGCGTGGCCATGCACGCTTCCAACTCAATCATCAAGTTTGCAGATGACACTACAGTGGTACGCTTGATTACCAACAACAACGAGACGGCCTACAGAGAGGAGGTGAAGGCCCTCGGAGTGTGGTGTCTCACTCAACGTCAACAAAACAAAGGAGATGATCGTGGACTTCAGGAAACAGCAGAGGGAGCACCCTCCCATCCACATCAACTGAACAGTAGTGGAGAAGGTGAAAAGTTTTAAGTTCCTCGGCGTACACATCACGGACAAACTGAAATGGTCCACCCCCACAGACAGCGTGGTGAAGGAGGCTGAAGAAATGTGGTTTGTCACCGAAAACACTCACAAACTTTTACAGATGCACAATCGAGAGCATCCTGTCAGGCTGTATCACCGCCTGGTACAGCAACTGTTCCGCCCACAACCGCAAGGCTCTCCAGAGGGTAGTGCGGTCTGCAGAACGCATCACCGAGGGCAAAGCAACCTGCCCTCCAGGACACCTACATTACCTGATGTCACAGGAAGGCCAAAAAGATCATCAAGGACAACAACCACCCAAGCCACTGCCTGTTCACCCCGCTATCATCCAGAAAGCAGGGTCAGTACAGGTGCATATAAGCTGGGACCAAGAGACTGAAAAACAGCTTCTATCGCAAGGCCATCAGCCTGTTAAACAGCCATCACTAACATAGAGAGGCTGCTGTCAACATACAGACTCAAATCTCTTGCCACTATAATAAATGGACTTAATAAAGGTATCACTAGTCACCTTCAATAACGCCACTTTAAAAATATTTACATATCCTACATTACTCATCTCATATGTACAGTATATACTATTCTATACCATCTACAGCATCTTGCCTATGCTGCACAGCCATCGCTTATCCATATATTTATATGTACATATTCTTATTCATCCCTTACATTTGTGTGTATAAGTTAGATGTTGTGAATTTGTTACATTACTTGTTAGATATTACTGCATTGTCGGAACTAGAAGCACAAGCATTTTTCTACCCTCCATGAACATCTGCTAACCATGTGTATGTAACCAATAACATTTGATTTGATTTGAGGGTGGTGTTATTTGTATTTTATATCATTTTGAGATTAGTGAGTGTAGCGTTAGAAGGGTATTTATTTAGTACAATTTTATTTTTCAAGCAAAGTATAAGGGAGTTGTACTGCAGTCCAGTAGGTGGCGGTAATGCAACAAATTGGATGCCGTTCAACTGCCGTTGAACCTCATAGAAGAAGAAGAAGAAGCTTTTGCCCTTGTCTTGTAACTTTGAAACAGTACTCTGAACATGCGATGTATGAAAAATTACAAAAAAGTAACTTGTTCCCCCTCCCACCATTCTCCATTAGTCATTAAACGTCACGTGTACCATAATGAAAACAATTAAACGTATTTAATGTCGTTGCTTGCCAATTCCCAAGATATTAATCAAATGATCTACTCATTCAAATCAATGTATACTTTTGGAGAAATGTCTGAAATGCTGAAACGCAACGCTCATAGAGTTCATTGTCTAGAGAGGGCTGATGTCACGGTGTACCATACCAATCCCCTCATTCATTAGACCGCCATCAGCCATTCTCGTTCCAAGTGGCAACATGGTAGACGTGGATATCATCGTGAACAAGTTTGTGGCACTTTGGAGGATACCGTTTGTCCGTCTTAAATTGCCGTGGACTTTCTTGGTTCTTTCCATGGTGGGATCCCTTGTCAAGTCGACACAGCTCGTCCCGGAGACATATTTTAGCAACAGCAGAAATGTTCTCAATATGTAAGTAGAGTCAGCTAACGCTACCGGTTAGCAAACTATAGAAAGAAAGCTCGCTAGCTAGGTAACGTTAGCTTGCGAAGTGTCAAACCCTTGCGAGCACAGCCACGACTAGGGCCAAACGCCAGTGTTATTCAGTTAAACAGGCGAGTTAGCTAACTATATCCCCAGTTCGTATTTTCGTATTTATTTAACGTTACAATGCAAGGAGGAGCAACATAGAGGTTAGCTAACTACAACCACTTACCAAATTCCTCTTACCCCATTCATAAACACTAACGTTAAATACTTTTAGCGATAGCTATAGTATAGTATCTACTGACATGGGGAATTTTGTTAATAGTCCCGATGCCTACACTTAACATTAACAGTAACTGGCTTTTTTATTTGAAGGGGCATATCAACACAGGTTTAGAAAGCAATGATTATTGGAGTTTACACGGAGCCAAATGTGGGCGAATGTAATGGGTGAAAACCCTACATACGGCTAGACACAAGTTTGCCTGTGTAGTCTGATTATCAACGGTCTGTGCTACTTCTTACATGACCACTTCCTATATCCCTTTCAGGTATTTTGTCAAAGTGTCCTGGGGCTGGACTTTATTGCTGTTGACCCCATTCATCTTCCTCATATACTACAAAGACAGCTTGACCTTTGCCCTCCGGCGAATGAGCTCATTGGTGGTGGCCACAGCCATTTGGTACACCTTCACCGAGACCTTCTTCTACATTGAAGATGCCACAGGTACATGCCACAGGGATCAAGTCCCTCATAAAGAATTCACCACAAAGTGGAGATGCAGGAATGCTGGGGGTCAATGGGACGGCTATGACATCTCAGGACACTCGTTCATTCTCTCGTACTCTGCACTTATCATTGCTGAAGAAATGGCACCTATGGCTACCATGGAGAGGAATCGGAACATTGTTCTTGATCTGTTATATGTGTCCCTTAATGGAATAGTATTCATCTGGATATGGATGTTTATGTGTACCTCTGTGTATTTTCATAATTTCTGGCAGAACGGTCTCGGGACTGTTTTTGGAATTCTGGCATGGTTTGTCACGTATCGGGTATGGTATCCAAAGCCCTTATCGCCTGGTCTTCCACTTAAGCCCACAAAGCAGAGTTGACTCGCTTAAAATCAGCACTACTTAGTACTAGGCTAAACATCCTACTCGCACTCCTGTGTGGCTCTGCAACGTTTGGCACCTTCAAAACATTACATTTAAAAACATTGACATTCTTCTGAGGGTCAGTGTTGACCGTTGTTGTTGCTATTTAAAGTTGTCTTTCCTTCAGAAGGGTAATTTTGGACAGGGGTCCGGGGTTGGTTTGCATGCAGCCCCTACTCCCTATGTGGCCGTAGGCAGCTGGTGTTCTTAAAATGACTCTGAAGTAATCTGAGATCATTGCAGTGCATGGCGTTGACGTCTCGGTCCAGGCCTATCAGCTAGCTAGTCTTCTCCAGAGTTGGGGTCCATACCATTACTTCCTGAATTGAAAAAGGAATTCACCCAAACCTGAAGAAAATAATAATAATTCACCCCACTCTGGTGGTCACGGTGTAATTTTTTGTTTTACGATTTTGGCTTCAAATGTTTTATTAGTGTGGAAATATTTATTGTAGAGAAATGTATAAAGTAGCTTAATTTGTTTATCAATGGCAAATGTAGTGAACACTACATTTACAACGAGATACTATAAGGCTGATCTGTAAGCTATTTTGAAGGTAAGGTATTGTGGTTTGCCTACAAAATTATTGTAACACACAACCCTCCAAATAAAAATGAGATCAGTTCTGGAGCTAGTTGTACAGATTGCCAGATGTCTCAAATGTCCAGCAGCTCTCAATCAGCATTGCTTTATTCATAAGGCCGAAATACAGTCAGCCAAAATTGTAGCCTAGCTATTTCATTTTGTTATACAAATCATTAAGGACAACACACAATTCTTTCCAGAACCAAAGGATTCTAATCATATTAATGCTACTACTAGCTATAGGTGCATTTGTTTATTCTCAGCACTACCTAGGGACATTGAATATTGAGTATGATATACAAGTACATTTATTGTGAATTTAATTGTATTTTAAGTAGATTGCATGACTGTGCACTCAAATAAACTTCTTAACAATAAGGATATTGTCTGTTTTGTTTGTGAGAAAAAAATATGATAAAATAATAGAGAAAATACATTACATTCAATTTAAGTGTTGAAATAAGTTTATATTCTCCAATTTCTGTTTTTCAATTTCATAATACATTTTTTTGTTGATGGCAACTGAAGAAATTAAGGCTTATGAACAAACACAGTGCACTCTAAATAAATGCATGTTTATAAAAATAAGAAATACTATTGTGTAATATGCCCACAAATAATGACTAAGAGTACTCAACTTGATGAATTCATTGTCTCGAGAGTTCTGTGAGCCATATGAATTACAGACCTTATTTGCAGGGATTCATTTTTTCAGTTGTAAGAAGTAGATCATTATCGGTGACAATGGTGCTTGTTCTAATGAAACATATACACGCCTTGACAATGATAGGCTGGTTATGGAAAAGTGATTTCTCAATTGGTCTCTGACATTTCACCCAGACAGTGTTACAGTTTATGTATCAGTGAAAGTCCCAGGAGAAGCCACAATAGTGCAAGAAGAAAAAACAAAATGAAGTGGATTGTAGACACTTGTGTTAAACTACTGTATGGCTAATAATGAAAGACAACGTATGTTTAAGTTGAGTACTAGGCAAACTGTCAAATCAACTTAAAATATTCAGACCTGTGCCATTTTGTTATTGTTCTTATACAGGGGACTGCTGGAGTCAAATGTTCTTTCCATTATCTAGATCTCCAAAGCTCAACATATTGTGAATCATTTTGTTTTTACAGTTCTTCTGCACAGATTTTTTTTTTTTTTTTGTCACCAACAAACACAAACGTGATGAACTGTAACTTCTCAACTTCCAGTTTTCAGACAAACTTGGTCTGTTTTCCCGGACAAAGAATAAACCTAAACCTTGTCCTAAACTAAACAGTTATTTCAATGAAGATTCTCCATTGAGTATGCTATTTAGTACGGGACTAGGCTTTATCTGTGTCTAGGAAACCGGCCCCAAGTGTGTCTTGACAAGGAGAAGTAATAAAAGTGAAACCATTAGGTAGGGCCAAGTCCAAAAGTTGCACCCTATTCCTTACCTAGTGCACTAGTTTTGACCAGAGCCATATGGGCCCTTGTCGCATGAGTGCACTACATAGGGAACAGGGTGCAATTTAGGACATATATCCCACACAGCTGACACATTGCTAATGAAACATTGGTCATTGTCTTTGGTTCAGAATCCTCTTCCAACGCCCCATCTCAGTAGTATCAGCCATGCAGTCTGTTAACAACCATCTGCACAGTTACTCTGTTCACTCAAAGTGAATGAATCTCAAGTCTTTTCTCTTCCTCAAAATGCCTTGAAAAGAAAAAGTATATTTCTCAGTTGTTTCCCATGCCTTGACAAGGAGTGGACGGATGTTTAAGCAATGGAAATAGAGCTGAAGATCCAAGATTCCTCAGCTCTTCTCGTTTAATGCTCTCCTGTCTCCTCGATTCCCTCTGACATTTTGAAAAGGAGGGAGGGAGAGGACGTGAGGAAAGACTTTTGAGAAAGAGATTCTGGTTCTGTTGAAAAACAGAACTGGAGCTTCCTGCATTGCATCTTGTCCTGTGTTTCTTTTTTACCCCGACCTCATTTAAATATAAATAAATCCTTGTAATCATACAATGCAAACCCTGCTAACGTTCCACATTCATCTGTGTACATGCTAGCACTCCTGAATAGAGGGGAACATTGTATAGTTCAGTCAGACTCCAGAGGGGTTTTTTATAAGAGGTTTAGGTTTTAGAAGTTTAGGTTAAATGCCTAGTTATACCAGTCATATAACAAAATAAACAAAAAGGTTAGTTAGCTGAACTAAAACTCCAGGAATCAAAAAAATGTCAGCTATCCATGTGAGTATTTAACAGAACAATGTAGAATTTCATAAGCACTCTATAGGGGCACTGTTAAAGGCCACTGACTGATTCCCCGCTCAATATTGCGGAGGGCTCAATTTACCCTTTTAGTATTTCTCCATCATACCTCTGACTTTCAAGGATCAGTTTATGATCAGTTCAAAGCTGTGGTGTGAGAAATGAGAATCACCTTTTATTAATGAATGAATGGATGGAGCGCATATGTTTTCGTGGTGCTCTAAAGGTAGTGTCTGTATTTGGTTGGTTCAGCCGATCCCAAATCATTCCCGAACCATTCCCTCTGGCCCCATGTTTGCATATCTGAAGGGTCTGGGTAGGTATAAGCAGTGTCGTCGTGGAGCTTACAGATCTGCAAACAACAGTTATGGCCAAGGGATAGGGAGCTAATTGGGACTGACTGGATGTCTTGCTATCCTAACGTCTCATCTGGCAGTTTTTGGCAGCACAGGAAGTATCCGAAGTTCAGTATCAGTGTTCATCATGTCAATTGACTGGGTTTTAATAACGGAAACCCCAGGCCAACAGAGGAGTGAAGGGCAATAGGTGAACGCCAAAACAATGATGGAAAATTGTATTAAATGGGATATTTCTGGATGTTACCAATAAGGCCCTTTATCATCTTCCCCAGAGTCAGATGAACTCGTGGATACCGTTTTAATGTCGCTGTGTGCAGTTCGAATGAAGTTGCTAACTAGCGTGAGTGCAATTGCTTGCTAGCGTTAGCGCAATGACTGGAAGTCTAATGGTGACTGGAAGTCTAATGGTGTCTGTTAGCTTCCAGTTATTGTGCTAAAGCTAGTTAGCATTGGCTCGCGAAACTACCTCAAGCTTCCTTTATACTGGACACGGTGACAAAAAAATGTTATCCACAAGTTCATCTGACTCTTGGGAAGTATATAAAGGACCTCATTGTCAAAATCCAGAAATATCCCTTTAATAAAACTCTAGTACATGCAGGTTGTGGATGAGCCCCACTTTGGGTATGGTGATGCAATGTCAAAACATTATGTCTGGCTCTCTCATGTGTTGGGAATATGACCATAATTCAATATAACTGAACCTAAAGCATGTCTCCAAAATGAGCTAATGAAAAAGTAACATGTTGATCGATAGACCAGAAATTAAATAGATGAAGGCATTGAATACCAGAAAAAAATTGCTGTTAAGAATTCCTTTGTGTATGGAATGTTTGTATATTCTTTGTTCACCCAGGTAAGTAATAGTGTTCTCTATATAGATTCATATTTTCCTGCTGTCGTAAAACATTACAGAAAAGTTGAAACATCACACAAATACACAGACATTTAACATAAGGAGGTGGGGGCGTTCACTACACATATTTCTTTTTTAAAAACCAATAGGCAAAGTATCCCATCCCTCCCAGAGAGCCCATGAGGAAAGAGGCCCCGAAAAAAGATGGCGGCTTCTTTTTTACCATTCGGAATGCGTTAGGTAGAACTGCTGACAGGAGGGTTGTGTGGATGTCGCCCAAAACCTTGCGGAAAGCGTAGCGTTTTTGCACCCGCTCGAAAAAGGACTGGAGGTTGGGTCGGCTGCCGTCCTCCCAGTATTTCTTTGAGAGTCCCAAGAACTTAAGCCTGTGCAACAAGGCTCCCAGGCAGACATCAGCTAGTGTAAATTCAGGTCCACATAGCCACAACTCACACTTTTGACCTGCCAAAGGGAAAAAAAAACAGCATACTGTAGCAGAGTGGTATGAAGTAGCATTGTCCCAGATATGTGTGCTGTCTTGTCAACTCTTATATGACCATAGTACAGTGGCAAGAAAGAGTATGTGAACCCTTTGGAATTACCTGGATTTCTGCATTTATTGGTCTTCAAATTTGATACGATCTTCATCTAAGTCACAACAATAGACAAACATAGTTTGAGGTTGTGTCAGCTAAAGACCTATGAAATCTCTGGAACATGCTAACATCTGTGTTGACGAGACTACGATACGTAAAACACTGAACAAGAATTGTGTTCATGGGAGGACACGGAAGAAGCCACTGCTGTCCAAAAAAAAACATTGCTCAGGTCTGAAGTTTGCCAAGGTCCACCTGGATGTTCCAAAGCACTACTGACAAAATATTATGTGGACAGTTGAAACTAAAGTTGAGTTGTTTGGAAGGAACACACAACATTGTGTGTAGAAAAAAAGGCACAGCACACCAACATCAAAACCTCATCCCAACTGTAAAGTATGGTGGAGGGAGCATCATGGTTTGGGTCTGCTTTGCTGCCTCAGGGCCTGGACAGCTTGCTATCATTGACGGAAAAATTCATTCCCAAGTTTATCAAGACATTTTGCAGGAGAATGTTAGGCTATCTGTCTGCCAATTGAAGCTCAACAGAAGTTGGGTGATGCAACAGGACAATGACCCAAGCACAGAAGTAAATCAACAACAGACTGGCCTCAACAGAAGAAAATACACCTTCTGGAATGGCCCTGTCAGAGTCCTGACCTCAACCTGATTAAGATGAGGCGGCATGACCTCAAGAGAGCAGTTCACACCAGACATTCCAAGAATATTGGTGAAATTAAATAGTTTTGTAAAGAGGAATGGTCCAAAGTGCAGGTCTGATCTGCAACTACAGAAAACGTTTGGTTGAGGTTATTGCTGCCAAAGGAGGGTCAACCAGTTATTAAATCCAAGGGTTCACATACTTTTTCCACCCTGCACTGTGAATGTTTACATGGTGTGTTCAATAAAGACATGAACATTTATAATTGTTTGTGTGTTATTAGTTTAAGTAGACTGTGTTTGTCTATTGTTGTGACCTAGATGAAGATCAGATCAAATTTTATGACCAATTTATGCAGAAATCCAGGTATTTTCAAAGGGTTCACATACTTTTTCTTGCCACTGTATTTGTAGTTGGCAAGATAGAACAGATCTGGAACCAGGCTAGCAAAATAAAACAGAATATGTTTGGTAATGTCTGAACTGAAGGACATAAACATAAATAACATGGCAACAGTAAACATGTCGTCCCCCACAAATGGGCCCCACCCCGTGTGACTAACAAATTTCAGTTAAATACTATATCTTCCGCCTTGGGCCAATCAGTGTAATTCTGTAAATACCGGATCGCCATGGCAAGACACATCATTCACCCAAGTTTCGTCAAAATCAGGCCAGCGCTGTCTGAGATATTGCGTCTGACAATCATATGGACAGAGGCAGGTCCACAGTCCCCTCCCCGATTTCATCGATGGGGACAATAATCTCCCCTTACCTTTATACTCGATTTTCCTCTTTTCTAGCTCGGCCTCCACCTGATCTAGTACCATCGCCAACTCGGCAAGGATCTTCTTCAGGTAGCTGACATTGTCATGGTCCAATATTTTTGCCTGTGAGCACAAGAGTAATCCTATATCACAATACAGTACACGCACTTCAGCTCTCTGAGGTTCCATTCTGTGAGCTTGTGTGGCCTACCACTTTGCGGCTGAGCCGTTGTTGCTCCTAGACGTTGGAGGTTGGCCCTGGCAGTAGCAGCTATTCATGTTGATATACAGTGCCTTGCGAAAGTATTCGGCCCCCTTGAACTTTGCGACCTTTTGCCACATTTCAGGCTTCAAACATAAAGATATAAAACTGTATTTTTTTGTGAAGAATCAACAACAAGTGGGACACAATCATGAAGTGGAACGACATTTATTGGATATTTCAAACTTTTTTAACAAATCAAAAACTGAAAAATTGGGCGTGCAAAATTATTCAGCCCCTTTACTTTCAGTGCAGCAAACTCTCTCCAGAAGTTCAGTGAGGATCTCTGAATGATCCAATGTTGACCTAAATGACTAAGGATGATAAATACAATCCACCTGTGTGTAATCAAGTCTCCGTATAAATGCACCTGCACGGTGATAGTCTCAGAGGTCCGTTAAAAGCGCAGAGAGCATCATGAAGAACAAGGAACACACCAGGCAGGTCCGAGATACTGTTGTAAAGAACTTTAAAGCCGGATTTGGATACAAAAAGATTTCCCAAGCTTTAAACATCCCAAGGAGCACTGTGCAAGCGATAATATTGAAATGGAAGGAGTATCAGACCACTGCAAATCTACCAAGACCTGGCCGTCCCTCTAAACTTTCAGCTCATACAGGAGAAGACTGATCAGAGATGCAGCCAAGAGGCCCATGATCACTCTGGATGAACTGCAGAGATCTACAGCTGAGGTGGGAGACTCTGTCCATAGGACAACAATCAGTCGTATATTGCACAAATCTGGCCTTTATGGAAGAGTGGCAAGAAGAAAGCAATTTCTTAAAGATAGCCATAAAAAGTGTCGTTTAAAGTTTGCCACAAGCCACCTGGGACACACCAAACATGTGGAAGAAGGTGCTCTGGTCAGATGAAACCAAAATTGAACTTTTTGGCAACAATGCAAAACGTTATGTTTGGCGTAAAAGCAACACAGCTGAACACACCATCCCCACTGTCAAACATGTTGGTGGCAGCATCATGGTTTGGGCCTGCTTTTCTTCATCAGGGACAGGGAAGATGGTTAAAATTGATGGGGAGATGGATGGAGCCAAATACAGGACCATTCTGGAAGAGAACTTGATGGAGTCTGCAAAAGACCTGAGACTGGGACGGAGATTTGTCTTCCAACAAGACAATGATCCAAAACATAAAGCAAAATCTACAATGGAATGGTTAAAAAATAAACATATCCAGGTGTTAGAATGGCCAAGTCAAAGTCCAGACCTGAATCCAATCGAGAATCTGTGGAAAGAACTGAAAACTGCTGTTCACAAATGCTCTCCATCCAACCTCACTGAGCTCGAGCTGTTTTGCAAGGAGGAATGGGAAAAAATTTCAGTCTCTCAATGTGCAAAACTGATAGAGACATACCCCAAGCGACTTACAGCTGTAATCGCAGCAAAAGGTGGCGCTACAAAGTATTAACTTAAGGGGGCTGAATAATTTTGCACGCCCAATTTTTCAGTTTTTGATTTGTTAAAAAAGTTTGAAATATCCAATAAATGTCGTTCCACTTCATGATTGTGTCCCACTTGTTGTTGATTCTTCACAAAAAAATACAGTTTTATATCTTTATGTTTGAAGCCTGAAATGTGGCAAAAGGTCGCAAAGTTCAAGGGGGGCGAATACTTTCGCAAGGCACTCTATTATGGGTAAACAAAGAACTAACATAGAACCTGACACAATCACTTGGGGTAATTGCGCAATATCTATCCTACATCACACCGAAACATTGTCAAAAACAACCATGTTGGAGATGCTCTGTGTAATAGGAATGTACACAACAGCTCATATTGCTTACAGTTGTCAATGTGACCAGTTCATTTGAGTAAGAACAGTATCACCTCATCTTAACAATCTTGTAAGGCCATGCTCATTTAAAGAAATTGTTATATGCCTTTAAAACACATACACACACACACACACACACATGGTACATTTAGAGCGAACGGAAAGGTAAATTGTTTGTATTGTGACAATCATCTGTAATGTTTCTCTCTTTTAAGGCTTCTCCTGTGGTCTGGTGGTGCCATGCTGCCAGTCTTACCATGAGTTTTTTCTGCTTGGAGAGGTATGGCTCTGTCAGAGTGGGCTCCTCATGGTCCAGCTTCATCAGCTCAGACGCAGCGTTGGTCAGGTGTCCTGAGGACAGAGAGACAGAGACATCAGTGACTCCTGGATGAAATAGTGAGATAAGACACAATATTCAGTGCCTACTGGAGTCAATACCTCTGATAAACCCTTCTGTCACCACAAATGTCGGTCTAAAACAGTACCAAAGGCAGAGAGTTGATGTTCAATAACAGCAAATGATCAAGTGTATATGTTCCTAGTTGACAAGAGTATAATTCATTAGAAATACACAATTTACAAATAGAGATCCCATTAAATCTGCATTTCCCAAGGACAACCCATTTCCGTTATAAAGTGTGAGATATAAGTCGATAGCATGTTGTTCATAAAACACATGAATGACTCGGATTAAATATAAACATTGGTGTGCCGCCTCAAACAACAAATAAAGCAAGTTTATTTAAGAGACATCAACACAGGGCATGGGGTTTCCTGGTTAATATATTCCACTGCAGGCTTTTGGCTGGACTAGTCTTTTTCTTGATTTACGCAACACGTCCATGAAGTAAGGATTCATGTACTGAGTGCGGACTCAATGACCTAATATCGCATACAGAGAATGAGTGACATTGCTTCAATTCAATTTGATGGATTTTAACGATAAACAAGGTGAAATTGGACAGCGTAATTTGGTTCATGACAACCTGTTAACATGAAAATGTTGTGAGAACGCTGAATGGTAATGGATAATTATATCGGTTTTCATTTTGTTTTGGGATATTGCGGATCATGAACTCTGTTTATATTCAATATGATATTATTACAATGTGCACGGGCCTTGCATGTATGCATTTTTATGGTCTACTAATAAACATCTCAAAATAATTGAGTTCATACTACAGTTGAAGTCGGAAGTTTACATACACTTAGGTTGGAGTCATTAAAACCCGTTTTTCAACCACTCCACAAATTTCTTGTTAAACTTCTTATGGCTGAAGGAGCAGTATTGAGTAGCTTGGATGAAAGGTGACCAGAGGTACCCAGAGTAAACGGCCTGCTCCTCAGTCTCAGTTGCTAATATATGCAAAGTATTATTAGTATTGGATAGAAAACACTCTGACGTTTCTAAAACTGTTTGAATGTTGTCTGTGAGTATAACAGAACTCATATGGCAGGCAAAAACCTGAGAAGAAATCCAAACAGGAAGTGAGAAATCTGAGGTTGGTCGATTTTCAACCCAGGCCCTATTGAATTCACAGTGGGATATGGATGAAGTTGCACTTCCTGGGGCTTCCAACTGTCTTTAGAAACTTGAATGAGGCTTCTACTGTGTTGTGGGCCTGAATAAGAGCTGAATGAGTCAGGTTACTGGCAGAGAGCCATTTCCTGGTCATGCGCATTCCACATGATATCGACCTGCGTTCCATTGCTTCTCTAGACACAAAGGAATTCTCCGGTTGGAACTTTATTGAAGATTTATGATAACAACACCCTAAAGATTGATTCTATACTTAGTTTGAAATGTTTCTTCAACCCGTAATATAACTTTTTAAAGTTTTTGTCCGAAGTTATGTGGGACCTGCACGAGCGTTTGGATATGTGTACCTAACGCGCTAACAAAAGTAGCTACTTGGACATAAATAATGGACATTATCGAACAAATCAAGCATTTATTGTGGAACTAGGATTCCTGGGAGTGCATTCTGATAAAGATCATCAAAGGTAAGGGAATATTTATAATGTGATTTCTGGTTTCTGTTGACTTGAAAATTGTATTTATTTTCTGGGCTGCGTCTCAGATGATTGCATGATTTGCTTTTTCCGTAAAGTTTTTTTAAAATCTGACACAGCAGTTGCATCTAGGAGAGGTATATCTATAATTCCATGTGTATAACTTGTATTATCATCTACCTTTTATGATGAGTATTTCTGTTGAATCGATGTGGCTATGCAAAATCACTGGATGTTTTTGGAACTAGTGAACGTAACGCGCCAATGTAAACTCCGATTTTTTTATATGAACTTTATCAAACAAAACATACATGTATTGTGTAACATGAAGTTCTATGAGTGTCATCTGATGACGATCATCAAAGGTTAGTGAATAATTTTATCTCTATTTGTGCTTTTTGTGACTCCTCTCTTTGGCTGGAAATTGGCTGAATTTTTCTTTGGCTTGGTGGTGACCTAACATAATCGTTTGTGGTGTTTGTAAAGCCTATTTGACATTGGACACTGTGGTGGGATTAACAATAATATTACCTTTAAAATGATATAAGATACATGTACAGTGGGGCAAAAAAGTATTTAGTCAGCCGCCAATTGTGCAAGTTCTCCTACTTAAAAAGATGAGAGAGGCCTGTAATTTTCATCATAGGTACACTTCAACTATGACAGACAACATGAGAAGAAAAAATCCAGAAAATCACATTGTAGGATTTTTAATGAATTTATTTGCAAATTATGGTGGAAAATAAGTATTTGGTCACCTACAAACAAGCAAGATTTCTGGCTCTCACAGACTTGTAACTTCTTCTTTAAGAGGCTCCTCTGTCCTCCACTCGTTACCTGTATTAATGGCACCTGTTTGAACTTGTTATCAGTATAAAGACACCTGTCCACAACCTTAAACAGTCACACTCCAAACTCCACTATGGCCAAGACCAAAGAGCTGTCAAAGGACCCCAGAAACAAAATTGTAGACCTGCACCAGGCTGGGAAGACTGAATCTGCAATAGGTAAGCAGCTTGGTTTAAAGAAATCAACTGTGGGAGAAATTATTAGGAAATGGAAGACATACAAACCAATGATAATCTCCCTCGATCTGGGGCTCCACGCAAGATCTCACCCCGTGGGGTCAAAATGATCACAAGAACGTTGAGCAAAAATCCCAGAACCACACGGGGGGACCTAGTGAATGACCTGCAGAGAGCTGGGACCAAAGTAACAAAGCCTACCATCAGTAACACACTACGCCGCCAGGGACTCAAATCATTCAGTGCCAGACGTGTCCCCCTGCTTAAGCCAGTACATGTCCAGGCCCATCTGAAGTTTGCTAGAGAGCATTTGGATGATCCAGAAGAAGATTGGGAGAATGTCATATGGTCAGATGAAACCAAAATATAACTTTTTGGTAAAACCTCAACTCGTCGTGTTTGGAGGACAAAGAATGCTGAGTTGCATCCAAAGAACATCATACCTACTGTGAAGCATGGGGGTGTAAACATCATGCTTTGGGGCTGTTTTTCTGCAAAGGGACCAGGACGACTGATCCATGTAAAGGAAAGAATGAATGGGGCCATGTATCGTGAGATTTTGAGTGAAAACCTCCTTCCATCAGCAAGGGCATTGAAGATGAAACGTGGCTGGGTCTTTCAGCATGACAATGATCCCAAACACACCGCCCGGGCAACGAAGGAGTGGCTTCGTAAGAAGCATTTCAAGGTCCTGGAGTGGCCTAGCCAGTCTCCAGATCTCAACCCCATAGAAAATCTTTGGAGGGAGTTGAAAGTCCATGTTGCCCAACAACAGCCCCAAAACATCACTGCTCTAGAGGAGATCTGCATGGAGGAATGGGCCAAAATACCAGCAACAGTGTGTGAAAACCTTGTGAAGACTTACAGAAAACGTTTGACCTCTGTCATTGCCAACAAAGGGTATATAACAAAGTATTGAGCTAAACTTTTGTTATTGACCAAATACTTATTTTCCACCATCATTTGCAAATAAATTCATAAAAAATCCTACAATGTGATTTTCTGGCTTTTTTTTCTCATTTTGTCTGTCATAGTTGAAGTGTACCTATGATGAAAATTACAGACCTCTCTCATATTTTTAAGATGGAGAACTTGCATAATTGGTGGCTGACTAAATACTTTTTTGCCCCACTGTATGTTTGAGGAATTTTAATTATGAGATTTCTGTTGTTTTGAATTTGGCGCCCTGCACTTTCACTGGCTGTTGTCATATCATCCCGTTAACAGGATTGCAGCCCTAAGAAGTTTTAACAAACTATAGTTTTGGCAAGTCGGTTAGGACATATACTTTGTGCATGACACAGGTAATTTTTCCAACAATTGTTAATTAACAGACAGATTATTTCACTTATAATTCACTGTATCACAATTCCAGTGGGTCAGAAGTTTACATACACAAAGATGACTGTGCCTTTAAACAGCTTGGAAAATTCCAGAAAATTATGTCATGGCTTTAGCAGTTCCTGATAGGCTAATTGACATAATTTGAGTCAATTGGAGGTGTACCTGTGGATGTATTTCAAGGCCTACCTTCAAACTCAGTGCCTCTTTGCTTGACATCATGGGAAAATCAAAAGAAATCAGCCAGGATCTCTGAAAAAATAAATAATTGTAGACCTCTACAAGTCTGGTTCATCCTTGGGAGCAATTTCCAAATGCCTGAAGGTACCACGCTCATCTGTACAAACAATAGTATGCAAGTATAAACACCATGGGACCACGCACCCGTCATACCGCTCAGGAAGGAGACACATTCTGTCTCCTAGAGATGAACGTACTTTGGTGCGAAAAGTGCAAATCAATCCCAGAACAACAGTAAAGGACCTTGTGAAGATGCTGGAGGAAACACGTACAAAAGTATCTATTTCCACAGTAAAACGAGTCCTATATCGACATAACCTGAAAAGCCGCTCAGCAAGGAAGAAGCCACTGCTCCAAAACCGCCAGAAAAAAAGCCAGACTACGGTTTACAACTGCACATGGGGACAAAGATCCTACTTTTTGTAGAAATGTCCTCTGGCCTGATGAAACAAAAATACAGCTGTTTGGCCATTGTTATGTTTGGAGGAAAAAGGGGGACGCTTGCAAGCCGAAGAACACCATCCCAACCTTGAAGCACGAGGGTGGCAGCATCATGTTGTGGGGGTGCTTTGCTGCAGGAGGGACTGGTGCACTTCACAAAATAGATGGCATCATGAGGAAGGAAAATTATGTGGATATATTGAAGCAACATCTCAAGACATCAGTCAGGAAGTTAAAGCTTGGTCGCAAATGGGTCATCCAAATGGACAATGACCCCAAGCGTACTTCCAAAGTTTTGGCAAAATGGCTTAAGGACAACAAAGTCAAGGTATTGGAGTGGCCATCACAAAGCCCTGACCTCAATCCTATAGATAATTTGTGGGCAGAACTGAAAAAGCGTGTGCCAGCAAGGAGGCCTGGGATTGATTTGCCAAAACTGACTCAGTTACAACAGCTGTGTCAGGAGGAATGGGCCAAAACTCACCCAATTTATTTTTGGAAAGCTTGTGGAAGGCTACCTGAAACATTTGATCTAAGTTAAACAATTTAAAGGCAATGCTACCAAATACTAATTGAGTGTATGTAAACTTCTGACCTACTGGGAATGTGATGAAAGAAATAAAAGCTCAAATAAATAATTCTCTCTATTATTATTCTGACATTTCACATTCTTAAAATAAAGTGGTGATCCTAACTGACCTAATACAGGGAATTTTTCCTAGGATTAAATGTCAGGATTTGTGGAAAAACAGAGTTCAAATGTATTTGGCTAAGGTGTATGTAAACTTCCGACTTCAACTGTATGTGAATATTTTACAATTAATTGTAAATGGTGACACTGAACTTGACTTGACTTACTACGTATTTCAGCGGTGGCATACTTTGGGATCATGGAGTCGGTGGTGAGCTCTGGGTGCAGGATACAGCCGTGTGTGTAAGCATCCATGGGCAGGCCGTCCAGCAGCTCACGGTACTGCTGCACACGCTCGTGGAGTGGAGAGTCAGCATCGGGAATTAGCTGGGCCACCGTTTCTAAAAAGAAACCAGGTAAACACAGACAGAGGTATTTACAGCCAAACATACAATGCATTCGGGAAAGTATTGAGACCACTTAACTTTTTCCACATTTTGTTACATTACAACCTTATTCTAAAACGGATTAAAATATATTTTCCCCTCATTAATCTACACACAATACCCCATAATTACATTTTTGCAAATGTACTTTTTTTACACAAGTATTCAGACCCTTTGCTATGAGACTTGAAATTGAGCTCAAGTGCATCCTGTTTCCATTGATCATCCTTTCTTCAACTTGATTGGAGTCCACCGGTGGTAAATTCAATTGATTGGACATGATTTGGAAAGGCACACACCTGTCTATATAGGGTCCCACAGTTGACAGTGCATGTCAGAGCAGCAAAAACCAAGCCATGAGGTCAAAGAAATTGTCCATAGAGCTCTGAGACAGGATTGTGTCGATGCACAGATCTGGGGAAGGGTACCAAAACATTTCTGCAGCATTGAAGGTCCCCAAGAACACAGTGGCCTCCATCATTCTTAAATTAAGAAGTTTGGAACCACCAAGACTCTTCTTAGAGCTGGCCACCCGGCCAAACTGAGCAATCAGGGGAGAAGGTTCTTGGTCAGGGAGGTGAACAAGAACCCGATGCTCACTCTGACAGAGCTCCAGAGTGCCTCTGTAGAGATGGGAGAATCTTCCAGAAGGACAACCATCTCTGCAGTACTCCACCAATCAGGCCTTTATGGTAGAGTTGCCAGACGGAAGCCACTCCTCAGTAAAAGGCACATGACAGCCCGCTTGGAGTCGCAGACCATGAGAAACAAGATTCTCTGGTCTGATGAAACCAAGATGGAGGAAACCTGGCACCATCCCTACGGTGAAGCATGGTGGTTGCAGCATTATGGTGTTTCGGATGTTTTTCAGTGGCAGGGACCGAGAGACTAGTCAGGATCGAGGGAAAGATGAACGGAGCAAAGTACAGAGAGATCCTTGATGAAAACCTGCTACAGAGTGCTCAGGACCTCAGACTGGTGTGAAGGTTCACCTTCCAACAGGACAACGAGTCTAAGCACACAGCCAAGACAATGCAGGTGTGGCTTTCGGGACAAGTCTCTGAATGTCCTTGAGTGGCCCAGCCAGGGCCCAAACCATATCGATCATCTCTGGAGAGACCTGAAAATAGCTGTGCAGTGACGCTCCCCATCCAACCTGATAGAGCTTGAGAAGAGCTGAGGAGAAGAATGGGAGAAACTCCCCAAATACAGGTGCGCCAAGCTTGTAGCATCATATCCAAGGAGACTCTATATTAGAATAAGGCTGTAACGTAACAAAATGTGGGAAAAGTCGAGGGGTCTGAATACTCTCCGAATGCATTGTAACACATAGGACCATATAGCATTCTAACATATAGGCCTGTAACATAAATAGACAACACGGTATACCAACTTCAGCCTTTACTTTATGTGCAAACAGTCCACTTACAAAGCCTAACAATGGTGTGTAAGGGGGATTTTACTGTGAATGGAGTAAGCTCAACTACAACCCTGTTTCTGACAATGTGATACATAGGCCAATATGCAGAACCAGAAGCAAGATCAACAAATAGCTATGTGTTTTTACTTTAGATTAAGATACGAGCTAGTTTAGGTAGGCTATGAGCTGCTGAGGGCTGGCCAGAAAGCTGTGACTGATGACGGGGAGTGGGGACACAGGAAGTGCCCGGGGATATTCCAGTCTGTGCTGTTAATCTGGTTGTGTGTCTTTAAGGTGGAGCTGGAGGCCTGGAGCTGCACCCGGCAGACTGCTGACTAATCAGTCCAGGCCCAATAGGTAGACTTGGGCATGGCTGTGGCCGTACGTGGCTAGGCTCTGGAGGTCTGCTGCTGGTGCGCTCTGCTGCAGCACTAAGCACCCTTCCTCAGACAGAACACAAACAGGGGCATGGCCTTGGCTTGGACACAGCCACAGCACTGCTGCACCTCGTGCCAACATGATGATGGTGCACAATAAAATGTCGCACTGGAGAGAACCCACTGAACTCACTATGTTTTACTGCCCAGTCACATCTCACTCTGATACATGGCAAGCAAATGGGACACTGCTGACAAAATACCAAAACAAGATTCTCCCTGAGAAAGCATAAGGAGAGCATAAAGAGAGATTAAGGTTCAGCTTGCCTGGCTACCCAGACTCCTGGCTACCCAGACTCCTTGCTACCCAGACTCCTTGCTACCCAGACTCCTTGCTACCCAGACTCCTTGCTCTGCTAAAATGCTATGCCACGCCCACAAACTTTATTTTCCTCCTCAGGGAGTCTGGATATGACCATATGGTGCTTTCAAGACAATTGGGATCTCTGGAAAAAAACGAGGTCAGATCATGACATCAGTGATCTTCAAGTCGGAAAGTCGGAACTATAGAAAGATGCCAGAGTTTCCGACTTGGAATTATGAGTTGGATGACCTTTTAAAAAAAAAAAATTGAAGTTGGAGAGTTCCCAGTTGTTTTGAACGCGGCATTTCTCCCCAACCCTTCCCTGAATGCGAACACATTCATGGCGTCTGATTGGTCCCAGAAAACAAATGGGTTGGGCCAGAGCCAGAAAACGTGGTTGAAGCGGTGTTTTCGAAGTACATAATTGGCTTTAATACTGTGATTGGTTAGAGGCGATCCAATTGCTGATGACTTTGTTTTCACCATAAACGACGTCACTCAAACGACATTCAATGATGGCAGATTCACACGAAAGTCTGCAGCGAATGACAGAACAGCGTAAGAACTTAGTGTGAGGCGTCAGGCTAGTGCTTAGCTACCATAAAATAGTAAGTGATATGGCAGTGGATTTCACCTTGCTAGAGGTAGGATTTCAACAATAGGCTAACTTGAGTTGACTTGGCACTAGATTTCCTGTCCTTTACTATGACAGGATTTTCTCTGCTGCTTCATCTACACTTCCTAGGCCAACTCCAGTCCCCTTTGGCAGGGTGCATTAGAAAGTACACAGAATTGGAGACATTATCTGTAAATCAAGCAGCTGGATGACACATCCTCTTTAAAATGAGCATGAGGTCTGGGTCGTGTTCAGTAGGGCTAAAAAGTTTTTCAACCAAGTGAAACAGGGAGATAAACTACTCTGACATATACTATGCTAAACGCTTTGCTACACGGGTCCCTGCTGAACACAAATCTGCTACTCAACAGCCATATTGAACATGAATATAAACTGAAAATAATCAAAATGTCATTAAAGAAAAATAGCTACATCTGTTTAAAATAAAATAAGAGCTTGAAAGTTACAAATGGACGTTAATGACATGAGAGAAATCATTGGAGCACATCTGTTGCAACTGAAATCTGAAATCAGTATTGTCGGCTTCTATAGCATCAAGCCTCTCTGTCATGGATGGGTGAGTGTGAAGTGTCTCGATCTGAAGTAAGAGGAAGTCCTTCATCCATTGGCCATGGTAAATACTGCATCCCTGCAGGCCTTGCTGGAGCCATTCTCTCGGGACATTACATAACGACCCACAACCACCACCGCAAATGACCCAAAGGACCATGATAGGACACGTGATATACTGAGAAAAACATGGCGCACAGAATACAGTCAGCATCTGGGTTGAATTACACTTCCCTGGTGAAAAAATAGCTTAACACGGTTTACGAACATTAAAATAGCAACATTAATGCCTCAAAACGTCTCTACTCTTTGCTATGCAGCCGCCAGCCAGTCACTGACTTAATGTCATGGACGATCATTGATCCCTGAGCTGCAGTGAAACATAAGATTGGCCAATTAGATGTATCTCTGTTCACAACTGTTCACAATTCCGTCTGTAAGTATTCAATAACCTGGTGAATACTGTTTATGGTTACTAATAAAGACATGAGTAGCCCGGAAAAGCAGTACATCCCCAAGTTAGTCTCTAGGTAGCCCATCGCTATGACCTGGTTGTATACTGTTTGCTATGCAGTCACTACTGTAACATCATGGGTGAAAAGAGACCCTAAAGTAACCTTAAAGGAAAAAGATCAAGTAGTCTGAAAGGCAATACCTCCCCCAAAATGAGCCTCTAGGTACTCTATAATCTGGTTGTAGTCTGAGACGATGGTGTCTCCGTGGATGAAGACGGCCACCTCCTCCCCCAGGTTGAGCCTCATGAACCAGGGCTCCTTGTGCTCGGCTATAGGGAGACTTACGTCTCTCTCTTCACACAGCAGACCCTTCTCATTGATCACTAGACGCACCTGGACGAAACACAGAGAAACACTCGAGTTACATGTTCGTCTCATAGCAAAAGGCACAAGTTACATCTACATTTCATCTTCAGAGACACAAGTTACATCTTTGTCTCATAGCAAAAGGCACAAGTTACATCTACATTTCATCTTCAGAGACACAAGTTACACCTTCATCTCTTAGCTCAATTCAGTTTTTTTTTCAGTACTCTTGATGGTCCTTGTTATTACAATCTTATTACAAATATGTGCTAGTGAAGTGAATCTAAGAGGGAAATCCCTTCAGGTCTACAAGGGTTAACATAAAAAATTTAATTTTAAGTTGCGTTCGCAATTTAGCTTATTGTTGCTACTTGTACAATGTTTTGTTGGAGAACAATTTTAAAAGGAAACAATTATCTGTTTCTTTCCAACCAACTGCACGCCCTGGAGCAGAGAAGCCTGCTCTACACAAGTACAGACAGGCATGAAACAGGATGTTAAAAGTCCTTAGGAAAAAGTACTGTTCATGCATCACTGCCAGATGTAGGCCCCTTTATCTTTTGTGTTCATAATCCCAAGCAAAATAATGATGTTTTGTTGTGCTCAATAAGAACTAAAAGGGATTCTGTGAGGCAGACAGTATCCATTTACAGTGTCTTATTAAAATCCATGCCAAGCTCCGTAGATGGCTATTGTAGAAAGAATATGAATTACACTGTGGAGGTTGAGGGGGCCATGGGTTTGTTGTACATGGCCAGACAAATTATAACAAAGCATCGCAAAGTGTGAGTGTGAGTGCATCAAATTATTAAAAAGTTCAAGCCTAGGAATTATTACAACCCCTGTCTAGTACAGGGTAACCTTGTCCCCACGCTATTGTGCACAGAGGGAGGAAGACTGGTGTGTGAGACAGAACAGGAAGACCTTGTAGCTTGCTCAACTTACTGCAACAAGTCCCATCACTGATTACCTATGTAACAGCATGACACTTAAACAGTAGCTGAAGTAGATGACTGTAGAGAATTATTAGGGTATATACTCAACCAGAACAACGATTCAAAGATTACAAATATTCCTCAATCATATGGTTGCAGCAAATGTACCAATCTAACTCTTCTAACCAGACTATTAATTGCACCTTAACATTAACTCCTCATCATAAACTCACTGACCAGGGCCATACTAGCACAGATAACCTTCTGCAATTCTACACATTTGTCATTGGGCAGAAAGGTTTTTTTGTTTGTTGCAATTTTAAAGCTAAATTCCTAAATTCCCCCACCTCCTTTAAAGCAAATTTCCTGCAATTCTACACATTTTGCCATGGGGCAGAACATTTTTTTTTTGCCATTTTAAAGCTAAATTCCTAAATTCCCCAACCTCCAGAGGGCCCCTAAACTGATGTGTTCAAATCACATTTTATTTGTCACATTCTTCGTAATCAACAGGCTTCCTTACCAACAATGCAGAGAGAGAAAACATTGACAAAATAGAAATATAATAACACAAGGAATAAATACACAATGAGTAACAATAACTTGGCTATATACACAGGGTACCAGTGCGGAGTTGATGTGCAGGGGTATGAGGTAATTGAGGTAGATATGTATATATACACAGGGCACCAGTGCGGAGATGATGTGCAGGGGTATGAGGTAATTGAGGTAGATATGTATATATACAGTGCATCGGAGAGTATTTAGACCCTTTGACTTTTTCCACATTTGGTTGGTTACGTTACAGCCTTATTCTAAAATGGCTTTTAAAAATTCTACACACAATACCCCATAATGACCAAGCAAAAACAGTTTTTTTAAACATTTTTGCAAATGTATTGAAAATAAAAAAACTTAAATATCACATTGACATACAGTAAGTATTCAGACCCTTTACTCAGTACTCTGAGGTAGCCTAGTGGTTAGAGCGTTGGACTTGTAACCGAAAGGTTACAAGATCAAATCCCCGAGCTGTCGTTCTGCCCCTGAACAAGGCCGTCACTGAAAATAAGAATTGTTATTAACTGTTTTTGCCTGACTTGCCTAGTTAAATAAATAAAATAAACACTCTGTTGAAGCGTATTTGGCAGTGATTAGTGTTGGGTATGACGCTACAAGCTTGGCACACCTGTATTTGGGGAGTTTCTCCCATTCTTCTCTGCAGATCCTCTTAAGCTCTGTCAGGTTGGATGGGGAGAGTCACTGCACAGCTATTTTCAGCTTGTGTCTCTCGAGAGATGTTCGATCAGGTTTAATTCCGGGCTCTGGCTCAAGGACATTCAGAGAATTGTTCCGAATCCACTTCTGCACTGTCTTGGCTGTGTGCTTAGGGTCGTTGTCCTGTTGGAAGGTGAACCTTCACCTCAATCTGAGGTCCTGAGCACTCTAGAGATGGTTTTCATCATCATACTTTGCTCTATTAATTTCTATCTATATAGTCCTCCCACTAGTCTCCCATTCCCTGCCACCACCTTAGGGATGGTGCCAGGTTTCCTCCAGACGTGACGCTTGACATTCAGGCCAAAGAGTTCAATATTGGTTTCATCAGACTACAGAATCTTATTTCTCGTGACCTGAGAGTCCTTTTGGGTGCCTTTTGGAAAACTCCAAGCAGGCTGTCATGTTCCTTTTACTGAGGAGTGGCTTCTGTCTAGCCACTCTACCATAAAGGCCTGAATGGTGGAGTGCTGCAGAGTCATGGGGTCTGAATACTTTCCAAATGCACTGTAGTTGGGGCAATAGGATAGATAATAATCAGCAGCGTCATATGCAGGGGGTCCCCAACCAACGTGCTCATAATATGCTATCTGTCGGTGCCCCGACCTCCAAGAGGCCCTCAACTGATGTGTTCATATGCTATGTAAACGGCCCTGTCACTGATAACCACTGCCATCTGAGTTGGAACCACCAGAACCATAGATAGCGATAGAGATCTCTATATCTGACCCAGGGATCCACTGACACCTGAGTTGGACTCACTGACATCTGAGTGTTGACTACTGTATAAGATCTAGCAGTAGAGACTTACAGGCTCTGGGGTATACTGTAGTGACAAAGGTGTAAATCTCCAACCTTCTGCAGCAGTTAAGACTGACAGACAGTGAAGTATTTCTCTTCAATTGCTTCAGATGATGCCGTAACCTTAAGGTATCAAACTCATGCTATATCATTCCTCTTGTGCACAATCAATCATTTACTGTATGTCAGGTGGATCAATGATTAAATGAACTACATTATGAGAGATTGAGATATAGTTTACATACATTGATGATTTTCTAAAGACATCAAGAAAGACAGGTTTGTACAGGTTAATGCAATGACAGAGCAATTTTTTTGGTCTGTCTCAGCTATATCTGCAGTGACTTGGACATCTGTCTTAGTCCTCCTTAGTTTGACCAAAATCCCTATATGGATCATGTGAATTGTGCATGGACATAAATTGATGTACTTTTTTATGGCATACTCAAATATAAAACACATTTGCCTGTTTGTTGGCCACATACTGTATATTGGTGCTGAGAGGACAGAGGAACCAGGGTATCCTAACATTCCCTGTTCATTATCTCAAATCCAATGCCGCCTAAACCATCATTAACAGCAACCTCAAGTTGTACATAGTACACTTTGCCGAATGACAGTTTTAGGCTACTCTGTTAAGATGTAGGACTGTCGAAACGTTAAGGAATGCAACCTCTCTAAGTGGAACCCTCGACAATGACGTTTAAATGATGTTTACTGTTACTGTTGAGTGACAACAGGACCAGATCAGCAGTAGCTCCCAGAGTGGTTTGTAGCCAATAGCCTAATGGTTTGGAGTGGAGCAAAGCTAGCTGAGCACAATACAAACAGATGTGTAGAGCGGATGTCTAACCAGGTGCCTAGCAACACTGGCCCACATGTTGTCTTCATTGCATGATGTTTCTATATGTCATATTGATGCTAAATGTTGATCCTGTGTTCACTATATGTGCATTTGGGAAAAAACAAAACAATTATGTCTCTATATTCAAAATGCGTAATATACACTGAGTTTGTAAAACACTAAGGACTCTTTCCATGACATAGACAGACCAGGTGAATCCAGGTGAACGCTATGACCCCTTATTGACGTCACTTGTTAAATCCACTTGAGACAATTGAGACAGGGATTGCGTGTGTGTGTGCCATTCAGAGGGTGAATGGGCAAGACAAATGATTGAAGTGCCTTTGAACGCGGTATGGTTGTAGTTGCCAGGTGCACTGGTTTGAGTGTGTCAAGAACTGCAACGCTGCTGGGTTTTTCACGCTCAACAGTTTCCTGTGTGTATCAAGAATGGTCCACCACCCAAAAGACATCCAGCTAACTTGACACAACTGTGGGAAGCATTGGAGTCAACATGGGCCAGCATCCCTGTGGAACGCTTTCCACACCTTGTAGAGTCCATGCCAGATAAATGAAGTGTTCCTACTGTACACTCTGTGTATGTAAAAAGTTATATCAAGAATATTTAGGCTAGTTAGCTGGCTAACTCTTGATCCTGTAGTATACCCCTCATTAGAGAAAGGTATCTGTATCAAAAAAGGCTCACAATGGGCCCTATATACTATTGGAATAAAAATGGCCAAGTCTATGAATAGATTTTTGAACAACATATGCACTACATTGAGAGAAAGGCACAGGGAAGGTTGAAATGTTGCATTTTGTTTGTTTTTCACAGAGATACCTCACTTTCAATCAATTATTTACATTGTCATATTTTGGACCACAGGAGGTGTAGCCTGATTTCTCATGAATGAGGCGAAAATTGTCCAAACATAGCATATGCCTTGTTAGAATTAGACACCGTCTTCTAATCACCGAATCCATTGGAATATAACAGATATTGATCACCAATACAGTTATAGCCTATCCATCTCGTATAATTCAATGTCGAGGAAAATGTCCACACCTGATGATGCAGAGGTTTCATAACGTCTCGTATGAGAAATATTGCCTAAATGTAAAATAAAAGAAATAACACAAACGTGTAGGCCTACAACATTATATATATAAAACATCTAATATATTGAATTAAAAAATATATAGCTAAAGCAGATATGATATGTAAGAGACAGAGCGGGAACACCTCCATTTCATTTTCATGCTGTCGGTGTGTTACCTTTTGAGAGGTGAAAGACTGCGTCCAGTGATACAAAACAAGCTTGTCTTTAGAGAAACTAGGTTTCGACTCTATAGCTGGCTCTTCGCTTTTCTCCATATCTGTTATTTCACCGTCTTCATCCATGGCTGAGATTGGCCACCAGCTACAGTTGGTGGGGGTAACATTGTTGGAAGACGCCATGACAGAGGGTTTTGTGAATGTGAGAGAGGACCAAGGGAGGGAGAGAGGAGAGATGGAAGGAGGGAGGGACAGAGAGAAAAGGAGAGAGAACAAGAGCGCAAAGGATTTCAGCACCACGATCAGAGCATCATAGATTCGACGCGACGCGGCAGCATCAATTTTGGACAGCGCCCAGTACTGAATTCTAGATATCTTTCTTTAACGCTTGCGTTGGCAGAAAATGTTATAGCGTAATCCACACAACGTTAACCATTTACTCGAGCATGGGAATACGTTTACAATTATATTATTGTGTAAACTATTACATCACACGCGCACAAACATGCGCCAGTGACGAGAGGGTGCATTTTACGAGAAGGTCAAAGTGCTCTCTATGAGGAAGGAGTGTAGCATAGCCGTTATTGATAGGTCTTTGTTTTTAAAAGGACGGTGACCAATATTGGTAGTTGGATTAAAAAGCATTAAAAGCATTTTATTGTATTTTTAGGTCTTAACAGGTTACAGTATAGGGTCCCCAATCCAACTAATGATTGTGCAATTTAGCTGCATTGAATCAATTGCATTAACCCTTCTCATTTTACTCATAATAAACTCAATTACTCCACGTTTATAGAGCAATTTAGGTGTTTTTGTTGTGTTTTTTTATCCACAAATATTGCAATGATTCATCTGTGCCAGTAGATGGTGCGAATTTTACATGCTAGGGCTGAGCAATCAGGAACTTAGGCATCCCAAGCAAGCCTCAAGGTGGCGTTCAGCTAAGTGAACAAATAAATATGAGGGGTCGTGCTGAACATGAAATGTTCTAAGATCAATTCGGCGGCTGTAAATGGCAGCAGTTCAAGTTTTGAGTTGCATCATATGAATTGAAGCAATACGAGTTTAGAGTCAATTTTTGTATTAAGACTATATAGGCATATATGATAGTTTACTTTCGCATCCATAGCCTATTGGATCCCATGAAGGAAATACTGACAGTATTCAAGCAGTGGTACTATTTTTCCATGACTAAGATTTCAAGCCGTCCTTTTTATTTGGCTTTGAAATGTTTGTTTTAACCACATGTTGTTGATGGTGCATAGTTGATCGCCACCTTATTAAAACAGACCAGGTCTGTTTAAACGCTCTGTCTTCAGTGTGTGACTGTGGATATACCCTACGCATGCCCAACTCTGAAGTGGCGAGTGATCTGGGATGACTCCTTGCAGCAGGGTAAGGATTGGGTTGTATTTTTGGAACAGTGTGTGTGGATCTGGTCGCCTTGTTAGGTCTGCTTAAACATTTTACAACCGCACCAAGTGTTTTGAGATAGCAGCGGCAGAGTGAGGGGAAGCAGGGATAGGGGAAAGGGGCTTTTCTATGGCCACCTTGGAAAGCCATGCAAGATCCCTGGCTCAACCAGCAAGATAATACATCAAAAGACAGTTCAACTAAATAAGGGCATATAAGTTTTATCTCTCGGGGGGGAAACAACCGTAACAAATCTTACTCAGTCAGCACAGAGGCTGCATTAAGTTCATGACTCTAAAAATCGACCGGGGATCAACAGAAGTCATCCATGAGGGAATAAGAAAATGCGCGCCTAAATCAAATTTGCAGGGTCTAGTGCGAAGGCTACGTGAAAAATACCGAAAAGTACAAATAAATTCTAAGCACAGTACCAGGGATATCCTAAATAGTTTTTAATGACAGGAGAAGGTGGATGCAGTCTGAAGGAAGAGATTTTTATCTTGACCAAGATTTATTTGTTGTCATTGATTTGACTTTACCTTTGAATCACATTTTTGTATAGAGCCACAGAAGGGAAGGTATGAGTGGAGGTCGTTTTGAATTTGATGATGGCGGAGCTTATTGTGGTGGTTGGGAAGGTGGCAAAGCCCATGGGCATGGGATCTGCACCGGACCTAAAGGACAGGGCGAGTTCTCCGGCTCCTGGAATTACGGGTTTGAAGTAGTTGGAGTGTACACCTGGCCAAGCGGAAATACCTATGAAGGCTTCTGGTCGCAAGGGAAGCGCCACGGTCTAGGAGTTGAGACTAAAGGACAGTGGGTTTACAAGGGAGAATGGACTCATGGCTTCAAGGGGAGATATGGCTTGCGTCTGAGTGTGGGTAGTGGAGCAAAATATGAAGGAACATGGAATAACGGATTACAAGATGGATATGGCACAGAGACATATGCTGATGGAGGTATGTGATTGTTTTTGCTGTTGTATTATCTTGTCCAGTACCTGGAGGTGGGCTTGACATTTAATCATGTACCAGCCATATCATGGCATTTAATTAAATCAAGTATACACTACCGGTCATACGTTTTAGAACACCTACTCATTCCAGGGTTTTTCTTTATTTTTACTATTTTCTACATTGTAGAATAATAGTGAAGACATCAAAAAACTATGAAATAACACATGGAATCATGTAGTAACAAAAAAAGTGTTAAAAAAATCCAAATATATTTTATATTTCAGATTCTTCAAATAGCCACCCTTTGCCTTGATGACCGCTTTGCACACTCTTGGTATTCTCTCAACCAGCTTCATGAGGTAGTCACCTGGAATGCATTTCAATTAACAGGTGTGCCTTCTTAAAAGTTAATTTGTGGAATTTCTTTCCTTCTTAATGCGTTTGAGCCAATCAGTTGTGTCGTGACAAGGTAGGGGGAGTATACAGAAGATATCCCTATTTGGTAAAAGAGCAAAAGTCCATATTATGGCAAGAACAGCTCAAATAAACAAGGAGAATGGACAGTCCATTGAGACTTTAAGACATGAAGGTCAGTCAATACGGAACATTTCAAGAACTGTGCAGTTGCAAAAACCATCAAGCGCTATGATGAAACTGGCTCTCATGAGGACCGCCATAGGAATGGAAGACCCAGAGTCACCTCTGCTGCAAAGGATAAGTTCATTATAGTTACCAGCCTTAGAAATTGCAGCAAAAATAAATTCTTCAAAGAGTTCAAGTAACAGACACATCGCAACATCAACTGTTCCGAGGAGACTGTGTGAATCAGGCCTTCATGGTCAAATTGCTGCAAAGAAACCACTACTAAAGGACACCAATAAGAAGAAGAGACTTGCTTGGGCCAAGAAACACAAGCAATGGACATTAGACCGGTGGAAATTTGTCCTTTGTTCTGGAGTCCAAATTTGAGCTGTTTAGTTCCAACCGTTGTGTCTTTGTGAGACACGGTGTGGGTGAACAGATGATCTCCGCATGTGTATTTCCCATCGTGAAGCATGGAGGAGGGGTGTTATGGTGTGGGAGTGCTTTGCTGGTGACACTGTCTATGATTTGTTTAGAATTCCAGGCACACTTAACCAGCATGGCTGCCACAGCATTCTGCAGCGATACGCCATCCCATCTGGTTTGGGCTTAGTGGGACTATCATTTGTTTTTCAACAGGACAAAGACCCAACACGCCTCCAGGCGGTGTAAGGGCTATTTTACCAATAATTAGAGTGATGGAGTATTGCATCAGATGTCTTGGCCTCTACAATCCACTGACCTCAACCAAATTGAAACGGTTTGGGATGAGTCGGACCACAGAGTGAAGGAAATGCAGCCAACAAGTGTTCAGCATTTGTGGGAATTCCTTCTAGACTGTTGGAAAAGCATTCCAGGTGAAGCTGGTTGAGAGAATGCCAAGGCTGTTATCAAGACAAAGGGTGGCTATTTGAAGAACATTTAGTTGTATTTTTTAAATGGCTTACAATGTGATTCCATATGTGTTATTTCAAAGTGTTGATGTCTTCACTCTCATTCTACAATGTAGAAAACAGTCAAAATTAAGAAAAACCCTTGAATGAGTAGGTGTTCTAAAACTTTTGACCGGTAGTGTATGTAAGGGAATCTGGAATTGATCATATGTAATAGCGATACAGTAATGTGTAATAATATTGAATAGAACAAGAAGGCCCGCACACTGTTGAAGCTCCCAATTCATTGACAACGTTTCCATCCAAAACGGATCTTCGTCAGGTCAAACACACTGAGTGTTCACATCCCCAAAATATACACATTTCACCTCACATGACCATTGCGGACATGACGCATGGTGGGTGAAAAACACATTTGTATATCTCTAATAATGGAATAACAATGAGATGGGTGCATGTCATGGTTCCAGAACATAATATATGTTTACAAAATGACCAAGTGGGTAACCTGGAAGGCAAGACAAATCAAAGTAAAGTAACATATTCAGGTAAGAAATGGTCTGATATCAAACCTTTGATTCGGACCTCTAGGAGACATGGTACGCAAATCAGTGAATCCAATACAATTATCTTCTCAATAATAGATTGTCAGTATCTCCTCCCCTAATAACATTGTACCATTGCTGCACATCCATTTGCCTCACTTGACATTTAACTTACTTGACATTTAACATGTGAAGACGGCTAGAGGCAGTTGCACAGGATTGGTATTTACTCTCTGTGGTGCCGATATATTCAAGTGCAGCTGAAGATGTAGCATCAGGGATGTGAGTGATTATCTACAGTACAGTAGGCTTTCCAGCACAATCCTAATGTCCCGTTTCAGTGTTTTATGAGAGAATGAGCGACTAAAGCTTCCGCCAGTGGACCAAGAAGAGGAACCCAAGTGTTGCTGCAGATGGTCCATTGGGATCTTGCCCATTGCTAAGGACCTCTTGCCAAAGTATAGTGGCAGTGGAAGGCACATTAGTGGTGTGTGTCAATACAAAGTGTGTCCTGTGATGTGGCATGCTAAACTAAGCTATCTTAGCTGTTTTAGTTTCATTGTTGTCACACACACAAGAAGTCATGGGTGCTGATCGGTCGCCCCTGTCTATATAATCTTGATAAATTGGATCCTCGATCAGCACTCCTACTCTGAGATGCCCTAAAGAACTGGTGAGAGAGCGGAGGAACATTAACAGGAGAAACAACACTGATTCCTCTACAATGTTGACTGAATGGACCGTAGCTTAGGCAGAGGAGTTGGCAAAAGCACATGCAGTAGAGATCTAGGACTGGGCTATGTCTTCTCATACTGTAACTGTACACTTGAACCTGCTGAGTGATCACACCAATAAAATTGGTGGCGGTGCTGTCTGTTTAAAGCCCCTGGTCCCTTCAGTAGCTGACTCATCAGACTTGGGCCCATTTGATTGGTTGATTGAGAGATTCTGACACCATGTGTCAGGAAGTAATAATAGTCCAGCAGGCTGCTGTGTTCTCTTGGCCTCACGGTCCAACTATAGCTACAGCCAATGGCATCCAGACACAGATTTTGCATGACAGACTAGACCCATGATTAGTTTGGGTAACATAGATAACTTGCACTGTAGTCTTTCACGCAAACTATATGCCCAAAGGACAAAGTAGGGAAAAATGTGTCAGGGTTCTCTATCATGTTATGGTTCCTGACCTGCATTGATTCCACATAGTCTAAGTTACCTCAACATTGCAATAATGCAATTTATTCTACTTTCCAAACAAAACCATTCATCTCACACTGTTGATTTACCTTGCAGTGGCATAAGGGTGATGATAATGATAAATAGCCAACCCACACATCTTCAATGAAATTGTGTGTGACGTGTGAGGCTAGTGAAGACGGTTTAGTCTATATCTTGTCTATTTCTGTAGATGTTAACATATCTATTAATGCCCTCTGTGTCTTTTCAGGCACATTTCAGGGCCAGTTTACTGGCGGTATGCGACACGGGTACGGAGTCCGTCAGAGCGTGCCCTACGGCATGGCGGCGGTGGTCCGCTCCCCTCTCCGCACCTCCCTCACCTCCCTCCGCAGCGAGCACAGCAACGGCACCTTGCTCCAGCAGGATGTCCCCGCCATCACCACCACCAACGTCGCCGGCCAGGAGACCCGGGTCACCACGCCCACCAAGCTGGGGCCCTCCCGGGGCGGCTTCGCCCTGACCCTCCAGGTGGACCCGGATGCCGTTAAACCCAAGAAGAAGGGCCTGTTCCGAAGGGGGTCTCTCCTGGGGAAACTGAAGAAGTCAGACTCCCGTACGTCCTTATCCAGCGTGAGGAGCAAGTTAAGCTTCCTGGGATCGAGGAGCGAATCTGCGTTAAGTTCTGCTGCCAGCGATGTGGCCAGCGATGCCAACTCCACCATCAGTCTGGGAGACGAGAGCCTGGCCGGGCCGGATGATTTCCCCCCCGTGGAGGCCGACATCGATGCCACCACCACAGAGGTCTACATGGGGGAGTGGAAGAATGACAAGCGCTCGGGCTATGGAATAAGCGAACGGTCCAGTGGTCTGAAGTATGAGGGTGAGTGGTTGGACAACCAGCGACACGGCTATGGATGCACTACCTTTGCGGAAGGGGGCAAGGAGGAGGGAAAGTATATGAACAATATGCTGGTGAAGGCCATGAAGAAGAGGGTGATCCAACTGAAGGGCACCAAGATCAGGCAGAAGGTGGAGCGCGGTGTGGAGGGAGCTCAGCGTGCCTCTGCCATCGCCAAACAGAAAGCGGAGATTGCTGCTTCCAGGTATAGACAATAAACATACTCTGAGTGTACTAAACATTAGGAAGACCTTCCTAATATTGAGTTGCACCCCTTAGGCCTTCAGAACAGCCTCAGTTCATTGAGGAATCTTATCCAGAGCAAGTTACAGTAGTGATTGCATATATTTTCATACTTTTTTCATATTTGTCCCCTGTGGGAATCAAACCCACAACCCTGCGTTGCAAGCGCCATGCTCTACCAACTGAGCTACATGGGATACACGTGTGAAAAACCCAGCAGCGTTGCAGTTCTTTGACACAAACCGGTGAACCTGTCACCTACTACCGTACTCCGTTCAAAGGCATTTCAATATTTTGTCCTGCCCGTCCACCCTCTGAATGGCACACACACACAATCCATGTCTCAATTGTCTCAAGGCTTACACATTCATCTTTAACCTGTCTCCTGGTTCCTCTGTCCTCTCAGCACCAATATACAGTATGTAGCCAACAAACAGGCAAATATGTTTTATATTTGAGTATACCATAAAAAGTACATCAATTTATGTCCTTGCACAATTCACATGATCCATATAGGGATTTTGGTCAAACTAATGAGGACTAAGACAGATGTCCAAGACACTGCAAATATAGCTGAGACAGACAGCTCTATATATATATAGATGTGTGTGTGTGTGTGTGTGTGTGTAAGTGTGCGTGTGTGTGAAGCATATTTTGATTTGTTTAACACTTTTTTGGTTACTGATGATTCCATATGTGCTATTTCATAGTTTTGATGTCATCACTATTATTCTACCATGTAGAAAATAGTCCAAATTATATATATATATATATATATATATATATATATATATATATATACACATACATGACTGGGATAGACTAGGTGATTATAATCAGACACATTTTCAGTAACACTTCAATAGCACCAAAATAACAAGCACTCTATTTCAACCCGTTGTGGTTTAACTGTTTATTACCTATGTCCTATGAATAAACTATTACTTACCTTCTTTAAAACAAACGTTACAAATCCTTCAAGTCCGCCACATTTCTCTCTAAAACAACTCCCACTAGGCCTTGACCTAAGGTCAATGTTAAATGTTCTAGTCACCGATGATTATTTCTGCGTAGCAGTGCATGGACAAGAGAGCTACTTGACGCTGAAGGATCAGAAGAGGGTGATCTTGACAAATAACGAAACCCTGGAGCCAGATCAGAGTCAGCAGTTGCAGGTGTTGCCCTCATGCCTTATCTGGCTGTGGTCACAATAGGAACCATAGAGGACACAGGGGAAAACAATACTTCTCTGTGTGGAGTTACCAGGCTTCATAGACAGTTGGTAGCTGAACATGCAGTGTCGTTCTGCCTCTGCCATGTTTTAATTAGCCTTAGATCGGAGATCATGCTTTAATTCTTGCATCCATTTTTCCTTGCTACTCTCATGTGCTTCGAGGACCACCCTGGTACAGTAGAAGAAGGCTGTTTATTGACACCACTGTTCGTTGGCAGCATGGTGCCTCAAACAATGAAAATGAAAGTCATTCTCCTCCTGCAGTGTATGGGGATCCAGGTGAAGAGCAAAGTCAGCTATGTCAATCAGAAATTACTGCCAAGTTCTAAAGGGGAAGAGGCAATGCCATGGTTTCAGTTTACTGTGCAGTCCCTTGGTGTAATGGTGACATGGGCCTTTCTCTAAAAGGTTGTCTGTTGGATTCCCTGACAACCCTCTTACCTTTGCTGTTTGCGTCATGTGTGTGACTGGGTATTGTGACAGCAAATGATTCAATTCCAGTTGTAAAATGGACAGTAAAAGTAGGGAGGAGAGGGGAGGAGGAAAGGATGAGAGGGGAGGGGAGGAGAGAAGGAGAGGGGAGGAGAAGAGGAGGAGAGAGGAGGGTGTTAATGGGGGGAAGGAGAGAGGAGGGTGTTAATGATGGGGGTGAGAGAAGGAGAGAGGAGGGTGTTAATGAGGGGAAGGAGAGAGGAGGGTGTTAATGAGGGGGGTAAGAGAAGGAGAGAGGATGGTGTTAATGAGGGGAAGGAGAGAGGAGGGTGTTATGAGGAGAAGGCGAGAGGGGGGTGTTAATGAGGGGGTGAGAGAAGGGGAGAGGAGGGTGTTATGAGGAGAAGGCGAGAGGGGGGTGTTAATGAGGGGGTGAGAGAAGGGGAGAGGATGGTGTTATGAGGGGAAGGCGAGAGGGGGGTGTTAATGAGGGGGGTGAGAAAGGAGGGTGTTATGAGGGGAAGGCGAGAGGGGGGTGTTAATGAGGGGGGTGAGAGAATGAGAGAGGAGGGTGTTATGAGGGGAAGGCGAGAGGGGGGTGTTAATGAGGGGGGTGAGAGAGGAGGGTGATATGAGGGGAAGGCGAGAGGGGGGTGTTAATGAGGGCGGTGAGAGAATGAGAGAGGAGGGTGTTATGAGGGGAAGGCGAGAGGGGGGTGTTAATGAGGGGGGTGAGAGGAGGGTGTTATGAGGGGAAGGCGAGAGGGGGATGTTAATGAGAGGGGTGAAAGAAGGAGAGAGGGGGTGTTATGAGGGGAAGGCGAGAGGGGGATGTTAATGAGAGGGGTGAGAGAAGGAGAGAGGAGGGTGTTCGTTTCTATTAAAAACTGGGTGGTTTGAGTCCTGAATGCTAATTGTCTGAAAACTGTTGTATTCCATGGGTATGACAACAACAACAACAAAAAACATTTTACTGTTTTAATTACGTTGGTTAACAGTTTATAATACCAATAAGGCACCTCGGGGGGTTGTGTCATATGGCCAATATACCAGGGCTAATGGTTGTGCATAAGAACAGTGCTGAAACGTGGTATATTGGCCATATACCACACCCCCTCGTGCCTTAATTGCTGAATTCTATCGCCTTCCACTATGAGCCACCACTAATACATCTGAGAGGAACTAGCATACTTGACCGTAAGGGAACCTAGCTGCAGGGCACTTCAGTTTAGATTGATACACTTTTGAGAGAGGGTGTTGGTTGAGACTCTGCTGATAGCGAGGGAAATCCCTGAGGCATCAGCTTTCATATCTGACCGAGCATATCAGAATTAGATTTTGTTCTTTGTGTACTGTAGGCCTAGACCTTATTTGCACTCTTACTCACAAGCTCAGGCTACCGACACAGAGAAACAGTCACTGACGGTCAAGATGACACAGGTTTCCTCCGTGCCTCACCATAGAAGGCAGCAGTGTTTATGTCTACTGGAAGCCACAACAGCACCTGAAATAAGCCCAGTGTTTACAACAGTAAGCCTGCGCCCCAAATGGCACCCTATAGCCTTTATAGTGCAGGGCCCATTGGTTAGTGCACTATATAGGGAATAGGGGGCCATTTGGGACACATCACGAGGCTCTGGCTGATGAATTACAGATCTTGTCCTGGCTCCTAGGCAGATGGAAATCTAAATATTTCACCACTGATACCAGCGGCATTGCAAGAGTTATGGGCCAAACATTTGTTGTATTGTTTTACGGTTTTGCTGGATCCTCTTCTTCAGACAGGCCTAGCCATGAAGACTCCATACATAGACATGTGAAACAGCCAGCAGCCTTTTGAGGACTCACTGTGGAAACAGACGGTTAGTGGATGAAGGACACCACGGTGGTCTTAACCTGCCTGGTCCCTGGAGGTTTTCATCAATGAAAGAGGCCAAACCTGATTTGTCCCATACATTCCGCACATTGTCCCATACCCCGGTACCTCTAACCGGTGACCTCCAGTAAAGCAAAACTGATACAAAATCATTGTTCTAGTTCCTACTATTTCACTATTATTCATACATTGAAAATAGTGAAGTGGGTCTCCCGGGTGGCGCAGTGGTCTAGGGCACTGAATCGCTGTGCTAGCTGTGCCACCAGAGACTCTGGGTTCGAGCCCAGGCTTTGTCGCAGCCGGCCGCGACTGGGAGGTCCGTGGGGCGATGCACAATTGGCCTAGCGTCGTCCGGGTTAGGGAGGGTTTGGCCGGTAGGGATATCCTTGTCTCATCGCGCACTAGCGACTCCTGTGGCGAGCCGGGCACAGTGCACGCTAACCAGGTCGCCAGGTGCACGGTGTTTCCTCCGACACGTTGGATGCGCACTGTGTTAAGAAGCAGTGCGTCTTGGTTGGGTTGTGTTTCGGAGGATGCATGGCTTTCGACCTTCTTCTCTCCCGAGCCCGTACGGGAGTTGTAGCGATGAGACAAGATTGTAACTACTAAACAATTGGATACCATGAAATTGGGGAGAAAAGGGGGTAAAATAAAAAAATAAAAAAAGTGTCTGAGCTTGTCACTTGGACTCAAGAAATGGAGACGAACGGGAACTAACTAATCATTCATACATACTACACAGAGGAGTACACATTGAAGCCCTCTGTTCTGTTGTTGTGGAGGGGTGAAGGACAGGGCAGGGGATCTAGCCAGGATGGTATCCCTTAGCCAGACGTGGACCATGTCCCTGGCAGCAGTGACTCTCTGCGCGCTGCCCAGCCATCAGCCATGGTGCCAGGGCCAACAAGCAGCCATTGTGATTAAGTCAGTGGTTTATAAATACAACCTGTCCATTGAGACACCCAGCCGCCCTTAGGTTAGGTTAGCTAATGCTCCCTCTCCCTCCCTGCACTGACATTCAGTCAGTATTTTGAGGTGGGTGTGTTTTTGGTCTGGTGTGAGGCTGAGTCTCTTCAGAGTATATGAAGGCAGCAGAGGCCACGGCGGTCTGGGACTGTCTGGGTGTAAATGGTGCACAGAGAGAGAGCGAGAGAGAGAGAGAGGCCTAGTATCAGTAGTCAGTAAGAAATGGAGGCCTAGACTGACTGGGTGACTAAATAAGGGCAGGCACACACTGTTGCTGAATCACAATCACAGGGGAATGCAGGCAACAGTTGATTGCTGTTGCTATACCGTCTTCCAGCAACTTTCCTGCCCAGTCTAAATAGTCGACACTGCCTGAGAAGGCAGACCAGTAACATCACATCACAGTATACACTGGAAGTAGCACTGCTGTAAAACAACTAATCAATGAAGCGTGAAGGAAGTAAAACAACGAAGGCTTGCTTACTTGAATGATTGCAGGCTTGTTTTCTAAGATCCAAAAATGGAATATGTTTCTGGTGTTAGTGTCCTCAACTAAGCCTGAAGACAACTTTGTGTGTCTGTTGGAACCGTTTGTTAGCTAATCCCCATGCAGTGACAAAGCTCTGAAACAGGTTTTAGCACTTTCTCTCTGGTAGCTAGCGGACAAGGAACCAGACCTGGGTTCAAAAAGTATTTGAAATAATTGCAAATACTGTAGCTGGGCTTGATTGATCTTGTCTGGAAAACAATAGAATAGTCGCAAAACTACAAAAAACCTTGCCTATCTTGCATTCCAGGAAGGCTAAAGCAAACAGTTAACGTAAAACGATTTTCAAATAGTGTTTAAACCTAGGTCTGCAAGCAACACATAATTGACACCACAGCAGTCAGTCAGCCTTCCTTGCGTCAGCAGGGGTGTCAAATGGTTTCATGGATATAAATATGACCGAGCTCATAACTAAGTGGGGATATTAGGTTGGCGTATACATGTACCACACCTTGCATTAGCCGGGTGTCTAGACTTACATACAGTAGTGCTGATATGTAAATTTTGTTTCAATGCAGCCAATCATATGATTTGTAAATATGAGTGTTGCGGATAACACCGTCTATTCTTAGCTTTGTACTGTATGTACTCTTGCAAGACCTATTTATTGCCCGTGTGTAGTTGGAAAGGATGACAATAGGACGAAGATAACTGTGGTGAGACACACTTGTACCTGACTACGCGCGTACGGATTTTGTCAATCTTCCCATTCACATTGTTTCAAATCAGAAGAGGTAAAATGGAAGTTTAGTGTTGGTGTCGGTGTCCTATCACCCAGAAGAACAAGCAAATCATGTATGTCCTGACTGCTCTGTCAAGTAGCACATTTATACTGCTGGTACTATGAAACCCTCCCCCTGCTATAAGTTCAGGACCCCACTCATCTGCAGAGCACCAGTGACAGGCCACGATGACACAGGGTCTCCTGTGACTGTCGTGTGAAGCATGAAGAAAAGTAGACTGACCTCAATATAATTTCCAGCAACAGTGAAGGCTAATGAAGTGGGTTTTTTTAAAGCAGAAAATGACGTTAGCCATTCTTTTTCAAGTGAGTGTCAAGCTGGCTTTATGTTCACGTTTCAATGTCGGTTGGGGTCGAAGGCAAGTTTGTGACGACTGACTGAGTGTCTTGCATTCTTCTGGCTTCTTGCCCTTAGAATATGGGGTGTCTATTGGGGGAGTCTAAACGCACATATGGTATTTAGGCCGCAGCTTCATATCAGACTTTGTTGAACAAGTCTGTTTGAAGTGATTGCTATTGATTACTGCGTCACATTGCAAGAAAGGCATTTCACTGTACATGTGCATGTGACATTAAAACTTGAAACCTATCAGTAGAGGGCCACCAACTAAATTGTAGTAAAACTGCCTTGGTTCTGGAGTACTGAGCATTGATATTAGCATGGCCATAGATCTCTTTGTGCTGGTCTCAGATCTGTTTGTGCCATATTACCTGATGGTAAAACTGATTGTTGCCTGGTCCTAGATCTGTTTGTGTTGTATAGCCAACTCCTATGGCACAATATTGACCACAGGAGTTGGCATAGGAGTTGGCAATACAGCACAAACAGATCTAGGACCAGGCAACAATCAGTTTCACCATCTGGTAATACAGCACAAACCGATCTGAGACCAGTCTACACTAATGGTTTACTTAGCGAGCCATCTGAGAGGACTCTGAGGAATGTGAGGAGTACTGCAGGTAGTCAGAAAGCACCATCTGTTGTGACACTCCTCCCACGGAATGGCACTGCCTGGCAAGCCAACAGAACGGCACTACCATTTTAGGAACCTCTGAACACTACACACAAGATCATGTTGTTATGTGTTACCAGTAGCCTGTCATATCTGTGAAATGTTAACATTTTAGGATGTATGTTTGTCTCACTACTTACTTGCACAATGTGAAATTGATGTTTCTAGTCAGTCTAGATAGAGTCTAGACCAAACCTTGAGCCTCAGCCTAGACCACATTTTCATCAGAATGTCTCGTAGTATATTGTGCAGTTTTGAAAGTATGTTTTATACAACTTCTTACCCCAGTTAAAAGTTCATAGGCTTGTAAATGGCAGATGGGCTTGTCAGCTGTTCAATAGCACAGACTCTCCAGCCCTCAATAGAACAGACTCTCCAGCCCTCAATAGCACAGACTCTACAGCCCTCCATAGCACAGACTCTCCAGCCCTCAATAGAACAGACTCTCCAGCCCTCAATAGCACAGACTCTCCAGCCCTCAATAGAACAGACTCTCCAGCCCTCAATAGCACAGACTCTACAGCCCTCCATAGCACAGACTCTCCAGCCCTCAATAGCACAGACTCTCCAGCCCTCAATAGCACAGACTCTACAGCCCTCCATAGCACAGTCTCTACATCCCTCCATAGCACAGACTCTCCAGCCCTCAATATCACAGACTCTACAGCCCTCCATAAAACAGACTCTCCAGCCCTCCCTAGCACAGACTCTCCAGCCCTCCATAGCACAGACTCTCCAGCCCTATGTCTGCTCTTTTATCAAGATAACCAACCTGTCTGAGATTGGGCTGAGACTACTGTATAAGAAGATTGTTGACTTAAGAGCAGACCGGTATTGATATACTATATCAAGACAGGGAGTCCCAGTCACCTCAGCCTAATTGTCCCATTGGGGAAGTGCTGCCTACCCCTCAATGTCTTTAAGTGGATGGATCTATTTTGAGCCCAGCAGTGTAACATTACAGCATGTCAAGTATTTACATAGTAATGTCAGTCTCAGCCCCAGCTTGAGCTTGAGCCTGGGGTTGATATCAGTGGCATTGAATCCTGAATACCATCACTTTTTACTAGGTTTTGTAATAAACCCTGGGAGGTAAATCAGAGAAAAATAGAAGAGAAAATGTTGGGTAAGAGGAGGCATCTGTAGAGTACAGTGGGGCAAAAAAGTATTTAGTCAGCCACCAATTGTGCATGTTCTCCCACTTAAAAAGATGAGAGAGGCCTGTAATTTTCATCATAGGTACACTTCAACTATGACAGATAAAATGAGGGGGGGGGAAATCCAGAAAATCACATTGTAGGATTTTTAATGAATTTATTTGCAAATTATGGTGGAAAATAAATATTTGTTCACCTATTTCTGGCTCTCACAGACCTGTAACTTCTTCTTTAAGAGGCTCCTCTGTCCTCCACTCGTTACCTGTATTAATGGCACTTGTTATCAGTATAAAATACACCTGTTCACAACCTTAAACAGTCACACTCCAAACTCCACTATGGCCAAGACCAAAGAGCTGTCAAAGGACACCAGAAACAAAATTGTAGACCTGCACCAGGCTGGGAAGACTGAATCTGCAATAGGTAAGCAGCTTGGTTTGAAGAAATCAACTGTGGGAGCAATTATTAGGAAATGGAAGACATACAAGACCACTGATAATCTCCCTCGATCTGGGGCTCCACGCAAGATCTCACCCCGTGGGGTCAAAATGATCACAAGAACGGTGAGCAAAAATCCCAGAACCACACGGGGGGACCTAGTGAATGACCTGCAGAGAGCTGGGACCAAAGTAACAAAGCCTACCATCAGTAACACACTACGCCGCCAGGGACTCAAATCCTGCAGTGTCAGACGTGTCCCCCTGCTTAAGCCAGTACATGTCCAGGCCCGTCTGAAGTTTGCTAGAGAGCATTTGGATGATCCAGAAGAAGATTGGGATAATGCCATATGGTCAGATGAAACCAAAATATAACCTTTTGGTAAAAACTCAACTCGTCGTGTTTGGTGGAAAAACAATACTGAGTTGCATCCAAAGAACACCATACCTACTGTGAAGCATGGGGGTGGAAACATCATGCTTTGGGGCTGTTTTTCTGCAAAGGGACCAGGACGACTGATCCGTGTAAAGGAATGAATGAATGGGGCCATATATCGTGAGATTTTGAGTGAAAATCTCCTTCCATCAGCAAGGGCATTGAAGATGAAACGTGGCTGGGTCTTTCAGCATGACAATGATCCCAAACACACTGCCCGGGCAACGAAGGAGTGGCTTCGTAAGAAGCATTTCAAGGTCCTGGAGTGGCCTAGCCAGTCTCCAGATCTCAACCCCATAGAAAATCTTTGGAGGGAGTTGAAAGTCCGTGTTGCCCAGCAACAGCCCCAAAACATCACTGCTCTAGAGGAGATCTGCATGGAGGAATGGGCCAAAATACCAGCAACAGTGTGTGAAAACCTTGAAGACTTACAGAAAACGTTTGACCTCTGTCATTGCCAACAAAGGGTATATAACAAAGTATTGAGATAAACTTTTGTTATTGACCAAATACTTATTTTCCACCATCATTTGCAAATAAATTCATTAAAAATCCTACAATGTGATTTTCTGGCTTTTTTTTCTCATTTTGTCTGTCATAGTTGAAGTGTACCTATGATGAAAATTACAGGCCTCTCTCATCTTTTTAAGTTGGAGAACTTGCACAATTGGTGGCTGACTAAATACTTTTTTGCCCCACTGTATGTTTAGGTACAGTATACATCTTTAAGTGCTGTCAAACTCCAACTTTTGATAATACATTTATTTAATGCAATATTATGTAGCCTTAATGTCAAACAGACACATTGTGCAGACACAATATACTGTATGTTCTAAAAGTTTCACAAACTTCTGTACATGTATTTTATTTTAAAAAGTAAAAGGATGATTAAAGTAGTACGCAGTAAATAGGTCAATTTTTTTAATTATTTTTTTAAATCAAAGGTAATTTTATACTAAATCTGCATGTATTACATTTGCCTCCTCTACAGTATGTATAAATACACAGACTAATCCTGAATAAATCTGTGAATATAACATACACAGTACAGGGGAACACCCTGCAAACACCCTGGCACTAACTCATTGTCCGGGTCGAGGTGTTAAAAGAGTCATTTATTTCTGTTCCAGCCCAACGAGAGAGTAGGACACCCTCTCTAGCTAATAATAATAGTGAACCACATGACCAACTCAACTCCACACATCAGCCCTATAGCTTTTTAAATGAATGAATATTGTAAACAAGTAGCATTTTGTAGTATTTCTGTCCATTTCAGTCTGGTTTTGGATTAGTACAGTAGCGTTGGTTTTTACAGCACAACCCCTTAGTTGGTTTGTGCTTTTGGTTCGTACCAGTATTCATCTCTTGGACTATAGGGCTAACTGGGTATATGGCGTGGTATGGGAATCTTAAGTGTTGGGGATGTTCTCATTGCTTTTTATAGTCCAGACAAAGCGCCAAAGTATCTTTCCAAAATGAAGAGGAAGGGAATGGATCAGGCTTGCAATGGCAACAGCAGTCCCCTAAAACCTAGCGAAAGTGCAACAGGATTTCCCAATCATTTTCACAGGCAAATGTTGTCATGATCAAAGATCAGAATCGGATTATTAACAATGTTTCAGCTCTTAGCCTTAGATCTGTACATTTGAATATTTCATCACGATGACATCATAAGTAGCTACAGATTTAGCATGCTTTTGTAAAGTTGAACAGTTGAGGCCCTTTGCTCCACTATGAACTAAAATAAGTCAATCCAGTAAGTCATTGTAAGGTTGAGTTAGTTGATGTTGAGTAAAGAAGCTTTGTTTGTTTCCCTGCAGGACGACCCATGCTAAGGCCAAGTCAGATTCTGCCGATCAGGCCTCTCAGGCTTCCAACCAAGAGTCCAGCCTCGCCAGGTTGGTGGCCAGGGAACTGTCCCCTTCCTTCTATCAGCCAGGTATGTGGACTGGACTTCTCAGCTGCGGGATTGATATTGACAAGAGAAAAATATATACAATAGCCTTGATTTCCAAGCTTTCTTACATTCGTTCCAAGTGCTGTATGAGACTTGGAAATATAGTAATAATTGACTTTCAAGAACAGTATTGAAAAGCAAGTGTTACAAAGTGAATTTAACGAAATGACAAGATTTTAATAGCTGTTCTGTTCAAAGCATCTAGCGTATATTGTTGTTTAAAATTATAGATAGATCTGTCTTGCTACTGTTGCAGCTAGTCTTTGCTTGGCTTGGGCAGGCACTCCACAAGGGTAGTCACCTTTGACTATCTAAAAAAAGGACCATCTTACTTGGGTAGAGCAATCATATCAGTTTCCTTACAGCTCTGTCAGGGCCCAAACAGTCAGGCCCCAAAGCCTTGTCGAGTGTGCATTTCTTTCTCCCTTCAGTCACTCACTACCCACCCAGGACCCACTGAGTGCTTAGCAGATCCAAATAGATACTGATAGGACCTCCCGCAGCGGTGTAAGGCACTGCATCGCGGTGCTAGAGGCGTCACTACAGACCCAGGTTCGATCCTGGGTTGTATCACAACCGGTCGTGATCGGGAGTCCCATAGGGCGGCACCCAATTGGACCAGCGTCGTCCGAGTTAGGGGAGGGTTTGGCCGGGGGGGGGGGGGCTTTACTTGGCTAGCGAATCCTTGTGGCGGGCCGGGCTCCTGCAGGCTGACCTCGGTCATCAGTTGGACGGTGTTTCCTCCGACACATTGGTGCGGCTGGCTTCCGGGTTAAGCGGGTGGGTGTTAAGAAGCGCGGTTAGGCGGGTCATGTTTCGGAGGAGGCATAACTCAACCTTCGCCTCCCGAGCCCGTTGGGGAGTCGCAGCGATGAGACAAGATTGAAATTGGGGAGAACCTAAAATACCAAAAATAAATTCAGAAGAAATAGACACGGATAAAAAGTTGCCACTGACTGTCAAGTGCCTGCATTAAATATCTGTGTCTAATGGTACAAATGGGGCACGGTCACAGTGTCACTCAACCACACTGAAGCTGACAGGGAGAAACAGTGCTATTGTGAAGACAGACGCTGGGAGACGGGAAGCAAGTACAGGGAGTGAACATTTAATGAATAACGGACATGAGACAAAACAGGGACAGGATTTGGAGAGTGGGCACAAAACGACCTTAATGCAGACATTGGGAAGAAAATGAGGAAGTGACAGATACAGGGGAGGCAATAAAGTAATATAGTCCAGGTCAGTCCCGTGAAGCACTGATGCGCGTAACAATGGTGACAGGTGTGCATAATGATGTGCCAGAGAGGGGAAGTGGGAGCAGGCGTGACAGCTATAGACTATAGTATTTCCCGAATTCTTCATTTAAGAATTTTCCTTGATCTTCTTGATTGAAAAATTGGGGCTAAAATTGAGGGCTAATGCTAAACACCAGTATGTGATTGATAGTGATTGATAGTAGATTGTCTCACTCCCTCTACTAGTCTTTTTTTTTGTCTTTGTTTGTGCTTGCTTGTCTTTGTTTGTGCTTGCTTGTACTCTGTGTCAGATAAGTAAGTGGTTACGTCAGAGCCTGTTAATAGAAGGCTCTGAGTCAAGTCAGTGGTCATGTCCGAATAAACATACTGGCGTACTACATACTTAAACCGCATACTCATTTCGAAGCTTAATCTAGTTGTAGAAGTCACTCTTTTTTCCGACTCAAGTGTCAGATAAATCAGATAAATTGACGCGCTGTACCAAAACGAACGAATGGCTGGAGTCAACGCAATCACACATTAGATGAAGCGTTTGTAGTACTATTTTCAAAATTACAAATACTCTAAAACTTTTTTGCATAGTATTTAGTATGCTAGTGTGGGTATTCGGACATGGACAGTATTTCAAATCCTACCCTGCAAAATGATCTTGTAGGTTGTACATCAAAAACCAGCTAGCAGTTCTTATTTCTTTAGGCCTATATTACAGACTCAACTTTGGTTTGGCATATTGCAATTCAGCTATTAGTTTAAAGGCCCACTCTGTGATATTTACAGCCTAAAGTAGCATGTTTTTAGACCTATGAAATATCAACCCTATGTGATCTTATAAGGGAAATGCAGTTGCTGCTTTTTCTCAGGCCAACTGTAGTCACCCCACTGTGACTGTCACAGGACTGTGTTACAAGAAGACAGAGTGGCTCCAAATACAAATCTAGACCTTGGTGATACTCCTCAAATCCATCCACGACTGTCTGCACTTCCTAGCTAATAACCTCCATTATATCCTGCACTAACCATTTTTTTATTAGCTACCATGTAAAACAACACATTTCACTGCACCTAACCGGTGTACGTGACTATAAAACATCAATATAAATTATAAAACATAATAAATTAGTCGGCTCTTAATCTTGTTGTTATTGGAATCTCATCAAACATATACAGTGCCTTGCGAAAGTATTCGGCCCCCTTGGACTTTGCGACCTTTTGCCACATTTCAGGCTTCAAACATAAAGATATAAAACTGTATTTTTTTGTGAAGAATCAACAACAAGTGGGACACAATCATGAAGTGGAACGACATTTATTGGATATTTCTAACTTTTTTAACAAATCAAAAAATGAATAATTGGGCGTGCAAAATTATTCAGCCCCTTTACTTTCAGTGCAGCAAACTCTCTCCAGAAGTTCAGTGAGGATCTCTGAATGATCCAATGTTGACCTAAATGACTAATGATGATAAATACAATCCACCTGTGTGTAATCAAGTCTTCGTATAAATGCACCTGCACTGTGATAGTCTCAGAGGTCCGTCAAAAGCGCAGAGAGCATCATGAAGAACAAGGAACACACCAGGCAGGTCCGAGATACTGTTGTGAAGAAGTTTAAAGCCGGATTTGGATACAAAAAGATTTCCCAAGCTTTAAACATCCCAAGGAGCACTGTGCAAGCGATAATATTGAAATGGAAGGAGTATCAGACCACTGCAAATCTACCAAGACCTGGCCGTCCCTCTAAACTTTCAGCTCATACAAGGAGAAGACTGATCAGAGATGCAGCCAAGAGGCCCATGATCACTCTGGATGAACTGCAGAGATCTACAGCTGAGGTGGGAGACTCTGTCCATAGGACAACAATCAGTCGTATATTGCACAAATCTGGCCTTTATGGAAGAGTGGCAAGAAGAAAGCCATTTCTTAAAGATATCCATAAAAAGTGTCGTTTAAAGTTTGCCACAAGCCACCTGGGAGAGACACCAAACATGTGGAAGAAGGTGCTCTGGTCAGATGAAACCAAAATTGAACTTTTTGGCAACAATGCAAAACGTTATGTTTGGCGTAAAAGCAACACAGCTCATCACCCTGAACACACCATCCCCACTGTCAAACATGGTGGTGGCAGCATCATGGTTTGGGCCTGCTTTTCTTCAGCAGGGACAGGGAAGATGGTTAAAATTGATGGGAAGATGGATGGAGCCAAATACAGGACCATTCTGGAGGAAAACCTGATGGAGTCTGCAAAAGACCTGAGACTGGGACGGAGATTTGTCTTCCAACAAGACAATGATCCAAAACATAAAGCAAAATCTACAATGGAATGGTTCAAAAATAAATATATCCAGGTGTTAGAATGGCCAAGTCAAAGTCCAGACCTGAATCCAATCGAGAATCTGTGGAAAGAACTGAAAACTGCTGTTCACAAATGCTCTCCATCCAACCTCACTGAGCTCGAGCTGTTTTGCAAGGAGGAATGGGAAAAAAATTCAGTCTCTCGATGTGCAAAACTGATAGAGACATACCCCAAGCGACTTACAGCTGTAATCGCAGCAAAAGGTGGCGCTACAAAGTATTAACTTAAGGGGGCTGAATAATTTTGCACGCCCAATTTTTCAGTTTTTGATTTGTTAAAAAAGTTTGAAATATCCAATAAATGTCGTTCCACTTCATGATTGTGTCCCACTTGTTGTTGATTCTTCACAAAAAAATACAGTTTTATATCTTTATGTTTGAAGCCTGAAATGTGGCAAAAGGTCGCAAAGTTCAAGGGGGCCGAATACTTTCGCAAGGCACTGTATTTCTCCATGTTGTTCCACAGGCCCAGAGTACATGAAGAAGAGAGCGCTACAGGAGATCTCAGATGGCAATGAGAACACAGGCCCTATACTGCATGAACCACTGTTAGCAGGGCAGCCACCGACACCCGCTGAAAGCCCAATGCTGCACGACAGGCCTGACTCCTCTCCAGCCCGCACGCCCTCCCCCAGCCCTGCTGTGACCCCTCCAGCGTCCAGGCACTCCAAGCAGGGCAACGTCAGCAAAGAGGACCCCCATCTCCTCGGCCCCGCTGGCTGGAACGGGGACAAAGGCAATGGAAGTCGGGGGAGCAGCCGCCCCAATAGCAGAACCAACAGCCGACCCACCACTCCCGCCCCTGCCGCTGCTCCCCCTGAAGAGCGCCTCGCTACAGCCCCCATCCCTAGCAGCCGCGCCTCCAGCCGCTTGAGCAACAAGGTAGAGCAGGGCTCGGACCTGGAGATCAAACCCCTGGAGAAGACGGCATCTGAGACTAAAGTGTCCGAAGCTGCTCCCTCGATAAGTACCAGTGTCGCCTACTCAGAAGAAGAAAAAGAAGCCCCACCCCTTCCTCCCACCTCCAAAGTGTCTTCCAAAGCTGCCGTCACCCCCGAGCCTAAATCGTTAGAGCCCAAACAAAGAACAGAGTCGGTCAATGAACGACCCGTGTCCACCATATCTGAGAGCGAACCAGAGTCCAGTGCCCAGTCTGTCAATAAAGTGTCACCCAAGCCTTCGCCATCACTCAGGCAATTGACGAAACAGGAGGCCAGTCCAGCTTCAAAACCTGCCACACCTGCACCTACACCAGTGCCTAAAGCTGCCAAGCCAGCCCCGAAGGTTGAACCCAAAGCAGAGGCCAAGCTGATGAAGAACATGGTGAAGAGCCCAAGTGAAGTTACAGAAGTAGTAGAATTTGAGCAGGTAAGGCAATTCAAACACTCAATATCTCATGTATTGAAACGTTTTGAGAACACACTCAGTCAAATGAAGACTGTCCTTACATGTTATGTAGTACACTCTCCCATAACCTGGGTTTGAAAAGCAGACTCAGAACATACAGTAGGTCCTCTCTCCTCTGAGTGCAAATATGTAACCTGATGTTACTTTGGAGACTGTTATCTGCAGTTGATGCTGGTCCTTTAAACCACACTAATCAGACCCCATTTCTGATTAACTTCCCCTCCGCTTTTCCTCTGATGTAATAATAATTATCCCTCTAGTTATGTTTGTACCTATTCTCAACTGCATTTCCTTTCTGACAACCACAATCAAGGCAATTTGTTGGGAGCTTACCAACAGCTACCATCGTTAGCTACACATGTCCAATTTTGTAATCCAGATGACCCATTCCGATCTATGAAAGTATGTAAATGAACGTTGCATTTCAGGTGTCTGTTACATAAGTGTTTATCGAGGCAACAGTTGTTTGTTCTGAATGATTATGGAAGCTGTAAATGGCGTGCAGACTAGTGGTTTGTCTGGGACGTGAGACCTCAGCGCTCTGCCCTATATGGCATGTACTCTAGGGAGGTTTTTCCATGGCCCAGGCTCCCTGTGTTGAAAGGAGCATACAGCATATGGGAACCTACCAGACCGCCTACCAGACCGCCTACCATGCAGCAGCAGCTTCTCTCCCAGTCACCATATTTCACAAGTGTTGTTACTAGAGTCATTACAGCATTGCTACACAGGAATGGATGCAACTTAAATGTAAAAAGGATAATAGCGATTTCATTTTTCATTCATCCCATTTATATTGCTGTTGTTTCATAGATCTTAAACAGGTCTGTCTTGAGGAAGACATTTTTATCTCAATATGACAAACCTGTATAAAGGTTAAATAAAACATGAAATGGATCTACTACTGTACCTCTCTCTTCCAGAGTCCGAACACCATCATGATAACCATGGTGATTCTTCTCAACATTGGCCTGGCCATTCTCTTCGTACACATCTTGTCATGAAACACTGTCGACCCAGGTAACTAACACAGCTCTCTGACTGTCCTGCCAGTTACAGATATACACTGAAAGGTACCTGTTTCTTTTGTTTCAAGCAGTCAAAACACAATGGCACTGAACTTCTGACCCTTGCAACCTGTAAGGAAGTGTCTGTTTGATCTGGTCACATGACTAAGTATTGCTTGATTACAACAACAATTACTGTTTGCATGTTTTGACTCGGAGGTACTTCCAGGTGGTGACGATTATGATGATGATGATGAGACATTAACTTGTCTTCATATTTGTTTTGTGTGCTTGACCTTTTTCCCCACAGGTCACCACCTTGCAGTGGTGTTGAGGTCATTTTTAAGCAAGGACCATACAGAACAAGAAAACTGCCAAGAAGCACAAACCTTATATGAAGGAAGCATATGACAGCTCCTCCACACACAGCCTCTTGTTGATGTGACTGCGTTGAGGTTCTTTAAGGCTAATCTGCTTTCCAGAGGCTTGGAATCAGAGGAGGCTGGTGGGGGGAGCTATAGGACGACGGGCTCATTCATGTCTGTAATGGAGTTAATGGAACGGTGTCAAACACATCAACCATATGGAAACCACATGTTTGATTCTGTTCCATTTATTCCATTCAAGCCATTACAATGAGCCTATCCTCCTATAACTCCCCCCGCCAGCCTCCTCTGCTTGGACTATCTGGAGACGGATTTAAGAACACCATATGAATCCGGATTGAAGGACATCAATGCATATGAATCCATATGGCTCAGGATTGAAGGACATCAATGAATCAGGAAGAGGGTCTGGAAGAGAAGAGGGTCTGAATGGACACTGTGTTTGTAAAGAAGAGTTGTTGAGTGAGTTTCGGTGAGTTTCGGTGTCTACCCTGGAGATGTTGTTGAATGTTATTCACTGGTGAAGTTTTTGGTAAATTATATTTCACTGTATCTGAGTCAACTAAAGCACTGTGTGTTATGTTTTCACAAAGGGCTAAACCCTTCATATTGGCAAACACTGTCTCCTCAGATCACCGGCAGATTAGAGTGGTTGTGGTGTGGACAGGCTAGAGTGTCAGGAAAGGATTAGTTAGCTTTGTAATTAGATATTTATTTAGCTGATATCTTGTCTATAGGAATGTAATCTCTGGGAAAATCTCAAATGAACTGAATATTCTCTAATTTCTGCCTATTTTTGCCAATTATAATTAGTGGTTTGGGGCTAATATCAGTGTTCCTATTTATTGACAGAAATCTATATTATGCTCCTATTAATTGATCTGCCTTCTTCCTTTTTTGCCCTATTCTCAACTTTCTTCAGTAGTCATCAATAAAGACATGTTACAGTCTCTTTGACGTCACAGGGCTCTAAGACATGAAATGCTGGTTCTTTATTCGGCAACGCCTAAGAATCCGTGATGTTCTTGTCTGCAATGGCAATGCAACCCACCACAGCAATGCAATGTAATGGACAGTTGTGTTTGCACATAACATATTCTCTCTCCAAGGCAATTTTGAGTGAGTCACACTGGAATGGTACTTATATCTGTATTATTTAGTAAGAGGCTTTCAAATGGCACAGAATCGAGGAGGAATTCTAGGTCTTTAACCAGTGTATGTGGTATTGGATTTCTGGAGTAATGTGTATCTATGTTGTTTTCTGGTTGTCTGATCAAAAGAAACGTAAAGCAGCCTATTGAATGGTTTGATTTGAATAAAAACATGACATGAAAATAATGATACATTTGGGTGGGGGGTCAATTTTGTCAAAAACCATTAGGGAACATTTAGTGTAGATTTCAAGAGGGTATTTATTTGAACCAATGGGCTTGCGTTGTTAGGGCGTAATTGTGAGCAGTTGTTTGGGAATTCAGTTGGTCTGTCTGCTTCAGAATAGCTCACACCATTTAAGATGCATTGCACTCAGAACAAACAGTTTGCGCTTCATAATCAATCAAGATGATTTTTCTCCCAACGTTTGTATGCACGTGGGCACTGTTGTGGGTGTGTTCTGGTACCTTTTTGAAGTATACATCTCCAATGTGGTGTATTGAAAAGAAACACTCCAGGTCTTACTTTACTGGAGAGCACTACAGTATGAGATTCTGCACTGTATAAATCCGTATTTATAACTTTATTTCCCCTATGTCCCCGAACAGTTGTCTTCCCCTCAAAGACGATTGATAAGTAAGTGGGAAAAGATATTCAAGATAAGGTACTCTTGTACATTATGTAAAAGAGGCCTCAGATCTACTTCCTTGCTACTCCCTATGGACAATGCACTTGTATTGTTTCCCTCGTGCTCATAGCGACATTAGACTCTTCAACAGTCTCCTTACTCTCGACATTGTTTCATAAAACATCGAAACGTTCTGTAACATACTTTCATTGCAATAAAACACTCACGAGACCCTCAATCAGAAGTGACTGGTTATATCCAGGAGCTGATTATTTAAGACATAATCCTGGATGGATCCCATTGTATTCATAAATATTGCTGGTCCTCTTCTAAAATTGTGAAATGAAAATAAAAGATATCTTCCAATGTTGTGGTATATGTCATTTTCTTCACGGGGAAGATACTTGCACAATAAACACATGCAAACCAGGCTGCAAGGAGTACAAAGGCCTTGTAAATGAGTAGACCAGGCTTTTTGGGCACATGTAAATACCTGACCCATGCACATTGACTCATAATAATCTATATACTGTTGTTTTTGCATTCTTTCTGATCTCATGGCATCATACCAACGTCAAACCCCTTGCTCGTATATCAATTTTCCATAGATACAGCACATGGTTGCTTATATTTTTGTCATACCATTGCAACCATGTCTAATCCATACATTTAATGAGCTGGATAATTGTAAAGGAGCCTATATCATGTTTTGAGTCTAAACGCAGTGGGAACAAAGACAGTATTTTTAAACCCCAGCTGTCCTCTCTGCCAGCTTGACAGACCCCCCCCCCCCCCTATCCTGACTGGGCAGGATATGAATTCCAGGACCTATTTTAGATCAGGGCTGTGAATTAGGACTGAGTTCTTCTTAGGCCTAGTTGACTTTCACATTTGTAAATTGGAGTACGTTTCACTTTTCAAATTCACAATGAATGTAGTATTGTAGCATGTATTATTTGTTTGCATTCTGAGGGTGAACAAATGAAGTATATTTGGTCTAGCTCTACCCTGTATGCACTTATGGCTGTGATTTTTTTCAGATACATTTTTGAAGGGACTTTTCTAAGTGTGTTGATTTAATATTACCTTTGAGCTGTAGTGTTCAGTATTGAATTTGACCGGCCAACTACAGTAAGCGTCTATTGGTAGCTTCTGCATGTTCATGTTCACGGCAGGACAAGGACAAGTATTTATTGCACAACACTGCCCTCTAGACAAGAAATGTTTTAGGTATCAGATCAGAGGTTCATCCTACTTACAGTCTTGAAAACCAACACACACGAGCACCATAGCTGCTCTTTCAAAGAAAAGCTCTCATATATTTCAATTATTTAAACTTCGAGTAGTTTAAGTAAGTCGTTTTAAAACGTAATTATTTGTTTACAGGTTAGTATAAATGTGTAATAAGCGTAATAACACATACATTGAAATTGTGTGATTCTAGGAACTTCAGTGTTCCTAGAACCCAGTGAATCTGTCTAATCCACCAGTGTGACTTCATGTACAGGTCTATGCAACTAAAGGTACAAAGACCTCTAAATGGGAAACTGAAAATTACGACAAGTACACGTTTTGTTTTCCATACAATTTATTGTCAACATGAAAGTGCTTTTTGTTTGAGGTTAGGAGTTTTGAAAGGGCATACTGGCTGAAAAGAATAGAAAAGGGTGGATCTATGGAAAGGGGGAGTGAAAAGAAAAGGGTGGATCTATGGAAAGGGGGAGTGAAAAGAAAAGGGTGGATCTATGGAAAGGGGGAGTGAAAAGAAAAGGGTGGATCTATGGAAAGGGGGAGTGAAAAGAAAAGGGTGGATCTATGGAAAGGGGGAGTGAAAAGAAAAGGGTGGATCTATGGAAAGGGGGAGTGAAAAGAAAAGGGTGGATCTATGGTAAAGAATTTGAAAGACAGACAAAGAAAGACAGCCATTTCTAATCCTGTTCTCTGTCTTCATCTACTTCACTTCTGTCATGTCCCACCTCTTCATAATCCTTCTCCGGGGCTGCCATGTCAGCATGCACACAGCCCTCTGGACTTTGGCCAGGTCTCCACCAAGGACTACAGTGGGAGGCTGATAGTTGATGCCAACCTTGAAACCAGTTGGACACCAGTCAACAAACTGAATAGAATGTTTGGTCTTGACATCTTTGGGCATCACATCACCACGGTACAGAAGGCAGCATGAAATGTACTTGCCGTGGCGAGGATCTCATTTCACCATCTGGTTGGCCGGCTCAAAGCAGGCATTGGTGATTTCAGAGACAGTTAACTGCTCATGGTAAGCCTTGGTAAGCCTTCTCTGCAGAGATGACTGAGGCATAGGTAGCCAGAGGAAAATGAATACGTGGATAGGGCACCAAGTTGGTCTGGAACTCTGTCAGATCAACATTGAGGGCACCATCGAATCGAAGGGAAGCAGTGATGGAGGAAACAATCTGGCTAATGAGCCTGTTGAGGTTGGTGTAGGTGGGACGATCAATGTCGAGGTTCCTACGACAGATGTCATATATAGCCTCATTATCCACCATGAAAACACAGTCAGAGTGCTCTAGGGTGGTGTGGGTGGTCAGGATGGCGTTGTAAGGTTCCACCACAGCTGTGGACACCTGGGGAGCTGGATAGATGGAGAACTCCAGCTTGGACTTCTTGCCGTAGTCAACAGACAGGCGCTCCATCAGCAGAGAGGTGAAACCAGAGCCGGTGCCACCTCCACAGCTGTGGAAAACCAGGAAGCCCTGAAGGCCTGGTGAGAGAAAGAGAAACACGTCAATAAAAGGAGAATAACAGATGTCCACGTTCTAATCAGATAGTTGATCAAATATTTTATTCATTCATTCATTCTGAGAGAGCCACCAGTTTGTGGATACTGTCCAGCACTAGGTCAATGATCTCTTTGCTAATAGTGTTCTGTCCACGGGCGTAGTTGTTGGTAGCATCCTCTTTGCCAGTGATGAGTTGTTCAGCATGGATAACTGGCGGTAAGTCCCAGTGCGCACCTCATCTGAGGAGAGAAATCAGTAGCTCATGGAGGAGCTCAACACCAATGGAGTAAACAGAAAACGTACCTATGACTAGGCTCAAGGTCCAGAAAACACAGACCTGGGGACATGCTTTCCAGCCCCAGTTTCACTAAAGAAGGTGTTGAAGGAGTCGTCTCCTCCTCCGATGGTCTTGTCACTGGGCATCTGTCCGTCAGGCTGGATCCCATGTTCCAGGCAGTAGAGCTCCCAGCAGGCATTGCCAATCTGGACTCCAGCCTGACCCATGTGGATGGAGATGCACTCAGACTTCGGGAAAGATAGTTGTTTACAACTTTCTCAGCTAAATAAATAGTTTTAATTTGAAAATCGATCAAGTATTAACTGGAAATACACATAGGACAAATCATAATCCAGAGGAAATTATCACCTTCAAATTCTACTTTACAATCTTCTGAAAGAAACAAGTTCTTAGAATATCTTTTGGCATAATAGACAATTGGGCCAAAACATTCATCTAAAACTGGAATAGTAACAACAATATTTCATTTGTTTCAAAACGGAAATGGCCTAGAGTTTGTTTTGTTTAATTCTTAGCAACTCTGTAGGTGAGGAGAGGAGGGGGCTTGGGGCATGACAGAAAACGCTTTCATTGTAGAGATAGGGTACCGGTACACATGGGGACACATCACCTGACTGAAGAAACAAGTGATCGGCTGTTGAACAGACAAACAGACAGTGTTTTTTAAACCAAATGTCACACATAGCCTACTATGGGGGACTAATTTGACAAATCAATTACAATCTGATCAACACATTCCAAATAATGAATGCATTTGACTTCAAACTAATTTATTAGACCTGCTAACTACATATATTTTGATATGAAATGTTAAATCAAGGTATTTTTACTATGGCACTCAATTTTTTAAAACATTTAATAGCATATCAGCAAAGCAGTTTGAACTTTGTTATTGTCAGACATTCTGAAATATCTCATGAAATATTTAAGTTCGAAATGAATAAAAACCTTACAGGTTACTCATTACTTTCAGCCCACTTCAAAACGAGGCAATTTATTTGAATATATTATGAGTGCCAATGACTGAGTTTACATTTTCCTCTACAATGAGTCATTATCCCTGGGTCGCTTCTAATGCAGACATCAAAGCAGGAGAGAGATGTCATTAAGAAGAGACATCAGTTCAAAGTCAAGTTTTGTTAGAGTAGTTGGCTGAAGTTAACAAAATGATTGAGATTGATTTGTGATTTGGTTTGGGTTACAAAACGACATGTGTAAAATTATGACTAAAACATTTGTTTTAGTCAAATTGACAAATTGTGTTGAAAAAATGGAAAATAAACAGCTTTCATTTAACTATTGTAAGAAGATATGAAGTTATTGTAACTAACAATAATATGATTTGTGTGTACTCACCATGTTTAAGTTGAGAAATTTCAAGATGTGGTTCTGGAGAAATTGAATTTTCTTTTAGTTTAACTCTCACAGGCTTTTCTTTGGGAGACTGTAGTAAGAAGTCTGATAGAAAATTTGAAAGGTGGAGCAATTTATACTTCTACGATACAGTGGACAGATGTCAGAGAAATTCTATAGGAAGAGAAACTGCAGATTCTTTCAAACAACAATTTTATAAGAATTGAAAACACAAAGCAATCAATAACAACCACTCGATCAGTGCATCGTTAGGAAAGCCCAACGAACAGTTGTCTCTCTCCTCTTATAGAAAAAGTACAACCTATTTTGTTTATGTGTCAGTTTAGCAGATGGGTGGATACAGGGACGGAACATGGTGTGTAAAAGCTGATTTAGCTTGTCTGTTCAGATTAAGATAGCTGACGCTGCCACCATTGTCTGTTCCTTCCTGCATGTTTCCACACAGCTCCCTGTAAGTCCCTGTAGAATGTGAAAACAGGATGTCACATACTGCGGTTGCACCCAAACGGCACTTATTTGTATACCCAGACATATGACTAAGTCACATAAGACATGCCTGTATCAGCAAAAATACTAACATTTAACAATGGAAAATTCTCAAAGTAAAAACAGCATAGTAGGACTAATTAAACATTATAGTATGTCATGAATATTACATTTCCACCACACAGACTTTGTCGAAACTGATTGGAAGATCTTATATGCCTTTTCCCAATTGCTTATCAGAGAAGAATAGGTCAAAGTATCTCTCCCATATGCGTGTGGTTTAAGTAAGCATCTTCAGAACCTACTTTTGGAAGTTGAAGTAACACTGTAATATATTTCCAAAACTGCAGTACTACAATTACAGTTAGTACGTTTCCAAATTATAAAAATATCCCTTCCTTGTAACTGCAGTATTTATTTATAATTAATCTAGGTCTACCAGATACAGATTCCTCTACTTCAGATGAATATGTTGGAGTTTTAAAAACATTGATAAGTAATTGATGAAAAGTATACAAAAAATACTGGAATCAATTTAAACACACACTTTTATTGGTGAATCTTTAATGAAACAAACAAATCTGTGATTGTCACTACAACAAACCAGTTGTGCTTAAACCTAAACAAGAAGCAAGAAAATATCAAACTGTAAGAAGAAATGCATTGGTTTTGAAAATGTGCTACTATAAGATACGGGAGCCAAGGGCGTCCTTGCATGAACACTCAGTACTCCTCTCCCTCCTCCTGTCCGTCACCCTCGACGGTGTCAACCCCCACCTCTTCGTAATCCTTCTCCAGGGCTGCCATGTCCTCTCTGGCTTCAGAGAACTCTCCCTCCTCCATGCCCTCACCCACATACCAGTGCACAAAGGCACGTTTGGCGTACATCAGGTCAAACTTGTGGTCAAGACGAGCCCAGGCCTCTGCAATAGCAGTGGTGTTGCTCAGCATGCACACAGCCCTCTGGACTTTGGCCAGGTCTCCACCAGGGACTACAGTGGGAGGCTGGTAGTTGATGCCAACCTTGAAACCAGTTGGGCACCAGTCAACAAACTGAATAGAACGTTTGGTCTTGATGGTGGCAATAGCAGCATTGACATCTTTGGGCACCACATCACCACGGTAAAGAAGACAACATGCCATGTATTTGCCGTGGCGAGGGTCACATTTCACCATCTGATTGGCCGGCTCAAAGCAGGCGTTGGTGATTTCAGCCACAGAGAGCTGCTCATGGTAAGCCTTCTCTGCAGAGATAACTGGGGCATAGGTAGCCAGAGGAAAATGAATTCGGGGATAGGGCACCAAGTTGGTCTGGAACTCTGTCAGATCAACATTGAGGGCACCATCGAATCGAAGGGAAGCAGTAATGGAGGAAACAATCTGGCTAATGAGCCTGTTGAGGTTGGTGTAGGTGGGACGATCAATGTCGAGGTTCCTACGACAGATGTCATATATAGCCTCATTATCCACCATGAAAGCACAGTCAGAGTGCTCTAGGGTGGTGTGGGTGGTCAGGATGGAGTTGTAAGGTTCCACCACAGCTGTGGACACCTGGGGAGCTGGATAGATGGAGAACTCCAGTTTGGACTTCTTGCCGTAGTCAACAGACAGGCGCTCCATCAGCAGAGAGGTGAAACCAGAGCCGGTGCCTCCTCCAAAACTGTGGAAAACCAGGAAGCCCTGAAGGCCTGTGCACTGGTCAGACTGAGGAGAAAGAGGAACATGTCAATAAAAGGAGTCCACATTCGGATCAGATAGTTGATAAAAGATTTTTATTTATTCTGTGGTACCCACCAGTTTGCGGACCCTGTCCAGCACCAGGTCGATGATCTCTTTGCCAATAGTGTAGTGTCCACGGGCGTAGTTGTTGGCAGCATCCTCTTTGCCAGTGATGAGCTGTTCAGGATGGAATAACTGCCGGTAGGTCCCAGTGCGCACCTCATCTGAGAAGAAAAAAATCAGCAGCTTATGAAAAACAGAATGGGAAGTTCTCCTACAGGGACAACGGTTCTGCATCAAACCTTTTTCATCTGAGGACCTTCACTATGGAAGACAGGGTTCTAAAATGTTTTTGTTGTTGTTGGAAAAGGTTCTGGAACCAGGGTTTTTCAACAGCCCTCAAATTCAAATCCGAACCTCAAAAGTCAGTTCTACTGTTTTTTTTTTCTTTCTTCCCCCCTCTAATCAGGGACTGATATCAATCAATCACATTTATTTATGAGGCCCTTTTTACACCAGTCGATGTCACAAAGTGCTATACAGAAATCCAACCTAAAACCCCAGACAGCAAGTAATGACGATGTAGACCTGGGACACCAAATGGGTGCAATTAATTATCAAGTAACAGAAAACCAGCAGTACTCTGGACCTTGTATAAGATTTCAATACCCCTGTTCTACAGGGACAAGCCAAAGAACCCTTTATGGTTCTAAGTATAACCTTTTTTTCTTAAGAGGGAAAGCTTACCTATGACTGTGGGTTCCAGGTCCACAAACACAGCCCTGGGGACATGCTTTCCAGCCCCAGTCTCACTGAAGAAGGTGTTGAAGGAGTCGTCGCCTCCTCCGATGGCTTTGTCAGATGGCATCTGTCCATCCGGCTGGATCCCATGCTCCAGACAGTAGAGCTCCCAGCACGCATTGCCAATCTGGACACCAGCCTGACCCACATGGATAGAGATGCACTCGCGCTAGGGTGAAGAGGAAGACATTTTTTATTTGAAAGGAGGTTCGCAATAACCCAAAATAGGCTAGAGCAGTGGTATTCAACTCCTTCGAGGTCCAGAGCCTGCTAGTTTTCTGTTCTACCTGACACTTAATTGCACCCACCTGGTGTCCCAGGTCTAATTCAGTCAGTGATTAGAGGGGAACAATGAAAAAAGCAGTGGACCTGGCTTTGAGGTCCAGAGTTGAGTTGGAAGTGTCTAGACCTTGACATACGGTCAAAATATAAAAGATGTAATGTGAAAATACACAGCAAATTCCTCAGTGTTAAATTAACACTGAAAATGTGGACCTGTATAGACACTGAACAGTGTTGAATTAACACACTGCTTAATGTAATGCTTTTTTGCATATTTCCCAGAGTGCCTTGCCTTTCAAATGAATTGTAGAATTACCACCAGAGAGGAAGAGGGTGCTCAACTTGGTTTCCCATTGTTAAGGCGAAGAGACCTGTACCTTGTCAGTATATCCCAAATCCATGACTGAATTTGTTAATGACAGTGACGTCCTTGTTGCATTCATCAATTTTCAATCCCATGGACTTCACCATGTGAGATCCTAAGTGAATAGCTTATCATTAAAACATAATTATTTAATACATTATGTATTTCATAAGGCCTTATTTTGAGGGCATACACTAAAACATACTGGGTTGTTTGGATGACCCAACAGCTGGGTCACATAGGGCTCTATTCAATCAGATGTGCTTTTTCTGGCATTCACATAGCGGTTGTTTTGGCGGTGTCAGACGTGGAACTGCATTAGAGATATCAAATCCACATGCGGCTCCTGACATTATACTGTACCTAAAGTGGACATTGCCATTGGCTGTACCGAGTTGCAAAAACAGAAATCCCATGCAGCTTTGTTTACAAGTTGGAATACTGGAATGTGAGATGTAATCTACATCTTGATTATTTGAATTATTATTTCGTGTAATGATTTTTCTATTTGAACGTAATTATTTCTTTATAGTCTACACGTTCTTGTCCTGAACTTCTAACTCGAGTGTGGCTTCATGACAATGATTACAAGAGCAGCTGCTCACCAATTTGACGGCTCCAGCGCAGTTGCGCCAAAACATCCACTATGCAGGTGTCTGCTCTTGCTGGTTAAATACTTGATCTGAATGAATCTAGGCCTTCTGGGGTTTTTTAGGGCAATGTTTGATGATGCTGGGTTATTGAGATATGACACAGCAAGTCAGATTAGAAGACTGGAGGCTTGGTTTAGTAGGGTTGTGGCTTTCAGTAATGTTATTTTTGGCCACCCGTGAGAGTAAATGTCATTCTGGTTAATCTATTCTGTTCTAATTATCATCACATGTTACAGTTGAACACGGACTCCTTTGTAGCTTTAATTAATCTTACAGAAATGTGTGAGTTCCTTAAAAGCTTATGCAAATTCTAAAGTGATAACCCCAATGGGATAGTAACCACTTTGTTGCAATATGTAAATAATTATGTTCATATTTTTGTGTTACTGTGCAAAAATATTAAAGGAAAATGTAACATTGCTGTGTACAAACTTAACATGGTTAACAGGATTGACATTTACTCTCACGGGTGTCCAAAAATAACTGTTTAAAAGCCAAGCCCTTAATAAGCCATGCCTATTGAAAATAACCTATGGATTACATAAAAAAAGACCCAGCATTTAAGTGAATAAAATATGGGGTAACCCAACATTTGGGGTTTTTCACATAACCTGTCACATTATTCTGACTTGCAAAATGATGTGTAATTCCTATTGAAATCCAGACAGAATGTGGATATCTAACCTTCTGAATGTTTTTAACACCCGCAGCCTGCATTCAGAATGACTGCCAGGGTTGGGAAGACTGAATATGAAACTACCTAAATCATCTAAACTGGAACAAAAATTTCAGTAACGGGTGAAATAAGTTTAGAAAATGTATGTAATTTATATTTCAGAAGCATAAGATTAATTAATCAACCAATGTTGATTCAAAAACATTGATATTGAAACAAGCAATTATTCAAATCCACCTGCAATACAACAGTGTGTTAATTTAACACTGTTCCAGTGTCTATACTGGGCAACACTTTCAGTGTTAATTTAACACTCTCAACTGTATCATAGAGGCACAGAATAAGTTAGAGGAAAAACAAAAAGAAATGGAGGAACTTATTCAAGAAAGATCCAGTATAATATATTATAAAAATAAAGCGAACTGGATGGAATATGGGGAAAAATGCACCAAATTAATTTTCAATCTTCAATACAGAAATGCTACCAGAAAAAAATGATTTGAAACTTGTTACAAATGATGGATTCACGCATGATTCACCGAATGATACTTTGAAAGAGGAAGTTTAAGACTTTAAGAATATGTTTTTGTTTCAGTCTCCTCTAACCAAAGCTAATTGTATGGATTTTTTTCCTAATAATAATGTAAAATGAACATCTGCACAGAAAGATTTGTGTGAAGGCCAAATTACAGAGGAAAGTCTTTATGCAATTAAAGCCTTTAAGGCGGGGAAACTCCAGGGCTGGATGGCATACCAGTGGAAGTATACAAAACTTTTTTTATATACTCAGAGGACCATTATTGGCATGTTTTAACCACTCCTATATAAATTGTAGATTATCGGACACGCAACAAGACGGTCTGATATAATTATTACTGAAACAGGACCCAAGTGGTATATATAAAGATCCAGTTCATTTAAAAAAAATGGAGGCCTCTGTCACACCCTGACCTTAAAGAGCTTTTTATGTCTCTATTTTGGTTTGGTCAGGGTGTGATTTGGGTGGGCATTCTATGTTCTGTATTCTATGTTCTTTAGTTCTATGTTTTGGCCGGGTATGGTTCTCAATCAGGGACAGCTGTCTATAGTTGTCTCTGATTGGGAATCATACTTAGGCAGCTTTTTTCCCTTTGTTATTTGTGGGAAGTTGTTTTTGTTAGGGGCAGTCCCCGCCCTGCGCCTTTGTTAAGCTTCATGGTCGTTTCTTTGTTTTGTTGGGTGATTTGAAAAGCCATAATCAATCAATAATATAATTATAATTTTAGCAAAAAAAATTGTTTTAAATTTACAATCTGTAGAAGCTATGAGAATAGAACAGTTCAGTACTTTTGTGAAGCATCACAGCACAGTTGAAAAATATATGGCAAATAGAAATCCAAAAAGGATGGCGTTCAGAGATAGATAGGAGGGGTTGAATGAAGCTGAAGGGTGGGACTAATAACAAGATAACCAATGTAAAACATACAGGGTCTGTCAAATGTATATAGGTTCAGAAATGTTGTGAAATAGCACAGTTACAAATAGAAATCAAACTGGAGGGACATCAGAAATAGAGGAAGGACTAAAAACAAACAAAATATAACTATTGTAAAATAGATTGTGTCTGTAAAATGTGTATAAGATGCATAAACTGAAGGTGTTATTGTTTACTCCAATTGGGGGGAGGGTGGTAGGGTTTGCGGAGAATAATAAAGGTATATTCTTTAAAAAGTATGTATATCTATATAGGTATGTGTATGTATATATGTGTATATGTATGCATATGTGTATGTACGTGTATGTATATGGATATATATATTTACCAAATAAAGATATGGGGGATTGGATATGATGCAGACAATTACATTGATGGAAGTAACAATCTTTGCAATATTAAACTGATCCACCCCTAAGAAAAAAAGCACTCTCAATGTTAAATTTAACACTGGAGAATTTGCTGTGTGGAATAACAAATTATGATATCTCAGCCAAATGTTAGATTGCTCTTATATGGACCATTCTTTATTGCTGTTCTATATTCTATTATCGTATTATATCTAAGGGATAATCAATTAGGGGCTATGCATGTTATGGACATTTATGAAAAAACGTGGAAGGTGTGTTCCACGATGTGCTAGTAGAGTGGAACTGACCTTCCACGAACTTGCATTATTTTCCAGATAATGCATAGAGCCCCGAGTTGATTATCACATTTATACCATGGCTATAATTTAACACATTTACCACTATAAATGTGTTCATTTGCCAGTAGCAATGTGTTCAACATCCACTGAAGTAGCTAATAAGTTTACTAGATAGTTACAGTAGTTGCCATGGTAATTTAGCTAACCGAACCATCTGTCCTAGTTTGCCATTATGAAAAGCCAATTCAACAATGCCAATAATGTTTTCAATTCGACTTTTGCTTCAAAAGCAGCTCAAACATAGAAGATGTAAGAATGAACTATAGCCATTGAATTCTACCGTGAAAATATACTGTTCGTTATAGGGAAATTATACACACTCTAAAATGCCCTTCAATCTGATCAGAAATAAGTATTCAACAAAGCCATGGTATAACCCTGAATAATCAAATATTCTTTAAGATTCTACAGGTTCTGATTTGATCTAGCCTACTGTTCTACGGATGTGTTTTAGTGTTGTGTTTTCCTCTGACTGCGCAGCATATGGAGGGGATTATCTAGGTCAGCAAGTTTCATTGCTGCTGTCTCTTTAAAACGTTATGAGATTAGTCAAACCACATACAGATTTATACTGAAATTCATTCCCAGTGTTATAATAATAGTTTTTTTCCCCTTGAATAAATATATTTCAATAACCGCTGCAGCAGGTGAATAGGAGAAACCAAAAGTGCAAATATAGCCACACACACACACAGGTAGCATTTTTTTGTTTTCAATCTCTCATAGCAAGTGGCAAAAAAATATAGATAGCCTACTAAAATACACAGGAAAATATACATGCCATACAGTCTAATAAAGTAAATAGATTCGTCCATCAAATGGCAGTGAGACGACTGTCCACGTTGACCAGCGCTGAACATGCCTAATCTGATTTAGCCTACTGTTTGCACTGACCAAAGGATTTTGGAGAAGTAGGCTACCGCGCAGATCCATTCATTGCCGGTCCCCACAAAGTTTACATCTATATTAACCCCATTATATTTACCTGCTTTGAGTTCAGACAATTTGACATAAGTTTACACAATATTTGTAAAAAACAACAAAAAAACATTTCGATCGTTTCTATTTGACAAATGTCACAGAGCCCATGGATGCAAATCAGGACTGTCCCACACATTAATTACTAAAAAACATCTGAACAAAATGGTTGAAATTGTTGAATTTACACATTACATAACACGTCACCGAAAATTTGTCGACTATGCTCACCATGATAGCTTTTTGTGCAGGGGATGAGGAGAAAAAAATCAAATAACGATGAGCTCGTTTCAGAAGCCTGCAACTTGATGTGTGCGATATCTGAAGATAATCCCATGAGTGACGCAACCGTAATGCTATTCAGTATTAGGCTATGTCTGGGGAAAAGCTTCTAGCCTTCATGCACAGATTTTCTTTCCTAATGTCATTAATTATTTGAATAGGTTATTTTTACTGAACAGTATATGCTCCTTAGAAGCTGTAGCCTAAACTGTATCGAGCCTGAAACTTCTGGAAAACAGGTCAACTGCCATTCGTTCACAAATTGACGTTTATTGTCATGAGTCTTGTCCTGGAGGCAAACCTGAGCGATTTCCCCGTTAGACTAGATATGCAAGCTGCAAAGTTTTTAAAAAATGGCTTCAATGTAAACATTTATTTAAAAAATTTAAAAAATGTTTTTTTTGTCTTAATTTAAGATTAGGGTTAGGCAGTAGGGTTAGCGGTGTGTTTACGGCTAGGTTTAAGATTAGGGTTAGGTTTAGGTTTAAATTAGACTTCACGAATTTGTGGCTGTGCCACCTAGTGACCACACTGCAGAGCTGCCTCCAGAACAAGATTCATGACGACAAAAATCTAACCTGCCATTCATTCAATGAAAGACAACCCAAACACAACTAGTCAGGATTAGTGACATAAGTAGTACATTTATTACATTTCAAAAGCAGTACATTTACATTATAATCGGCTGTATTCAACCCATGCCAAAATGTCTTCATAAATCTAGCACAGAGGTTTTTGCTGTTACACAAGTGGAGTAAGTAATATATCCTTTATTAAAAAACAATTAATATGCAGTAACTAAACTACTACGTAACAAAATGTAAATACAATATTGTTAACAATATTATTACAGTGTTATTTCACAGGAATAAAAACAACAATGTAAAGTGTTACTAAAACCTGATTGTGTGCTTTATTTACCAAATTCATGACAACTATAGATATACAAAGTGAAATACATTTAACAAGACAATTATTTTAAAAAAGAAAATACTTTTGTCAGACAATACATTTATTTTTCCAATACAGTAGTCACTTGATTCACTGCATTTTAATACAAACGCTTTTGAAATCATGTTTAGAACTTCTGCTTCCTGAATAAGTAGCACCTAGTTTTCCATTTAGTACCCATATCCCTTACCCTCAATGGAGTCAACCCCCACCTCTTCATAATCTTTCTCCAGGGCTGCCATGCCCTCTCTGGCTTCAGAGAGCTCTCCCTCCTCCATGCCCTAACCCACATACCATACAGTTGAAGTCGGATGTTTACACACACTTAGGTTGGAGTCATTAAAACTCGTTTTTCAACCACTCCACAAATATCTTGTTAACAAACTATAGTTTTCGAAAGTCGGCTAGGACATCTACTAAGTAATTTTTCCAACAATTGTTCACAGACAGATTCTTTCACTTATTATTCACTGTATCACAATTCCAGTGGGTAAGAAGTTTACATACACGAAGTTGACTGTGCCTTTAAACAGTTTGAAAATTCCAGAAAATGATGTCATGGCTTAAGAAGCTTCTGATAGGCTAATTGACATCATTTGAGTCAATTGGAGGTGCACCTGTGGATGTATTTCAAGGCCTACCTTCAAACTTAGTGCCTCTGCTTGACATCATGGGAAAATCAAAAGAAATCAGCCAAGATCTCCACGTCTGGTTCATCCTTGGGAGCAATTTCCAAATGCCTGAAGGTACCACGTTCATCTGTACAAATAATAGTATGCAAGTATAAACAGCATGGGACCACGCACCGGTCATACTTCTCAGGAAGGAGACACATTCGGTCTCCTAGAGATGAACAGACTTTGGTGCGAAAAGTGCAAATCAATCCCAGAATAACAGCAAAGGACCTTGTGAAGATGCTGGAGGAAACAGGTACAAAAGTATATATATCCACAGTAAAACGAGTCCTATATCGACATAACTTGAAAGGCCGCTCAGCAAGGAAGAAGCCACTGCTCCAAAACCGACATAAAAAAGCCAGACTACGGTGTACAACTGCACATGGGGACAAAGATCATACTTTTTGGACAAGTGTCCTCTGGTCTGATGAAACAAAAATAGAGCTGTTTGGCCATAATGACCATTGTTATGTTTCGAGGAAAAAGGGGGAGGCTTGCAAGCCGAAGAACACCATCCCAAACGTGAAGCATGGGGGTAGCATCATGTTGTGGGGGTGCTTTGCTGCAGGAGGGACTGGTGCACTTCACAAAATAGATGGCATCATGAGGTAGGAAAATTATGTGGATATATTGAAGCAACATATCAAGACATCAGTAAGGAAGTTAAAGCTTGTTTGCAAATGGGTCTTCCACATGGACAAGGAGGCCAACAAACCTGACTCAGTTACACCAGCTCTGTCAGGAGGAATGGGCCAAAATTCAACCCATATTTGTTGTGGGAAGCTTGTGGAAGGCTACCCAAAACATTTGACCCAAGTTAAACAATTTAAAGGCAATGTTACCAAATACTAATTGAGTGTACGTAAACTTCTGACCCACTAGGAATGTGATGAAAGAAATAAAAGCTGAAGTAAATCATTCTCTCAACAATTATTCTGACATTTCACATTCTTAAAATAAAGTGACGATCCTAACTGACCTAAGACATGAAATTTGTACTAGGACTAAATGTCAGAAATTGTGAAAAAATGAGTTGAGATGTATTTAGCTAAGGTGTATATAAACTTCCGACTTCAACTGTATCAGTGCACAAAGGCACGTTTGGCGTAAATCAGGTCAAACTTGTGGTCAAGACGAGCCCAGGCCTCTGCCACAGCAGTGGTGTTGCTCAGCATGCACACAGCCCTCTGGACTTTGGCCAGGTCTCCACCAGGGACCACAGTGGGAGGCTGATAGATGAGTCCAACCTTGAAGCCAGTTGGGCACCAGTCAACGAATTGGATGTTATGTTTGGTCTTGATGGTGGCAATAGCAGCATTGAGATACTTGGGCACCACATCACCATGGTACAGAAGGCAACATGCCATGTACTTGTCATGGCAAGGGTCACATTTCACCATCTGATTGGTTGACTCAAAGCAGGCATTGGTGATTTCAGAGACAGTGAGCTGCTCACGGTATGCCTTCTCTGCAGAGATAACTGGGGCATAGGTAGCTAGAGGAAAATTAATATGTGGATAGGGCACCAGTTGTCAGATCAACATTAAGGGCCACCATCATATCGAGGGGAAGCAGGGATGGAGGAAACAATCTGGCTAATGAGCCTGTTGAGGTTGGTGTAGGTGGGATGCTCAATGTCGAGGTTCCTACTACAGATGTCATATATAGCCTCATTATCCACCATGAAGGCACAGCCAGAGTGCTCTAGGGTGGTGTGGGTGGTCAGGATGGAGTTGTAAGGTTCCACCACAGCTGTGGAGACCTGGGGAGCTGGATAGATGGAGAACTCCAGTTTGGACTTCTTGCCGTAGTCAACAGACAGGCGCTCCATCAGCAGGGAGGTGAAACCAGAGCCGGTGCCTCCTCCAAAGCTGTGGAAAACCAGGAAGCCCTGAAGGCCTGTGCACTGATCAGCTTGAGGATAAAAAAGGGACATGTGCAGTGCCTTCAGAAAGTATTCATACCTCTTGACTTATTCCACATTTTGTTGTGTTACAGCCTGAATTCAAAATTGATTAAATATATTCTGTTTCACCCATCTACACACAAAACCCCATAATGATCGTGAAAACATGTTTTTGAAATTTTAACAAATGTATTGAAAATTAAATACAGAAATATCTCATTTACATAAGTATTCACACCCCTAAATCAATACTTTGTAGAAGCACCTTTGACAGCGATTAGTCTTTCTGGGCAAGTCTCTAAGAGCGTTCCACACCTGGATTGTGCAATATTTGCCCATTATTCTTTTCAAAATTATTCTAGCTCTGTCAAATTGGTTGTTGATCATTGCTAGACAACCATTTTTAGGTCTTTCCATTGATTTCCAAGTAGATTTAAGTCAAAACTGTCATTCGGCCACTCATTCACTTTCTTTTTGGTAACCAACTCTAGTGTAGATTTGGCCTTGTGTTTAAGGTTATTGTGCTGCTGAAAGGTGAACCATGTTTTCCTCTAGAATTTTGCCTGTGCTTAGCTCCATTCCGTTTAGTTTTATCCTGAAAAACAAAGGCTGTTTATTTTAAAAATATATATATATATTTAACCTTTATTTAACTAGGCAAGTCAGTTAAGAACTAATTCTTATTTACAATGACAGCCTACTGGAGAACAGTGGGTTATCTGCCTTGTTCAGCGGCAGAACGACAGATTTTTACCTTGTCAGCTCAGGGATTCAATTATTCAGCAACCTTTCGGTTACTGGCCCAATGCTCTAACCAACAGGCTACCTGCCGCCAATGGCTGTAACACAACAAAATGTGGAAAAAGTCAAGGGGTGTGAGTACTTTCTGAAAGCACGGTAAAGATAAGTTTAAGATTCCACATTCAAATTATTTAGTTGATCAAACATTTAATTCATGAATTTATTCATTCATTAATATACCCACCAGTTTGCAGATCCTTTCCAGCACCAGGTCAATGATCTCTTTGCCAATAGTGGTGTCCACAGGCGTAATTGTTGGCAGCATCCTCTTTGCCAGTGATGAGTTGTTCAGCATGGATAACTGGCGGTAAGTCCCAGTGCACACCTCATCTGAGGAGAGAAAATTAGCAGCTCAGGAAGGTCTTGAATGAGGAGCTCAATACCAAGAAAGCAAGGAATCATATGCAGCCACACCTCTTTTCGATAAGAAACAAGGCTTACCTATGACTGTAGGCTCCAGGTGTCACGAGTCCGACCGAGGGTGTTTCCCTTTCCCGGGCAGGTGGCGCTCGGCGGTCGTCGTCACCGGCCTATTAGCTGCCACTGATTGTTTTTCCTCCCCCTCCTTGTATGTTGAGTGGTAGCACCTGTGAATGTGTAATTAGTTTGTCTTTATTAGACAGCCGGCCCGCCTGGTTGTTGTGCGGGATTATTTCATTGTAAACCTTCGGCTCTGTGGTATAGGCACGTTGTGTCCCATTTGTACATTTTGATTCCCTGTGTTTTGGGAACGTAACGTTTTTGTGAGCACCCTGTGGTGCATTGGTGCGATTAAAGGACGCGCAGCATTGAACTCTCTGTCTCCTGCATTTGACTCCACACCCACGACACCCGGAGCATTACAGAATCCCGCACCTATCAAATTGATGGAGTCAGCAGGAGCAGCAGCCAACCCTCTCCCATCGATGGAGGAACGGGTTCTCCACCACACCACCGTCCTTCATCGGATCGGATCCGCGATGGATCAAGTGATGGAGAGAATGGACAGATGGGAGAGGAGTGGGCTCCTCTCTCCACCTTCGGCACCCACGGTTCCGGACTCCCCATCTCCCGACTCCAGCACCCTCCGTCTGACGCTACCGAGGGCTTATGATGGAGCGGCGGCGGGTTGCCAGGGGTTTCTGCTCCAGCTGGAGCTATACCTGGCCACCGTCAGACCCACTCCCTCAGGAGAAGAGAGGGTGAGTGTCCTCATCTCCTGCCTCACGGGTCGTGCCCTGGAATGGGCGAACGCGGTCTGGAATGGTCCAGACTCAGCGCGGGAGCACTACCCAGAGTTTTCCCGTCGCTTCCGCGCCGTGTTTGATCACCCTCTAGACGGCCGAGCGGCGGGAGAACGACTATTTCACCTCAGGCAGGAGAGGAGGAGCGCCCAGGATTACGCGCTGGAGTTCCGGACCTTGGCAGCCGGATCTGGGTGGAACGACAGGGCTCTCATGGACCACTACAGGTGTAGTCTCCGAGAGGATGTCCGCCGGGAGTTAGCGTGTCGGGACACCACTCTGTCACTGGATCAGCTGATTGACATGTCCATTCGACTGGATAATCTGCTGGCTGCCCGCGGGCGTTCAGAGAGGGTCCTGTGCGTTCCACCACCCAGCCCCTCCGCTCCCATTCCGATGGAGTTGGGAGGGGCTGCGCCGAGGGGTACCGGAGGAGGAGGCCTTCCCTGCACCAACTGTGGTCGGAGAGGACACACGTCTGATCGGTGCTGGGGGGGTCCGTCTGGGAGTAGAGATGGCAGGCGGAACGATTCTCGGTCACCCCAGGTGAGTCAGCATCAAACTCACCCAGAACCCCCTGTTGGCCACATGTTTGTCTTAACTTTTTTCCTTCGCTTTTTTCCCTCTTCCCAGCATAGGGCGCTCGTCGATTCAGGCGCAGCTGGGAACTTTATGGATCGCGGACTCGCCCTTAAGTTAGGGGTTCCGCTGGTGCCGATAGATTCTCCTTTCCCCGTGCACTCCCTAGATAGCCGGCCATTAGGGTCAGGGATGGTCAGGGAGACCACGGTCCCACTGGACATGGTGACGCAGGGGAATCATAGGGAGCGTATCAGTTTCTTTATTATTGACTCGCCTGCGTTTCCAGTGGTGCTGGGGACTCCCTGGCTGGCCCGGCACAATCCTAAAATTTCGTGGAAACAGGGGGTTCTCCAGGGGTGGTCAGAGGAGTGTTCTGGAAGGTGTTTGGGAGTTTCCATCGGTGCCACGTCGGTGGAGAGTCCAGACCAGGGTTCCACGGTGTGCATTCCCCCCGAGTATGCCGATTTGGCAATCGCTTTCAGTAAAGTGAAAGCGACTAAATTACCACCTTATCGACCGGGAAGGGATTGTAGATAGATCTCCAGGTAGACGCTGCGCTTCCCAAGAGTCACGTGTACCCGCTGTCCCAGGAGGAGACGTTGGCAATGGAGACATATGTCACGGAGGCGCTGGGACAGGGGTACATTCGGTCCTCCATTTCACCCGTCTCCTCAAGTTTCTTTTTTGTGAGGAAAAAGGAGGGAGGCTTGCGTCCGTGTATCGATTATAGAGGTCTAAACGCCATCACAGTGGGGTATAGTTACCCTCTACCTCTCATCGCTACGGCGGTGGAATCGTTCCACGGAGCGCAGTTCTTCACAAAACTGGATCTCAGGAGCGCGTATAGTTTGGTGCGTATTCGGAAGGGAGACGAGTGGAAAACCGCATTTAGTACTACATCAGGCCACTATGAGTACCTCGTCATGCCGTATGGGTTAAAGAATGCTCCAGCCGTTTTCCAATCCTTTGTAGACGAGATTCTCAGGGACCTGTGCGGGCAGGGAGTGGTGGCTTATATCGATGACATTCTGATCTACTCGGCCACTCACACCGCGCATGTGTCTCTGGTGCGCAAGGTGCTTGGTAGACTGCTGGAGCATGACCTATACGTCAAGGCTGAGAAATGCGTGTTCTCTAAACGAGCCGTCTCTTTTCTGGGATATCGCATTTCCACCTCGGGGGTAGTGATGGAGGGTGACCGCATTAGGGCCGTGCGTAATTGGCCGACTCCGACCACGGTAAAGGAGGTGCAGCGTTTTCTGGGTTTTGCCAACTACTACCGGAGGTTTATCCGGGGTTTTGGCCAGGTAGCGGCTCCCATCACCTCACTGCTGAAGGGGGGCCCGGTGCGTTTGCAGTGGTCAGCAGAGGCGGACGGAGCATTCAACAAGTTGAAGGCGCTGTTTACTGATGCGCCCGTGTTGGCGCATCCGGACCCCTCTCTAGCATTCATAGTGGAGGTGGACGCGTCCGAGGCTGGGGTGGGTGCCGTGCTATCACAGCGCTCGGGTACGCCACCAAAACTCCGACCCTGCGCTTTCTTCTCAAGGAAGCTCAGCCCAGCGGAGCGTAACTATGATGTGGGGGACCGGGAGTTGCTAGCGGTGGTTAGAGCTCTGAAGGTGTGGAGACACTGGCTTGAGGGGGCTAAACACTCCTTTCTCATCTGGACCGACCACCAGAATCTGGAGTATATTCGGGCAGCTAGGAGACTTAACCCACGTCAGGCAAGGTGGGCCATGTTCTTCACCCGGTTCCGATTTACTTTGTCTTATAGACCGGGCTCACGTTCTACCCTCCTCGGGTCACCCTGGGGTGACGAGGACAGTGGGGAGCCTTCAGGGGAGGTATTGGTGGCCTACGTTGGCTAAGGACGTTAAGGGTTATGTCTCCTCCTGTTCAGTGTGCGCTCAGAGTAAGGCTCCTAGGCACCTTCCTAGAGGGAAGCTACAACCCCTCCCTGTTCCACAGCGGCCATGGTCACATCTGTCCATAGATTTCCTAACCGATCTCCCGCCGTCTCAGGGGAACACCACGGTTCTGGTGATTGTGGATCGGTTCTCTAAGTCCTGCCGTCTCCTCCCGTTGCCCGGTATCCCTACAGCCCTACAGACTGCGGAGGCGTTATTCACCCATGTCTTCCGGCACTACGGGGTGCCGGAGGACATCGTTTCTGATCGGGGCCCCCAATTCACGTCCCGGGTATGGAGAGCGTTCATGGAACGTTTGGGGGTCTCTGTCAGCCTGACCTCCGGTTATCACCCCGAGAGTAATGGGCAGGTGGAGAGAGTGAACCAGGAGGTGGGTAGGTTTCTGCGGTCGTATTGCCAGGATCGGCCAGGGGAGTGGGCACGATACATTCCCTGGGCTGAAATGGCTCAGAACTCACTACGCCACTCCTCTACTAACGTGTCCCCTTTTCAGTGTGTGTTGGGGTACCAGCCGGTCCTGGCACCATGGCATCCGAGCCAGACCGAGGCTCCTGCGGTGGAGGAATGGGTACAGCGCTCCAAGGAGACCTGGAGGGCCGTCCAGGAATCTCTACGACAAGCGAGTGGACGGCAGAAGAGGAGTGCTGACCGCCACCGCAGTGAGGCCCCCGTGTTTGTACCGGGGGACAGGGTCTGGCTCTCGACCCGAAACCTACCTCTCCGCTTGCCCTGCCGGAAGCTGGGTCCGCAGTGTGTAGGGCCCTTTAAAGTCCTGAGGAGGATAAACGAGGTGTGTTATCGATTACAACCCCTCGTTTCATGTGTCTCTCCTCAGGCCGGTGGTAGCTGGTCCCCTGCAGGACAGTGAGGTACCGGAGGTCCCTCCCCCCCCGCTGGACATCGAGGGGTCCCCGGCGTACACGATCCGGGCCATTCTGGACTCAAGACGCCGGGTGAGGGGCCTGCAGTACCTTGTGGACTGGGAGGGGTACAGTCCGGAGGAGAGGTGCTGGGTACCGGTGGGGGACATCTTGGATCCCTCCATGTTGAGGGATTTCCATCGCCTCCATCCGGATCGCCCTGCGCCTCGTCCTCCGGGGCGACCTCGAGGCCGGTGTCGGCGCGCTGCGGGAGCCACGCGTCAGGGGGGGGGTACTGTCACGAGTCCGACCGAGGGTGTTTCCCTTTCCCGGGCAGGTGGCGCTCGGCGGTCGTCGTCACCGGCCTATTAGCTGCCACTGATTGTTTTTCCTCCCCCTCCTTGTATGTTGAGTGGTAGCACCTGTGAATGTGTAATTAGTTTGTCTTTATTAGACAGCCGGCCCGCCTGGTTGTTGTGCGGGATTATTTCATTGTAAACCTTCGGCTCTGTGGTATAGGCACGTTGTGTCCCATTTGTACATTTTGATTCCCTGTGTTTTGGGAACGTAACGTTTTTGTGAGCACCCTGTGGTGCATTGGTGCGATTAAAGGACGCGCAGCATTGAACTCTCTGTCTCCTGCATTTGACTCCACACCCACGACACCCGGAGCATTACACCAGGTCTACAAACACAGCCCTGGGGACATAAATTCCAGTACCGGTCTCACTGAAGAAGGTGAGGAAGTCATCTCCTCCTCCGATGGTCTTGTCGCATCTGTCCATGTGGCTGGATCCCATGTTCCAGGCAGTAGAGCTTCCAGCAGGCATTGCCCAGCCTGACTCACGTGGACAGATCTGCACTCACGCTGGTGAGGAAAACCTTATTTAATTAGAATCAAACTCTAACAAAAATGTTTGGACACTTGTTCTATACAATCAGAATATCTTCTCAGTATTAAAAACAAATCATCCTAGCCTACCTCAAAATAGTTTATAAAAGAGGGAGCTACTTTGCTGATAGGAGAGGAAGACAGACTTTGTTGCAGCAGTGTAACAGTGTATCATTGCAGTGAGTGAAGGTAGTAACATTGTAACAGCCCTCACAGCATCAGATTGTTTTCGGCTCTATAAAAGGCTAAATAATCCAGAATAATTTATATCTGCCTTATTGTAGGTTATGCTAGTGTAACGTAGGCTCTCCATCACCGATATATGACTATAGGGCTGTGCACAGACCTTTTGGGGGGCATGTGCTCAACCCCAAAAAATGTCAGGGCTTCCTGAGTGGTGCAGCGGTCTAGACCCTGCATCACAGTGCTTGAGGCATCACTACAGACCCAGGTTCGATCCCAGGCTGTGTCACAGCCGGCCGTGACTGGGAGACCCGTGAGGCGGAGCACAATTGGCCCAGCGTCGTCCGGGTTAGGAGATGATTTGACCTGCCGGGATTTCCTTGTCCCATAGCGCTCTAGCGACTCCTTGGGCACCTGCAAGCTGACTTCGGTCGCCAGCTGAATGGTGTTTCCTCCAACACATTGGTGCGTCTGGCTTCTCGGTTAAACGAGCAGTGTGTCAAGAAGCAGTGCGGCTTGGCAGGGTTGTGTTTCGGAGGACGCATGACTCTCGATCTTTGTCTCTCCCAAGTCCGTAGGGGAGTTGCAGGAATGGGACAAGACTTTCACTACCAATTGCGGTAAAAATACAACAAAAAATAAGCTTTGGCAGCGATTACAGCTGTAAGTCTTTCTGAGTACGTCTAAGAGCTTTCCACACCTGGATTGTGCAACATTTGCCCATTATTCTTGTACTTCTAGCTCTGTCAAATTGGTTGTTGATCATTGCTAGACAACCAATTTAAGATCTTACCATAGATTTTCAAGTAGATACATGTCAAAACTCAGTAACATTCACTGTCTTCTTGGTAAGCAACACCAATGTAGATTTGGCCTTGTGTTTTAGGTTATTGTCCTGCTGAAAGGTGAGTTAATCTCCCAGTGTCTGGTGGAAAGCAGACTGAACCAGGTTTTCCTCCAGGATTTACCCGTGCTTAGCTCCATTCCATTTAGTTTTTATTCTGACAAACTCCCCAGTCCTTAACGATTACAAGCATACCCATAACATGATGCAGCCACCACTATGCTTGAAAATATGGAGAGTGGTACTCAGTTGTGTGTTGTATTAGATTTGCCCTAAACATAACACTTTTTTTCAGGACAAAAAGTGAATTGCTTTGCCACATTTTTGCAGTGTTTCTTTAGCGCCTTGATGCAAACAGGATGCATGTTTTGAAAAAATGTTATGGGTATGCTTGTAATCGTAACCCGGACGACGCTGGGTGCCCTCAAGGGTGCTGCGATTATTTTGGAGGGGGTGCTTATACAGGACCAGTAAAGGCCCAGTACACTACTTTTAAACTAAATGTACATTTAAACTAAGTGTATTTGAGTGTTTACCAGCATTTTGTAGTCTGATAATTATCTGTACAAAACAGTTAATCTGATAATCTGAATATGAAAACACTTGCTTGATATATGTTTTCCAGTTTCTTGAAATACTTTGCAAATGCACCTTTTTTCTATGTGAAAACTTAAAATGGTCTATTTATTCCTTTTCTATTTTAGAAGACGCTAATCCAGAGCAATTTACAGTAGTGAGTGCATACATTTTCATACTGGTCCCCCATGGGAATAGAACCCACAACCCTAGCATTGCAAGTACCATGCTCTGCCAACTGAGGCACATCATCACAAACCACTTGATGTCTCAATGTACTTAATTACTGTATTGTGCATTGTTTTGCTTCATGGGGATCGAAAGTCTACAGGTACAAACCTAGATGACCTGCCAACGTAAAATACAGTAATGTACATTTATTTACATTAAGCGGATTGTAGGATTTTAAATTAACACTGCACAAAAAGTGGTTGTTTTCCATGTTATTTGATCAAGAAAAATATTTAATGTCATGTGGATGTTTTGTGTCTTTGCCCATAACTTTGCACATTTTGATGTAAATGTTAGAGTACAGGGTCTTGTTCTGTCTGGATTCCATTAGAATGACAATCGCAGAGAAAATGACAGGGCAACAAGTCTTATAATTCCAACTATTGAATCCTGCAAGATACTGTTCTTAATTATACACCTACCTTTTTTTTTTGCCAAAGCTGAGATACTCTCTGGCAACTGAGTTAGGAAGGACGCCTGTTTCTCTGTAGAGACTGGGTGTATTGATACGCCATCCAAAGTGTAATTAATAATATCCCCCATGCTCAAAGAGATATTCAGTCTGCTTTTTTTAACCGCTCTTACAATTGATTACCTTCTTCGCGAGGCATTGTAAAATCTCCCTGGTCTTTGTGGTTGACTCTGTGTTTGAAAATTCACTGTTCGACTGAGGGATCATACAGATAATTGTATGTGTGGGGTACAGAGATGAGGTTGTCTTAAAAAAAATCACTTGTTAAGCAAATTTTTACTCCTGAACTTATTTAGGCTTGCCATAGCAAAGGGGTTCAAGACATTCAAGACTCACGACATTTCAGCTTAAAATGTTTAATTAACCTGTAAACACTTTCAAAAACATATTTCTACTTTGACTTTATGGGATATTGTGTGTAGGCCAGTGACAAAACATCTCAATTGAATTTATTTTAAATTCCGTCTGTAACACGACAAAATGTGGAAAAAGTCAAGGGGTGTGAATACATTCTTAAGGCACTGTAGACACGTAAGCTTACTGACACCACAAACACATGCACATCCATACACAAACACTTTTACATTCATGGTTTGCTGCTGCTACTCTGTTCTTTATTTTACTCTTATTATTATTAATTATCAACGTCTAGTCACTTTACCCTGCCTTCATTTACATATCTACCTCAAATACCTTGCACCTCTGCACATGAATCTGGTAGTGGTACTCCCTGTATATAGCAACATGTTATTTTATTCCTATTTCATTTTATTTGTATTATTCTTTTTAAACTCTGCATCGTTGGCTCGTAAGCAAACATTTCACGGTAAAGTCTACACCAATCACTATGCAAATGTACACAGCAAAATCCATGGTGTACATTTAACTCTGAAAGAGTCCAACTGCACTGAAGTTAAAATAAGACATTTGAACGTGCTAAAGGTTTAACTCAGAAAATGTTCCCCCATTTAATTCTGAAAGTGTAAAATGTACACTATTTTTAGTGAACATATGAGTGTTAAAATAACACTTTTGAAAGTGTTGATGATTTATCTCTGTTGCAGTGAAGTTGATTAAACAGCATGATCATTACACAGGTGCACCTTGTACAATAAAAGGCCACTCTAAAATGTGCAGTTTTGTCAATGCTACAGATGTCTCAAGTGTTGAGGGGGCGCGCAAACGCCATGCTGACTACAGGAATGTCCACCAGAGCTGTTGCCAAATTGTTGAATGTTAATGTCTCTACCATAAGCCACCTCCAACATCATTTTAGAGAATTTGACAGTACGTCCAACAGGCCTCACAACCGCAAACTAAGTATATCATCGCAAGCCCAGGACCTCATCATCTGGCTTACCTGCAGGTTTGTCTGAGACCAGCTACCCAGACAGCTGATGAAACTGAGGAGTACAGTGCCTTGCGAAAGTATTCGGCCCCCTTGAACTTTTAGACCTTTTGCCACATTTCAGGCTTCAAACATAAAGATATAAAACTGTATTTTTTTGTGAAGAATCAACAACAAGTGGGACACAATCATGAAGTGGAATGACATTTATTGGATATTTCAAACTTTTTTAACAAATCAAAAACTGAAAAATTGGGCGTGCAAAATTATTCAGCCCCCTTAAGTTAATACTTTGTAGCGCCACCTTTTGCTGCGATTACAGCTGTAAGTCGCTTGGGGTATGTCTCTATCAGTTTTGCACATCGAGAGACTGACATTTTTTCCCATTCCTCCTTGCAAAACAGCTCGAGCTCAGTGAGGTTGGATGGAGAGCATTTGTGAACAGCAGTTTTCAGTTCTTTCCACAGATTCTCGATTGGATTCAGGTCTGGACTTTGACTTGGCCATTCTAACACCTGGATATGTTTATTTTTGAACCATTCCATTGTAGATTTTGCTTTATGTTTTGGATCGTCGTCTTGTTGGAAGACAAATCTCCGTCCCAGTCTCAGGTCTTTTGCAGACTCCATCAGGTTTTCTTCCAGAATGGTCCTGTATTTGGCTCCATCCATCTTCCCATCAATTTGAACCATCTTCCCTGTCCCTGCTGAAGAAAAGCAGGCCCAAACCATGATGCTGCCACCACCATGTTTGACAGTGGGGATGGTGTGTTCAGCTGTGTTGCTTTTACGCCAAACATAACGTTTTGCATTGTTGCCAAAAAGTTCAATTTTAGTTTCATCTGACCAGAGCACCTTCTTCCACATGTTTGGTGTGTCTCCCAGGTGGCTTGTGGCAAACTTTAAACGACACTTTTTATGGATATCTTTAAGAAATGGCTTTCTTCTTGCCACTCTTCCATAAAGGCCAGATTTGTGCAATATATGACTGATTGTTGTCCTATGGACAGAGTCTCCCACCTCAGCTGTAGATCTCTGCAGTTCATCCAGAGTGATCATGGGCCTCTTGGCTGCATCTCTGATCAGTCTTCTCCTTGTATGAGCTGAAAGTTTAGAGGGACGGCCAGGTCTTGGTAGATTTGCAGTGGTCTGATACTCCTTCCATTTCAATATTATCGCTTGCACAGTGCTCCTTGGGATGTTTAAAGCTTGGGAAATCTTTTTGTATCCAAATCCGGCTTTAAACTTCTTCACAACAGTATCTCGGACCTGCCTGGTGTGTTCCTTGTTCTTCATGATGCTCTCTGCGCTTTTAACGGACCTCTGAGACTATCACAGTGCAGGTGCATTTATACGGAGACTTGATTACACACAGGTGGATTGTATTTATCATCATTAGTCATTTAGGACAACATTGGATCATTCAGAGATCCTCACTGAACTTCTGGAGAGAGTTTGCTGCACTGAAAGTAAAGGGGCTGAATAATTTTGCACGCCCAATTTTTCAGTTTTTGATTTGTTAAAAAAGTTTGAAATATCCAATAAATGTCGTTCCACTTCATGATTGTGTCCCACTTGTTGTTGATTCTTCACAAAAAAATACAGTTTTATATCTTTATGTTTGAAGCCTGAAATGTGGCAAAAGGTCGCAAAGTTCAAGGGGGCCGAATACTTTCGCAAGGCACTGTATTTCTGTCTTTAATAAAGCCCTTTTCTGGGGATAGATTTATTCTGATTTGCTGGGGCCTGGCTCCCCAGTGCGTGGGCCTATGCCGTCACAGGATCACCCATGGTTGGGCCCTGTCCAGTCATGTGAAATCCATATATTAAGGCATATTGAATTCATTTCAATTGACTAATTTCCTTATATTCCTTGTAACTGATCAAAACATGTTACAATTGTTGCATTTACATATTTTTTCAGTATATAATCACAGATATTAAAAACAATCCCCAAAGAATCTAACTGCTGTAGAGCATGCTGGGAAATATGATAATGACGGGTGTGGTTTTGATGGGACTGTTTTACTCTCCACAGTGTAAAACAATAACTCTAGCTATTAACAACAACACTGGGGGTTATTTTACACCACTGAGTGTTAATTTCACTCTTACAGAGTGGAGTTTATTCCTGAGTCAATGTTATCAAATGAAATGTTATACTGAAAAATCAACACTGGCCAAATTGCTGTGTAGCCTGTCATTACAGCCATACATTTGTAATTACTTTTTTCATTTTCAAAACGCAAGAGAGGCGAAAGAAATAAACTGTTTTACACCTGCATTTGGAGCTGAAAGTCATTCATGTTAGGGATATATCATGTCACTTCTCTGGAGTCCAGAGCAAACAAAATTATTTGATCTACTTCTAGTGGAGTTTGCAGAATCAGATCAAAAGCATGTTCTGTCTGCAGCTTGCATTCACTTTGGAGGCCATCCTACCTACAGAGTGCTCATTGCCAGCCGGGTAGCCCTGTTCCTCCTCACAATTATCATAATAATTTGCCCAAATATGTTACATCTTCATTCCATAATATTGGAGGTAGTGCGATGTTACAGCTGCTTGTCTTCAAAAGTTTGGACACACATACTCATTAAAGAGTTTTTCTTTATTTTTACTATTTTCTACATTGTAGAATAATAATGTACACAGCAAAACTATGAAATAACAGATTATGGAATCATGTAATAACCAAAAAAGTGTTAAACAAATCTAGATAGATTTTATATTTGAGATTCTTCAAAGTAGCCACTCTTTGCATTGATGACAGCTTTGCACACTTTTAAAATTCTCTCAACCAACATCACCTGGAATGCTTTTCCAACATTCTTGAAGGAGTTCCAACATAAGCTGAGCACTTGTTGGCACTTGTTGGCTGTTCTCTGTGGTCCATCTCAATTGGGTTGAGGTCGGGTGATTGTTGAGGCCAGGTCATCTGATGCAGCACTCCACCACTCTACTTGGTCAAATATTGCCCGTACACAGCCGGGAGGTGTGTTTTGGGTCATTGTCCTGTTGAAAAACAAATGATAGTCCCACTAAACCAGATGGGATGGTGTATCGCTGTAGAATTATGTGGTAACCATGCTGGTTAAATGTGCCTTGAATTCTAAATAAATCAACCACAGTGTCACCAGCAAAGCACCCCCACACCATCACACCTCCTCCTCCATTCTTCACCGTGGGAACCACACATGCAGAGATGATCCTACTCTGCATCTCACAGAGACACGGTGGTTGGAACCAAAAATCTCAAATTTGGACTCATCAGAACAAAGGAAAGATTTCTACCAGTCTAATGTCTATTGCTCGTGTTTCTTGGCCCAAGTAATTCTCTTCTTTTTATTGTTGTCCTTTAGTGTTTTTTTTTGCAGCAATTCGACCATGAAGGCCTGATTCGCTCAGTCTCCTCTGAACAGTTGATGTTGAGATGTGTCTGTTACTTATTTGGGCTGCAATTTCTGAGGCTGTTATCTCTAACAAACTTATTTTCTGCAGCAGAGGTAACTCTGAGTCTTCCTTTCCTGTGACAGTCCTCATGAGAGCCAGTTCCATCATAGATCTTGATGGGTTTTTTGACTGCAGTTGAGGAAACTTCCAAAAAGTAACATTTAAGAAGGCACACCTGTTAATTGAAATGCATTCCAGGTGACTGTCATCAAGACAAAGGGTGGCTGGCTACTTTGAAGATTCTATAAAATACAAAATACGTTTTGATTTGTTTAACACTTTTTTGGTTACTACATGATTCCATATGTGTTATTTCATAGTTTTGATGTCTTCACTATTATTCTACAATGTAGAAAATAGTCAAAATAAAGAAAAACCCTTGAAGGAGTAGGTGTGTCCAAACTTTTGACTGGTACTGTATTTCCAGTTGCCACCCAAACTAGGCCTATCTGAACTATTAAACTGTTAAGTCTGTTCTGGCAAAGATGAGTCAGTAGCAGATTGACAAACTGTATTTTATATGGATGAATAATGTAGACCTCCTCTGTTATTGACAGGCAAAACTGGTGGATTTGAAACAAGTTCCTTCTGGTCACTAACCTGGATATGTGTGCCCACCTTTGTGCAGCAATGCTGATGACTGGTCATTGGTAAACAATCAACAACTGCAACTTTTTGTTTCTGAAGAATATTTCAGATTTTAATGGAGACGTGCGGGCAATGGGTTCAGACCATCAAGGACAAAAATTGTATGCCAAAAAAAAAAAAAATTGGGAGGGAAATTATAGGCTATCACCACTGAAAAGGGCATTTTGGAGACGGGCAAAGGGGCATGTGCTCTGCACCGATTAAACCAATATTTTTTTACTAATTGACTGACTTGGTTCAATTATTTGAATTCTATTTCTTTCTTTTTTTCTGTGAGCTCGATGCGCACATTGTTGAGTTTATCTGTAGATAAGACAGATCAAACCCGAACTGTGCAATGTAGTAGGGAGTTGTAGTTTCCAACAGGCCAATATTCTACATACAGTCATTTATCGCAGAAAACGTGGCAATTAACTGCAATGACCATCATTTATTGCGTGCCTACTTCTCAGTCTGTGTTTCTTTTACTCCTGTTATGTAAAAGTGACAGAAAAATGCGTGCTTGAGGGATAGAGAACAAATGCTTCAAGAGGTATCTTTACCTGAAAATACATGATTTAAGTGATTGGTAATTGGTATTCAGCAGTAGTTGTATTTAGTCAGACAGCATTGGCAGCAGCTCGATAGAGATGAGATGATGACTTGGAATTAAATAATAAAGTAATCAAATAAAACAGATGTAATATACATAACAATTTAAATATTTTATTAAAGTAAAGTAATGTGAATAAATTATGGTTAATAAGTTATAAGCACTACCATCAATGGATTTTTATGTGCTGTTACAGCATTCAATCCACATAACGCATAGTGCATTTAATGTCAAAAATATCGAACCGACTTCAGAAAACACTAATTGTTTAGCACTACTGCACTACTGCCCTATTGGTGCACGTGCTTGTAGGCCTACATTACTGACGAGTGACGATGACTATGCATTGCAAACATTCGCGAACTGGTACAGTCAGTGGCGACCCGTCACTCAGGGCAGGTAGGGCAGAGCCCCACCTGTTTTGAGTCCCACCTGCCAAGCTAAAAATAATAATAATATATATACACACTTCCTATTTTGCAACAAAGCCTCCTTCACTCATGCTGCCAAACATACCCTCGTAAAACGGACTATCCTACCGATCCTTGACTTCGGCGATGTCATTTACAAAATAGCCTCCAACACTCTACTCAGCAAATTGGATGTAGTCTCTCACAGTGCCATTTGTTTTGTCACTAAAGCCCCATATACTACCCACCACTGCGACCTGTATGCTCTCGTTGGAAGGCCCTCGCTACATATCCGTCGCCAAACCCACTGGCTCCAGGTCATCTATAAGTCTTTGCTAGGTAAAGCCCCACCTTATATCAGCTCACTGGTCACCATAGCAACTCCCAGTCATAGCACACGCTCCAGCAGGTATATTTCACTGGTCATCCCCAAAGCCAACACCTACTTTAGCCGCCTTTCCTTCCAGTTCTCTTCTGCCAATGACTGGAACGAATTGTAAAAGTCACTGAAGCTGGAGACTTAGATATCCCTCACTAACTATAAGCATCAGCTGTCAGAGCAGCTTACCGATCACTGCACCTGTACACAGCCCATCTGTAAATAGCCCACCCAATTACCTCATCCCCATGTTATTTTTTTGCTCTTTTGCACCCCAGTATCTCTACTTGAACATCATCATCTGCACATCTTTCACTCCAGTGTTAATACTAAATTGTAATTATATCTCCACTATGGCCTATTTATTGCCTTACCTCCCTAATCTTACTACATTTGCACACACTGTACATAGATTTTTCTATTGTGTTATTGACTGTACGTCTGTTTATCCCATGTGTAACTCTGTGTTGTTGTTTTTGTTGCACTGTTTGCTTTATCTTGGCCAGGTCGCAGTTGTAAATGAGAACTTGTTCTCTACTGGCCTACCTGGTTAAATAAAGGTGAAATAAAAAAGTGTTGCCCTGACGACTATGTCTGCTTTAATGCTATTGGGCAAGTCATGGTAAATCTGTCCAGTAAAGAACACCCTGCTTTTCACATTGGATAAACGAGACCATCGTCATTAAGCACCCACCTAGAACCCCACCCATTGTGCAATGTCAATTCTGCATTACTCTGAAATGTTTTGCCACAAATTGATTCATTGCAATAACTGACCACTAAAAAAAATGTCTATTTAGCATATCCCTGATTTTAGTAATGGAATTTTCATTTCGTTTTTATCACTTCATTTAACAGTATTTAGAAATAATTATGTTTCAGCTCAGTCCTGACCTAATTTGAGTTTTTTAATCTATATAGGTCAAATGTATATTCTGCATATGATATAAAAATGCTTTGAAGATGTTTGCGCCAAAGCCTGCTTCATTCATATTGATCAGCAGAAAAATGCATGACAGTCAGATACAATGTTACACTCCATTTGTCAACCTAACCTAGTTACTGTCTCACCACCTCCAAGCTGCTTCAAAGAAACCCATACAATCGATAGGCCTAGCTCTATAGAGCACACAATATAAACCCTGTGGCAAAAGTGTAATCTATTCTATAGAGCACACAATATAAACCCTGTGGCAAAAGTGTAATCTATTCTACATTCATTCTTGTGATTAGTTCAACCTTGCAGAATGAAGGCCCTCCCATCCACTGAGAGAGATCCCCCTATGATCCACTGTTATTATCATTGATTGTTTAACTAATAGTCAAATGTATGACCCCAAAAAAACATCTGGGTCAGAGGGTTTAGACCCTTACTGTCATGCGGAGCGGAACAGGTGAAATCAAGAGCAGACTCAGACGAGGAGACTGGGATGAGGTAACCATGGTATTTATTGAAACACGGGAGGGGGAAGATTGAGTGCAGGTCAGGGGAAGCTTGGGCGGGTTGCAGGAAACCAGATGCGGAGGCTGAGGGTGAGGCGAGAGGTGTTGGGAGGTCCGGAGGGGAATCCAAGGGAGCGTAAAATGAGGAATCCAGGACAGAGTAGCAGGACTGATGAGAAGTTGGACTGGAGACAGGGACCAGAGTCAGAGCAGGCAGAACTATAGCGGAGAGGAAAACAGCATCAGGCAAGGGAAACCAGGAACAAACAGCTGGAAACATGGACAGACTGAGCAGAGATTACAATCTGGCAGTGTGGAGGTGGCAGGACTGAGTATTTGTAGTCTTGACTATGGAACAGATTGCAGCTGGTGGGGATCTGCTCTGACTCGAGCACACCTGTCTCTGCCCACACAATCACACACACACACGCACACACGCACGCACACACACACACACACACACACACACACACACACACACACACACACACACACACACACACAGGAGTGGCGGCTGGTCAAGGCGACACAGGATGAGCACTAGAGGGCGTGACAGGACTAGATGTGACGTTTTCTTATTTAAGGTTGCTGCCTCTATCATCGGCAAGCCTATATCTGACCTTTTTAATCTGTCTCTCCTCTCTGGGGAGGTTCCCATTGCTTTGAAGGCAGCCATGGTTCGTTCTTTATTTAAAGGTGAGATCGAGCTGATCCTAACTGTTATAGGCCTATTTCTATTTTGCCCTGTTGGTCAAAGTGTTGGAAAAACCTGTCAATAATCAACTGACACTGCTTTCTTGGTGTCTATAGTATTATCTCTGGTATGCAATCTGGTTTCCGCTCAGGTTATGGATGTGTCACTGCAACCTTAAAGGTCCTCAATGATGTCCCCATTGCCCTTGATTCTAAGCAATGTTGCGCTGCTATTTTTATTGACTTGGCCAAAGCTTTTGATACGGTAGACCATTCCATTCTTGTGGGCTGTCTCTGAGGGGTCTTTGGCCTGGTTTGCTAACTATCTCTCTCAAAGAGTGCATTGTATAAAGTCAGAAAATCTGCTATCTCAGCCACTGCCTGTCACCAAGGGTGTACCCCACGCCTTTCTCAATTTACATCAACAACATAGCTCAGGCAGTAGGAAGCTCTCTCATCCATTTATATGCAGATGATACAGTCTTATACTCAGCTGGCCCCTCCCGGGTTTAAACTCTCTACAACAAAGCTTTCTTTCTTAGTGTCCAACAAGCTTTCTCTGCCCTCAACCTTATTCTGAACACCTCCAAAACAAAGGTCATGTGATTTGGTAAGAAGTATGCCTCTCTCTCCATGGAAGTGATTACTATCTCTGAGGGTTTAGAGCTTGAGGTACTCACCTCATACAAGTACTTGGGAGTATGGCTAGACGGTACACTGTCCTCACTCCCCCCTATCTGAGATATCTACTGCAGCCGTCATCCTTCACATACAACACCCGTTCTGCCAGTCACATTCTGTTAAAGGTCCCCAAAGCGCACACATCCTTGGGTCGCTCGTCTTTTCAGTTTGCTGCAGCAAACACTCAAACTGGACAGTTTTATCTCAGTCTCTTCATTCAAAGACACAATCATGGACACTCTTACTGACAGTTGTGGCTGCTTTGCGTGATTTATTGTTGTCTCTACCTTCTTGCCCTTTGTGCTGTTGTCTGTGCCCAATAATGTCTGTATCCTGTTTTGTGCTGCTACCATGTTGTGTTGCTACCATGTTGTTGTCATGTTGTGTTGCTACCATGCTGTGTTATTATGTGTTGCTGCTGTGCTACGTTGTTATCTTAAGTCTCTCTTTATGTAGTGTTGTGTTGTCTCTCTTGTCTGATGTGTGTTTTGTCCAATATTTTTTTTTACATTTATAATTAATTTATTTAAAAAATGCATCCTCCCGCAGTAGGCCGTCGTTGTAATAAGAATTTGTTCTTAACTGACTTGCCTAGTTAAGAAAGGTTATATAAAATCAAACAAATAAAATGTAGGCCAGGTACAAGTGTCATTGTGATTATTATTTGTATTCATTTCAAGATATTCTGTTGCTTGTTTTAATATTTATGGTCAGTCGCAGCCTGACCACATTCAGTTATAAAAGCACTGTTCAATATGGGTGCCTTCATCAACATGGGTAGACTTAAATAGCTGATATTATTGATCAAATGTTTGACTGCACCAACTAAACTTGAATTGGTGGTTGTTGTAGAACTACTGTCTGTGCTGCTGATAATAGAGGCCCAATGACTCAAGCCTAGATCTAGGACAGGGAGCAACAGACACCCAACCCTCAAGCCCCCATCCTCCCTTGGTCCATCCGTTGCTAGGTGATGAATAACGGGGTTGCTTGGTTACAGGCCAAGTATCCACATAAACCGTCTTTATCTGTTGGTCACATGACCAAGCTTGAATAGCAGCAGCAGTAAAAAAGGAGTAGGACACAGCTGCCCCGGTGGGGGATGTGACTGAGGCTTCCCTCCAAGTCCAAGTTCCTTGTTTTTCTTTTCTCTTATACTAAGGTATAGAGGACACAGTTAAAACCTCCTTTCTCTATCTATGGTAGGATGAGCTGGGGAAGAACAAACTGTGGTGGAAAGAATTGTGATAAGGATGGGTGAAACCTTAACTTTTAACAAACAAATGCCAAACAATGCATGTGGTAAGGCAGTTTAAACGAACCTTTTGAGGCATTGCTATGGCTTCATGATTTGTTTGGATAAGGGGGAAAAAATGTCCATAAAAAATAATTGTATGTCATTCAACATGCAGCAGCGAAGTGGAAAGGCTCAGGGGCAACCCTGGTTGCTAACCACATGGGACTCAATGGCAACTATACACTATCCCCATAGGGTTATAAATTATATCCCCATTATCTGCTCCAGAAGTCACTGAGAGAAGAGCACTAGAAAAACACAACGTTGTTTATCATGAAAACGTCTATTTTTATCACCTCTATAAAAAAAAAGCTATTTAAGATTTATGCCCTACAGTGGAATATGTTTTTTAAGCATGAACGGCAATAAGAAGTAAGCCACAGATACTGTAGACATGGCTGTTGATTTCAAAATCCACTTTTGAAAGCTTTTATCATAATCACAAAGTCCTTAAAGCTTTAATATGTTCACAGAGATAACCAGTATAGGCCAACAACTGCTTTTGGACTACATTGGAAAACCATGAGTGCGATCCATAGATTCCATAGTGGACCACTCCCAACCAGCTGCTCTTTAACTTCAGGGCTCCTTGTCTGTCATCTGTTGCGGTGTGGGAATTGTATAGGCATGAGACCACACGTCTTGTCCGCTCCTTCTACAGTGGACCTAAATCACACTCACACTTTACTGTATTAACACACAATTGACATTCATCTTTGTTTCTTGGTAGCTTACCCAGTGAGCAAAACTGGTAAAAAATATGTGATTTCAACCCGTTTTTCTGTTCAAATGAAGTCTTTTCAACCAGTTTTGCTCACAGGGTATATTTAGAATATTCCAAAATAAAGCTCTAAAGACAAACTAATTGCTTGTTTCAGATACTTTTGAGTGGATTTTACAGAGGGGCTGTATCAAAGCAATTATTCACTTTACAGAATTTTTGTTGTTTTTGTATGATTTCACCTTTATTTAACTAGGCAAGTCGGTTAAGAACTTACAATGACTACCAGACAAAATCCAGCACTCAGGATAGTCTGACAATGCAGGCTTTTCAACCCTGGGTTGTTGTGTAAATCCTTCAGGACAGTCTGTGTGGTGATGCAGACTTATCAGGGAACTCAGACCTGAGCCCTTGAAATCAATACATGTTTGGCCATTATGGCTATATTCAATTGGATAGATAGCAGAAAGAAAAAACGCTTCCATAACAACGAATACACTCAGGCCAGCCCAGTGCATTCAGGATCAAGACACGGTGATCACGTGGCTAGCCCAGAGAATATAGGACAAAGAGGGAGGAGAGATAGGAGGAGAAAAATAGGCTTCAGCAGCATCATTGGACCACTGGCTCAGCTTCAGTGAGATTAGCGTCCTTCCCCTATTCTGTCATTTTAAATTATTTATCTGGTACTGTTCCCCAAAAGGACGTTGGACATAAATCTATATATAACCATAATTTAAGATGTGGGTATGTGTTTTAGGTTGTCCTATAGTGATAGATTGGAAGATTTCTTTGAGCATTCTGACCTTCAGTAACTTCCAACACTCCCATTGATTTGCAGTCAATAATCCTAATGCTAAAACTGTCCCTACACCTAAATATGGGATTGCTCAATCTCAAGTGTATTCGTGATAAGATGCATTTTTAATTGGGGTGAACTATATATTCGAAAAGCGTGACACAGGACATAGGGTCAATTCACTACCTTTTCCATTCCCTGAATTACATACCATTTAATAATTATCATAATGGACAACTCGAAAAAATATACAATTAGCATAAAAGCTTCGTTTTAAAAATGTCATTTTCACACTCATATAGGCGAATTACACAACGCACACTGCCTGTGCATAAATCTGGAAGCGCCGCCCCTCTACATCAGCAGTTGTTGCGTCGACCCTGACGGACAGAGAATACACTTATTCATTCAGACACAAATAGGGATCTCTCTGCGTATTGCTTTGTGTTTTCCCTTATTGTTCGATCCTCCTTAGAAAACATGGTAAGTCATGTTGTTTTTTTCAGCAATAATAAGCCTGAAATAATTACGTTTTTGATGTTTTCTAATGAGAATTTATACAATTATGAGACAATATTACACCCTAATTGTGGCTATCTATATGGGTCGATTCTTATTGTCTCGGACAATGAATTCTGGATTGGGGGGATTTTGAGCATTTTCGTGCAGAATATTTGTTTAGACTGCGTTAGCGTTTGGAAATGGTATTGCATGCTATTTCGGTTTAATACAAGGGTATTACATAAATTGGCATGGCAGTGGAATGAAAGAACAAGGGCACTATATTTTGCATGCAGAAGTTATGCTAGCTATTGAAAACATGAATTATACAATGTTCATCATAGGCAGCAACATTTATTTATCCAGGAAATTGATTTAAAATGGTAATAAAATGGGATTATATTCTCACTGTCATTCATTGTGTTGCTAGGTGTGGGAGGGCAGACTGGGTGGGGACAGAAGGGGAATATATGTCTCTCTTCTGTAACAAATGTCTAACATTATGTCTAGTTTAACCCTGAAAATAAACCTATTCCTCTCCAGATGCCAGCTGCATTTTAATTCCTTAGTGATGTAATATGACTTTCTTGTCAGTTTAATAATGGTCATATGTTCATAGATGGCAAGATTCCTCTGCTATTGGTCTTTATTTATACTGTTCTTCAGTTTACATGTAGACTACCCAGTCTTCCACTAGGTGGTGTTTTTGGCAAGTGTACATTTTTGTCAAATGTACTGTAATTCTGCTACATTAAAACCTCTTAAAGGATCGGCCCAGTTAAAAAAAAAATCGCCTAAAATTATATACCCAAATCTAACTGCCTGTAGCTCAGGACCTGAAGCAAAGATGTGAATATAATGTAGGAGAATTTAACACATTATATCTGGTAAAAGATAATACTAAGAGAAAACAGCGTTTAATTTTTTTTGCACCATCATCTTTGAAATGCAAGAGAAAGGCCATAATGAATTACTCTAACCCAGGCGCAATTTAGACTTTGGCCACTAGATGGTTTTAATCTGATCCAATGTACTATTGCATATATGTTCAAACTGTTGTATCAAGACTGCCCAAATGTGCCTAATTGGTTTATTTATACATTTTCAAGTTCATAATTGTGCACTCTCCTCAAACAATGGCATGGTATTCTTTCACTGGAATAGCTACTGTAAATTGGACAGTGCAGTTAGAGTAACAAGTATTTAAGCTTTCTGCCCTTATCAGATATGTCTATGTCCTGGAAATTGTTTTTGCTTCTTACAACCTCATGCTAATCACATTAGCCTACATTAGCTTAACCATCCCGAGGATGGGACACCGATCCTGTAGAGGATTAAGTATTTTTCCATTTATTTTCCAGCGTGAGTGTATCTCTGTCCATGTGGGTCAGGCTGGAGTCCAGATTGGCAATGCCTGCTGGGAGCTCTACTGCCTGGAACATGGGATCCAGCCTGACGGACAGATGCCCAGTGACAAGACCATCGGAGGAGGAGACGACTCCTTCAACACCTTCTTTAGTGAGACTGGGGCTGGAAAGCATGTCCCCAGGGCTGTGTTTGTAGACCTGGAGCCCACAGTCATAGGTAAGCTTCCTGGTTCTCATTCAATTGAAATAAAGTTATGTCAAAAAGGATTTCCTCTGCTTTCTTGAGCTCCTTAATGAGCTGTTCATTTTCTCTCCTCAGATGAGGTGCGCACTGGGACCTACCGCCAGTTATTCCATCCTGAACAGCTCATCACTGGCAAAGAGGATGCTGCCAACAACTACGCCCGTGGACACTACACTATTGGCAAAGAGATCATTGACCTGGTGTTGGACAGGATCCGCAAACTGGTGGCTATCTCAGAATGAATGAATTACATATTTGATCAACTATCTGATCAGAATGTGGAAATCTGTTGTCCTCCTTTTATTGACATATTTCTCTTTCTCCTCAGGCTGACCAGTGTACAGGCCTTCAGGGCTTCCTGGTTTTCCACAGCTTTGGAGGTGGCACCGGCTCTGGTTTCACCTCTCTGCTGATGGAGCGCCTGTCTGTTGACTACGGCAAGAAGTCCAAGCTGGAGTTCTCCATCTATCCAGCTCCCCAGGTGTCCACAGCTGTGGTGGAACCTTACAACTCCATCCTGACCACCCACACCACCCTAGAGCACTCTGACTGTGCTTTCATGGTGGATAATGAGGCTATATATGACATCTGTCGTAGGAACCTCGACATTGATCGTCCCACCTACACCAACCTCAACAGGCTCATTAGCCAGATTGTTTCCTCCATTACTGCTTCCCTTCGATTCGATGGTGCCCTCAATGTTGATCTGACAGAATTCCAGACCAACTTGGTGCCCTATCCACGTATTCATTTTCCTCTGGCTACCTATGCCCCAGTCATCTCTGCAGAGAAGGCTTACCATGAGCAGCTCTCTGTCTCTGAGATCACCAATGCCTGCTTTGAGCCGGCCAATCAGATGGTGAAATGTGACCCTCGCCACGGCAAGTATATGGCTTGTTGCCTTCTGTTCCGTGGTGATGTGGTGCCCAAAGATGTCAATGCTGCTATTGCCACCATCAAGACCAAACGTTCTATTCAGTTTGTTGACTGGTGCCCAACTGGTTTCAAGGTTGGCATCAACTATCAGCCTCCCACTGTAGTCCCTGGTGGAGACCTGGCCAAAGTCCAGAGGGCTGTGTGCATGCTGAGCAACACCACTGCTGTGGCAGAGGCCTGGGCTCGTCTTGACCACAAGTTTGACCTGATGTACGCCAAACGTGCCTTTGTGCACTGGTATGTGGGTGAGGGCATGGAGGAGGGAGAGTTCTCTGAAGCCAGAGAGGACATGGCAGCCCTGGAGAAGGATTACGAGGAGGTAGGGGTCGACTCCATTGAGGGGGAGGGAGAGGAGGAGGGAGAGGAGTATTGAAATGTCCCTGCAGGCAAGACATTGTCGAACATTGTTACTGTTGCATGATCTGATTATGATACCTAATAAAATATTTAATTAAATTAGCCATTTGTGCTCTTGGTCTTTATTCACAACATTATTTTGACAAATAGAAAGACAATAGTGCAGTTTGGGGGGATTTTAATGGGGGAAAAGATATTAAAATGTATAACTTCACCGTCGTTTCCACTAATATTCACTGGTCAAACCTCCAGTATAAAACTGTTAAATCAATGTTGGTCTTACCATACATATGCTCTTTGAAAATGTTTAGTTTGAGGGAAATAAGCCAAATTACACACAGTTAAAAAATAAATGTATAAAAAGTATAAAACAAAAAACAAAACATGTCAGATGACTATATGTGCAAATAAAATGTTTCTTGGGCTGTTGTTTTGTGTGTATTTGGCAGTTGAATGGGTTGTTGTTGTCCATTCACACAAGCCTGTCATCGAGCAGTGGGCTGTTCTCTACAGGAGCCTGTCGACTCAGAAGATTCCAAAACAGCAGAGGTCCAGAGCTCCAACCAGGACTGCTCTCAGCGCTCTGGGAGGAGGAGCCAACCACAGACTCCTCCTTCAGAGGACGGTAGGCTTTGAAACGTCTGTGGAACAGAAAGAGAACATTAATTTACATATTTTTTTTTACTAAGCTCACTTGACAAAAATGTGTGAATCTTAACATGTCTCCCCTGGTGAAATAACGGATAAAAAAGGTCATTAGAAAGGTACTATCAATGGTACAATATGACGCATACAGTTGCCCTGAGACATGGCTGTACAGTGTAAACAGACACCATAAGTGTCATGCCTCAAAGCAAGCGTTACAGGTTATAGTTTGTGGTGATATGGAACCCTTCAGAAAGGTGTGACAAGTGTAGACCAATGTTGATGTGACTCACTTGTAAGTGTAGGCCACGGATCCAGTGACCAGAGCAACGATCAGGACCCCTATCACCATGGCTACAGTGCCCACTGAGGACAGACCGGAACCTGCCAGAACACAGACAATAATGTATGTAAAACAACTTCATATAACAACATCATTAAACAACATATTAAAATATATTAATTATTTTCTAAACAATAACAATACGTTTTGGACTGGAAGGCGTTGGACTGATTGTCCCTGGGACCCAGGTATGAGACATGGGTGGTGCTACCACCCAACATAGCCACCATACAGAGATGTGAAGAGCAGACATGTTACAGTACATACCCATGGTCACGCTAACTTTGGCGCTGGTGACTGCCAGACTGACATCATTGGTCATGGACACATTGATGCAGAAGATGCCAGAGTCATTGAAAATGTGGCGCAGTACCAGCTGGCACTCAGAAGAGGGCGACACTGTGTTACACATGGTGTGGACTGGCATCAGACAGTCTGCATCCGACACCAACATGCACACCTCTGTGGGAAGGCTTGGTGGAAAACAGACACAGGGTCAGAAACACTCAGTGCAACAATAGAAGCCGGTTTCCCAGACCCAGACTAATCTTGGACTAAAATACAATAATAAAAAATAATAATCCAGGACTAGGATTAATCTGGGGAAATGAAACTAGCCCTGGTGCTTAACTGGTGGGATTTTGGCCTGTATTCCTTATTGATTTGTCTGTGGGACATGATTCTGCTTAGGGAAATAATGACTGCTTTGATTCTTTGAGACAGTCACCCTTTAATTGCTTTGGTGCAGGAATGCTCACCTCCCATGGCAGGTGACAGTTAGATCCACTACATTTCGTTCAACCTCAAATGCATCAGTCTTGATCAGAGCATTGTCCACTTGCACTATCTTCAAACTCTCAATGCCCTCTGACAACAAAGACATAAAGACGGGATGTAATAATCCTCAATGTTAATCAAATCCAATATTAGGAAACCACAAGATGGAGATTTAGATGTCCTTAAGACAGTTGACTCACCAACAATGTCAATGCCAGCGCAGAAGGACCCATAGCGATAGATCACACAGTCATCATCCTTGGGTTTTTCACCTGCTTCACGCTTAACAACTATCACCACGGGATCTTGGGCCGTAGCGGCCTCCCCTGTATCAGGAGAAGAGTGACAATCCAACTATTTAAAACACCTTAGACATACCATTGATTCCCTTAATTCATCAATTAACATGTTAAGTAGGTGATTTGAACACACCAGCTGGCTCTACTTCAGAAGCAGCTGTTGTTGAACCAGCGGAGACAGTTGAGGTGTCAGGGTTGACCGGAGAAGGTGTCTTTGTGTGCTGAGCGGTGGAGGCTCCCACCTCAGTCGTGTCCTCCTGTGTATCAGTCTCAGCGGGGACTGAGGGGCCTACATTTACTGTAGCTCCCTGTGTGGCCGCCGTTACTGGAGCAGCTGACACAGCCGCAGCAGGAGCTCTCACTGGGGAGAGAAACATGACCATTCAATTTCCTATTTTCTTGGTCAGTTCTGGCATAGCCTACTACGTTTTGGGTGAATGTCAAAAGTATTTCCCCCACGATTCATCACGTCCTCTCTCCTTGACGAGACTAAGGATGCAAGGAACCCAAGTAAAGCCTTTTGACATTTACTTCTGGACTACAGCGTTTCAAGATGAGAATTACCTGTCGTGCCTGCCAGGTTGGCAGGCCCAATAGTGACAGTGCTACCAGTGGGGATAACACCAGCTGGTGTGGCACATGCTTTATCAGGGATAACGGCCTGTACAACCACCCGGGGCTTGAAGCCGCCAGCCACTATGTAGGTATGGGTGACAGTCAGCTCTCTGGAGATGAGAGCTCCGCTGCTGTCACCAAAGTCCCAGTTGTATGTGATGTCAGCGTCACTCAGGTACTCGCTGGGATCGTGGAGACTGATGGTGAAGGCTATCGCTCTGTTCTGGACGAAGCTCAGGTCTGCCTCGTTGACGTCGTTCACTTGGCTCATCGAGACGGCAAAGGGGATTTGATCTAAAGAAACAGAAATAAATACCCTCAAGTAACTTCTAGTAGCAAGTATTGTTGTTTTCTACGTAGTTGAATAAACATATGCATTTTAAAATAGTACTAAAATGTGTTCATTCATTCACTCATTAAGTCATTCAATTTGTTCACTCATTCATTCTACTAACCAGTGATGGAGAACTGTGTGGAGGCGTATCCCAGAGGGATGAACTTCTCGTGGCTGCGGTAGTGGTAGATGACAATGTCCACTATGTAGGAACCCAGAGGGACATTGTCTGTCCCGATGGTGAGGGAGGAGGAGGGGCCATCAGACACCTGCCAGTACTGACCTGTGAGGCAAAGCAAAGGAAACAGCTTTGCATGCTTATAACAGTGTTATTACATGGTTATTACACATTTATAACATTCCTACAAGACAAAGTGAAACACGTTAACGTGAATACTGTAGGCCGAATAGATGAGAGTGCTTGCAGCTGTACTTACCCCATGTCTTCCATACAAACACATACGGAGGGGGTTTGTCACCACCCTTCCTGAAAGGTGTGCCGTCGGGAAAGACTCCGTTCCACTCCGTGTTCTGTGCAGGATACACTGGCTCAGACTGATGGTAGTGTGTTCCTAGAGGAAAACAGAGTTGGTTTCCGCTTTGTCTTTAGACAGAGGAGTATGTACTATGAATATGTCGTATCTAACCTCAAAACGTTAATTTTTGCAGACAGTAACTTGGCACTGTAGTTTCCAAAAGGAAAGAACCATACAGATATTGTAGACTGTCATGAATTATTACTGAACAATAGCTGTCCAGAAGCCAGCACTCATGCGAGATTTGGCTCTGGGCACCAAGATTACCGTATAAGTGACAAAAGCCCCATATATAGCCAAAATCGCTAATCTTGTTCACAAGACTCTTCCTCCCAATAAGCCTAGGGATGAGGTCATCAAAACCCAGTCAGTCCTCGAGGACTTACCATTGACGGTGAAGTCCTCGGCCCACACCACCTCTCCGTCGGGCATGACCTTCTGGTTGTGTGGGAACTGCAGCTCGATGGTAAAGGTCACCTTGGCTGCAGTCAGGGTCGGTGCGTCATTGCCCACAATGAACTTTACCTTGCCACCTGTTGAGAAGAATGTACACGTTGAATTGAATATCATAAGTATACTATTTCACAAGAACAATTGACTTACTTGACTTTAAACCCTTTTGTCCACAGAGATATTCCTGATAAATAAGAGGACATATGTTATTTAACCATCAGTGTATTTAACATTGTGTTGAGACAGAAGAAAATTGTGCATACCTTTCCAAGAGTCTTTGTAGCGAGGGTCTTCATCTTTCCACACCGGATACATTTTCGTATTCCATGATGGATATCGTGTGAAGCGACTTTTGGGCTCTGGAATATAAATCATAGAAATGACATCAGTAAAATGCATGCACAGTCAGCATTTATTCATTAGAGTTGAAAAGGCAGGAGATGGTCACACTTTCGGTTGCAACCAAAGGAGGGGGCTTAGCTCTGACCTAGGTGACTGCTTATCCCAAAAGCTCTACAATCCCCCTCAATCCTATTCATGTGACTGTCAGCTGAGTGTGTACCATAACTTTACTACAGATTAGGGCTAAGGGAGAGGATTGTCTTTGACATAAGGACCAAAGAGGTCAAACTGTTTATATTTAATTGCACTGATAAGCACAGACTATTTTCATAAATGCATTTTTTAAAAAAATCAATAATCCCCCCAAAAAAGACAAATCAAAATGATAAATCTGAGTTAGATTTACCTCTGGTCATCCATACACGCCACCCTATAGCCAAAATCACAAAATAATGATATCCCAATTGGGGGAGACTGTAAAGTGATTATCAAGGATATGATTGTTAGAAGGCTACTGTAATGTGCAATGATCCCACCATCGGTACATCTTACTGTAAAGTCAAGAATTTAGAGCCGCTGACTGATACTCTCTATATTGTTCGGAATGAATGCAAACTACCGATTGGTGACAAAGGAGACCCTTCTCTCTTGTGCTTTAACTATTTTATTTAAAATCTCATGCGACTTGCACAATGTTGAAGGTTAGTGCATTGAATCTTCCTAGAGGCCCTATTACTGCAATGATGCTTCCCCATAAAATCAAGGACTAATTCATATTTGTGCAATGTTTGCAAAGTATGTGGAGAATAAAATTTACAATCTTAATTGAAACGGTTTTTTGTCCAGGACTAGGCTTAATCTGTGTCTGGGAAACTGACCCTGTGTCATGCAAAGGACACATAGTGCTGCACTGAGGAGCCACTGTCATAAGAGTGGCTAAAACAATACCAGATGCAGTGTTTCGCAATACGCAGCACTACTGAAAGGTTTGAATGAAACAAGTGTTACTAAATTATTATCATATTGTGAAATACTGACATGCCACAGCCTGAGGTAAGAAATAATGCCTTATTGTAACTTCAAAATATACTTTCTTATAAACATAAAATCTAAGTATACCAGATTATCTGGTATACATAATGATATCCAGAGTGGCTGTACATATGTAGCATCTTAATTTGATCACCATGCAGGAAATGTAAAGCTTGTAGTGTATTTTAGGTTTAAAAAGGCTTTTGAAGTTTGTAATTTCCACTTTGAAATATTAGACTTGATTTTCCCTTACGAAAAATGTGTCAACCCCCACAAACATGTCCATTAATTATAATACACACAATAATTCACATTTCCTGTTGCTGCAGGATAATTTTCCTGCTGTAGTAAACTGGCTTAAATTAAGATCCTACATCTGTACTTACTTGCTGCAGCAGATGAAAACAGTGCCAGCAACAACACTGCAAGAACTGTCCCCGTCTTCATTCTAAGAGTGCACGCTTCCTTTCCACATTAAATATGGAATATCCCTTTTCTTCTCCTCCAGTGCAGGTCAGAACAAATTCACCAGACCATTGTGATTCCTGGCTTTATAAATTCTTTAATCTCTGGCCTCACAGCAGTAGTACTAAACCCCTCCTACCCCACTGAAACTGTGGTCCCACCTCCCCAAAGGCAGTGGTGTAAAGTATTAAGTAGTACTTTCAAGTATTTTTACTTAAGTAGTGTTTTGGGGTATCTGTACTTTACTATTTATATTTGTCAACTTTTACTTGACTGTATTTCAAAAAAAAAATTATGTACTTTTTACTCAATTCATTTTCCCTGACACCCAAAAGTACTCGTTACATTTTGAATGCTTAGAAGGACATTGTCTAATTCACACACTTGTCAAGATAAAATCCCTGGTCATCCATACTGCCTCTGATCAGGTGGACTAAACACATGCTTCGTTTGTAAATGGGTGTGAGTGTTGGAGCTTGCCCTTAACCATCCATAATTATTTGAAATTGTGCCGTCTGGTTTGCTTAATAAAGGAATTTGACATTATTTATACTTTTACTTTTGATAAAGTATATTTTAGCAATTACATTTACTTTTGATCCTTAAGTATATTTCAAACCAAATACTTTTACTCAAGAAGTATTTTACTGGATGACTTTCACTTAAAAGTCATTTTCTATTAAGGTATCTTTACTTTTACTCAAGTATGACAACTGGGTACTTTTTCCACCACTGCCCAAAGGCACTTGTGACATGTGTGGCTTTTCTAGAACAGTATAGCAGGGCTCATTTACATTAGGCACACAACAAAAAGGGGATTCAAATATATTTTACATACACATTTTGGTTGACCTGTGTAGAACATGTCTACAAGGTTTCAGGAGATACCTGAATATATGAGACGATTAACTTGTCTGCTAACACATGATAATATCTGGGGAGTGATATACATCACAGTTAAAAAAGAAGACATGACTCAAACATAATACACCTGTAGTGATTATTTCCCACAAGGCTGTGCAGTCTTGGGACCCATGAAATTGTCTTTCTTCCTCTTGGTCTCCATACTGTAGCCACATACACTCACCATTACCTACACATACAGTATAAGTCAACTTAGATTCATATAGTATACATTACTGTGATATATTATGGATGGGTGTAACAACTTGTGAAATCAGTCTACATTCCCAAGGCTGTGGGGCTCTGTTAGTCTTAGGATAGGATACCAAAGGTTCATGCTGCCTTGTGAATGAATTGTGATAGTGCATATGGGGCAATACTATGGTATGTACAGTAGATATGCACTTCTTATAGGCTACTGTATAATGAAAAGTGCTTTACAAATGTAATAAATAATTATTATTATTGAAATTGCTGGAGTAGCAAGAATGTTTCAAACTTTCATTAAAATTGGGTAACTACATGTGAAAACTTATGTGCTCCCATCTTAAAATACCACCAGATCCATTGCATTGAGGCTAATCTGGACTCCGTCCCAAAGACTACTGTCCCCAATGATTTAAGAGATTTACCCTCAAATACTTTCAGCTCTATTCTAATGAGGATATTCAGTACTAAAATGGTCTAATAATCTGAGCAATAATGATCAAATCCTATCACTCATAACAGTAGTAAGAACACTCGATGAGATATACAGTACCAGTCAAAAGTTTGGACACAAACTTTTACATTGTAGAAGAATAATAGGGAAGACATCAAAACTATGAAATAACATATATGGAATAATGTAGTAACCAAAATAAACTTTGACAAATCAAAATATATTTTATATTTGAGATTCTTCAAAGTAGCCACCCTTTGCCTTGATGACAGCTTTGCCCACTATTGGCATTCTCTCAACCAGCTTCATGAGGAATGCTTTTCCAACAGTCTTGAAGGAGTTCCCACATATGCTGAGCACTTGTCGGCTGCTTTTCCTTCACTCTGCGGTGCAACTCATCCAAAACCATCTGTTTGGTTGAGGATGGGTGATTGTGGAGGACAGGTCATCTTATGCAGCACTCCACCACTCTGCTTGGTCAAATAGCCCTTACACAGCCTGGAGCTGTGTTTTGGCTCATTGTCCTGTTTAAAAACTAAATTATAGTCCCATTAGAGTAAACAAGATGGGATGGCATATCGCTACTGTGGTAGCCATGCTGATTAAGTGTGCCTTGAATTCTAAATAAATCACAGACAGTGTCACCAGCAAAGCACCCCCACACCTCCTCCATGCTTCACAGTGGGAACCACACATGCAGAGAGCATCCATTCACCTACTCTGTGTCTCACAAAGACACAACGGTCAGAAACCAAAAATCTCAAATTTGGACTGCAGACCAAAGGACAGATTTCCAACGGTCTAATGTCCATTGCTCGTGTTTCTTGACCCAAGCAAGTCTCTTCTTACTGGTGTCCTTTAGTACTGGTTTCTTTGCAGCAATTCGACCATGAAGGCCTGATTCACACAGTCTCCTCTGAACAGTTGATGTTGAAATGTGTCACTTGAACTCTGTGAAGCATTTATTTGGGCTGCAATCTGAGACTGGTAACTTGAATGAACTTTTCCTGTGCAGCAGAGGTAATTTTGGGTCTACCTTTCCTGTGGCGGTCCTCATGAGAGCCAGTTTCATCACAGCGCTTGATGGTTTTTGCGACTGCAATTGAAGAAACTTAAAGTTCTTGACATGTTCTGTATTGACTGACCTTGTCCTAAAGTAATGATGCACTGTCATTTTACCAAATAGGGATATTTTCTGTATACCCCCCTACCATGTCACAAACTGATTGACTCAAATGCATTAATAACCTCATTGGGATCGGTGTCCCCCCGCGGGACGGTTGAGCTAACTTAGGCTAATGTGATTAGCATGAGGTTGTCAGTAACAAAAACATTTCCCAGGACATAGACATATCTGATATGGGTAGAAAGCTTAAATTCTTGTTAATCTAACGGCACTGTCCAATTTACAGTAGCTATTACAGTGAAAGAATACCATGCTATTGTTTGAGGAGTTGCGCAATTATCAACTTGAAAATGTATTAATAAACCAATTAGGCACATTTGGGCAGTTTTGATACAACATTTTAAACAGACATGCAATGGTTCATTGGATCAGTCTAAAACTTTGCATATACACTGCTGCCATATAGTGACCAAAATCCTGGGTTGGAATAACACATTATGGCCTTTCTCTTGCATGTCAAAGATGGTACAAAAAAAATACTTAGAAAAAAACATGCATTTTTCTTTAAGTATTATCTTTTACCAGAGCTAATGTGTTATATTTTTTATTTCACCAGGTGGGCAATTTACAATTGCGACCTGGCCAAGATAAAGCAAAGCAGTGTGACACAAACAACACAGAGTTACACATGGAATAAACAAACGTACAGTCAATAACACAATAGAAAAAAAAGTCTATATACAGTGTGTGTAAATGGCATGAGGTGGTAAGGCAATAAATAGGCCATAGTGGTGACGTAATTACAATTTAGCAAATTAACACTGGAGTGATAGATGTGCAAGTAGAAATACTTGTGTGCAAGTAGAAGAGCAAAAAAGTAAATAAAAACAATATGGGGGTGAGGTAGGTAGATTGGATGGGCTATTTACAGATGGTCTGTGTACAGCTGCAGCGATCAATTAGCTGCTGAGATAGCTGATGTTTAAAGTTAGTGAGGGAGATATGTCTCCAACTTCAGCGATTTTTGCTATTCGTTCCAGTCAATGGCAGCAGAGTGGAACTGGAAGGAAAGGCGGCCAAAGGAGGTGTTGGCTTTGGGGACGACCAGTGAGATATATCTGCTGGAACGCATGCTACGGGTGGGTGTTGCTATGGTGACCAGTGAGCTGAGAAAAGGCAGAACTTTACCTAGCAATGACTTAGATGACCTGGAGCCAGTGGGTCTGACAATGAATATGTAACGAGGGCCAGCCGACGAGAGCATACAGGTCACAGTGATGGGTGGTATATGGGGCTTTGGTGACAAAACCGATGGCTCTGTGATAGACTACATCCAATTTGCTGAGTAGAGTGTTTGAGGCTATTTTGTAAATTACATCGCCAAAGTCGAGGATCGGCAGGATGGTCAGTTTTACGAGGGTATGTTTGGTGGCGTGAGTGAAGGAGGCTTTGTTGCGAAATAGGAAATTGAATCTAGATTACATTTTGGATTGGATTGTTTAACAGGAGTCTGGAAGGAGAGTGTACAGTCTAGCCAGACACCTAGGTATTTGTAGTTGTCCACATATTCTAAGTCAGAACCGTCCAGAGTAGTGATGCTAGTCAGGCGGGCGGGTGCGGGCAGCAATTGGTTGAAAAGCATGCATTTAGTTTTACTAATGTTTAAGAGCAGTTGGAGGCCATGGAAGGAATGTTGTTGTATGGCAAAGAAGCTCATTTTGAGGTTTGTTAACAGTGTCCAAAGAAGGGCCAGATGTATACAGAATGGTGTCGAATGCGTAGAGGTGGGTCAGGGAATCACCTCCAGCAAGAGCGACATCGTTGAAATACAGAGAAAAGAGTCGGTCCGAGAATTGAACCCTGTGGTACCCCCATAGAGACTGCCAGAGGTCTAGACAACAGGCCCTCCGATTTGACACACTGAACTCTGAGAAGTAGTTGGTGAACCAGGAGAGGCAGTCATTTGAGAAACCAAGGCTGTTAAGTCTGCCGATAAGAATACGGTGATTGACAGAGTCGAAAGCCTTGGCCAGGTCAATGAAGACGGCTGCACAGTACGGTCTTTTATCAATGGCAGTTATGATATCGTTTAAATCCTTGAGCGTGGCTGAGGTGCACCCGTGACCAGCTCGTAAACCGGATTGCACAGCGGAGAAGGTACAGTGGGATTCGAAATGGTCAGTGATCTGTTTATTAACTTGGCCTTCGAAGACTTTAGAAAGGCAGGGCAGGATGGATATAGGTCTATAACAGTTTGGGTCTAGAGTGTCACCCCCTTTGAAGAGGGGGATGACCGTGACAGTTTTCCAATCTTTAGGGACGATACAAAAGAGAGGTTGAACAGACTGGTAATAGGGGTTGCAACCATGGCGGCGAATCATTTTAGAAAGAGAGGGTCCAGATTGTCTAGCCCAGCTGATTTGTACGGGTCCAGGTTTTGCAGCTCTTTTATAACATCTGCTATCTGGGTGAAGGAGAAGCTGGGAGGCTTGGGCAAGTAGCTGCGGAGCTGTTGGCTGAGGTAGCCAGGAGGAAATCATGGCCAGCTGTAGAGAAATGCTTATTGAAATTCTCGATTAACGTGGATTTATCGGTGGTGACAGTATTATCTAGCCTCAGTGCAGTGGGCAGCTAGGAGGAGGTGCTCTTATTCTCCATGGACTTTACAGTGTCCCCAAACCTTTTGGAGTTAGAGCTACAGGGTGCAAATTTCTGTTTGAAAAAGCTAGCCTTTGCTTTCCTGACTGACTGCGTGTATTGGTTCCTGACCTTTTGGTTCCTGAAAGTTGCATATCGAGGGGACTATTCGATGCTAGTGCAGTCCATATTCTCCTACATTAACTTCATATTTCCACAAACTTCAAAGTGTTTCCTTTCAAATGGAATCAAGAATATGCATATCCTTGTTTCAGGTCCTGAGCTACAAGCAGTTAGATTTGGGTATATCATTTTAGGTGAACATTTAAAAAAAAAAACAGGGTCCGATCCTTGAGGTTTTAAGAAAGAAAAAAATTCCATAAATGAACTTTTAACAGGGCACACCTGTTAATTGAAATGTATTCCAGGTGACTATCTCATGAAGCTGGTTAAGAGAATGCCAAGAGTGTGCAAAGCTGTCATCAAGGCAAAGGCACATTTTGATTTGTTTAACACTTCATTAGTTACTGCATGATTTCATAGTTTTGATATCTTTACTATTATTCTACAATGTAGAAAATAGTACAAATTAAGAAAAACCCTTGAATGAGTAGGTGTGTTCAAACTTTTGACTGGTATTGTAGGTCTAATTAGGTATAACACAGGAATATATAATAAGTTGTACTAATTAGTGAATCGTTTCTGGGTCAACAGAACAATAAGTCATACAATGCTGCTAAGAGAAACTGTGCTTACAGGCAGGAAATATGGCAGGAATGTAATGTTAATAAGGATTACTGGGGCGCTTGTGATTTAAATTAATCCGGATTTGTCCTCCCCTCTATTTGAAACTATAACTAACAGTGTTACGTTTTTTTGTTAAATATTTTATGGTTAAATTGTGAGACTGTTCAAACTCCTTTTTGAACAATGTCACTATTCAGAGCAAAGCTATTTAAATTGATCTCTCTTAACTTCATTCCTAATTTAACCCTCACATCTAAGAAAAACTAGACTGTAAATGCTTAGGTTATTAGTGTATTTCAAAGATCTTTAAAAAAAAGAAATGAATTCTTTAATAGGTCAAGCAATTTAAAATAATGTAAGCAAATGCTTCTATCATGCCCAATAAAACATGCAAGTCCCTACTCAGATATCACTGTCAGGAGAGGTCGTGGAGGCAGTTGAGTCCATTGGTGAATCGGCATGGGGTGTCATCCCACTCTGAGCCAAAATGCTGGGCATCTCATCGTCAGACGACAGCGCAGCCAGGTGTGCAGTGAATTCGCTGGGATTTGGACCAAACATATTCTTGTGACTCACAAGTTGTGAGGATGTTGGAGGACATCGACAGGCATTTTTTGGCAGGAATGCAATTGACTGGGGAGGATGGTTTTGTAATTACCTTCTGAAGAATCAAGGTCTTCCTGTGAGGTTTTTGCACCAGCGCCGCCTGAGGACACCATTCTCATCCAGTAGGTTATCATAGACCGTGTCCATGAGGCAATGTATTCCATCTTCAGGGATGACATCCAGATCCCTGGATATCCCTCAAAACCTTCAGTTGAGTCTGATTGTGCCTCCAAGTACAGTGGGGCAAAAAAGTATTTAGTCAGCCACCAATTGTGCAAGTTATCCCACTTAAAAAGATGAGAGAGGCCTGTAATTTAGACCTGGAAAGTAAGCCTGCAAAGTTCTGTCAATCTCTGGAGTAGATTGCAACTCCTCCCCCTTTGGCAGTTCTATCTTGACGGAAAATGTTTTAGTTGGGTATGGAAATCTCTGAATTTTTGATGGCCTTCTTAAGCCAGGATTCAGACACGGCAAGGACTTCAGGGTTGGCGGAGTGTGCTAAAGCAGTGAGTAAAACAAACTTAGGGAGGAGGCTTCTAATGTTAACATGCATGAAACCAATGATTTTTCGGTTACAGAAGTCAACAAGCATATCCATCAACAAGATACATTCCTAGTATCATTTGCCGTGCCGTCTCCAAAGGGATGTCAAACAGCCATCATTGCTGTGAGCAGTCTTCTGGGTGACATGGAGACAACTGTGATTGCCAGTGCTCCCTATTATTGTACTACCAGAGCAGATATGGAAGAAATGCTCTCTCAGGCAACAACAGAGCACTCCGCGAAAACAATGGCCTCAACAAAAGTTGAGGCGATTCCCGATGATTTGGTGGAAAAATGTAATTGACATATGTAGTGAAATGGATTTAGCTGGCCAGCTACCACTACATGACAATACTGTGGAAGGTCCATCAAATGTTCCTGGACCAATTCAAAGCAACCTTTTTGGATCTGATGTAAGCCTCACTGAATCACAGATCCCTCCGGTAAAGGTTGAAGACCATAAGGTAAAGTCAATTGTGATGCAAGGGGGAACATTCGTGTCTCCTGGTGAGAAGACAACTGATGAGAAAAGAGAGGTAATTTTGAACAATGTTTTTGACTCAAAGAAACCTTCCCCTGGAAGGAAAGCTCAGCAGGCCACCAGAAGCACCTCTTTCCATAACCTCGATCTCACCCTTGAAGATGGAGTTCTTGACTACATCAGCAAAGATCTTTTCAAAGAAAGCCTGGCCCACTCGATGAGGAATGATGTAAGACGCTCCGTCTCTTTGCCTCAATTTGTATCAGGGAACATCAAAAGTGATGACAGCTTGGAGTGAGAAATAATGATTTGGTTTATGTTGAAAAGTTTATCCAGAAAACGGAGCAAAGACCAGGCCTGTCAGCTGACTGAGAATGCCATTTCACTCACCCCCCCAACTGGAGTCTGCCGCCATAGAATTGATCATCAAAGTTCTGGAGCAGGTCAAGACTAAAATGATTGATAATATTAGACAGAATCCTCCCAACAGAGCAATTTCCCCAAGGCAAGTCAGACTGCCATCAAAGCTGTGAGCAGCATTTCGGGAGGTATGGGAACTTCCCTCATCGCAAGTAACACAGTTAATTCCTGCTATCGCCGGACTCAATCCCGACCTAGACAATGTCACATACAGTGGGGCAAAAAAGTATTTAGTCAGCCACCAATTGTGCAAGTTCTCCCACTTAAAAATATGAGAGAGGCCTGTAAGTTTCATCATAGGTACACTTCAACTATGACAGACAAAACCCTAACCCTGGCATGGTCTCCTCTGTATCATGGGTGGCTCTTCCTTAGATGAGTTTCCTATTACAAAAACACACAATACTGAATTGGATGTGATTTAGCATTCACTTTGCTATGAACATGCCAATATGCAGGCAGCAAACAATACTCAGAAATATCCTTCATAATTAAATTATGATTACTTAGTGGTGAAACTGACTTGCCTGACAGGGAAACTGTTTTCGTCACAGTTTTGGTGTGAGCAGCTAGGCGAGCGAGCTGGACAGGAGCTATAATAAAATAAATGAAAAGATGATATACAGCAAAAGACATTTGAACTGTATGTTGCATTTCACATAGGGATTTAAACATTGGTAACTGTAGCTAGGTTTCCATCCAATTGGCAACAGATTTTCATATTAACAATATGAGAATTTTCCAACCAGTCATGTTTTCCATCAAATGTACTTGTTCCATCCAGATATCTGTGCGTGATGACGTAAAAATACCTTTTGCAGGGTGAAATTCCCATGTACTGAATAAAAAACTAAGTTATTTTCATAGCATTTTCAACTCTACTGATGGTTATTTAGCGAGTGTGCCCAGTATTGGCACCTGCGCTCTAGTCGACAGCGTTATCTGCTTGAGCGCATGTTGGCTAGAGCGCATGTATAGCCAACATGAGATGATTTTTATGGACAAAAAAAAATAAATATTTGACAAACGGCAGCCAAGCATCAATTATTTATAGGAGCTTCAAATAGTGGTGCAGTGGTCTAAGGCACTGCTACGCAGTGCTGCAATGTCACTACAACCTGTGATTCGATCCCCATCAAATGTGCCAACTTGTCACAACTGGCCCAGCGTCGTCCGGATTGGGGGAGGGTTTGGCTGGGGGGGCTTTACAAGCTCATCATGCTCTAGCGACTCCTTGTGGCAGGCCGGGCACCGGCAGGCTGATTTCAGTCGTCAGTTGAACGGTGTTTCCTCCGACACATTTGTACAGCTGATTTCCGGGTTAAGCTTGGTTGAATGGAAACCTGGTAAGTGTGATGAATTCAAATAAAATTTTACCTGGTTTTCCAGAAATTTCTTCCAATAGATAATTTGGTTTAATAGCAGCCTCTCTCAACTTCTCAAACTCCTGGAGGTTTTTTAATTCCTCTTCCATTTTCCTCATCTGAATAGCCTGCTTTTGTTCCATGATGCACATTTTCTGTGAAGAGCATAATAAAACAATATACAGAGTAAAACAATAGCAGTGAAATATACCTTCAAATGTGTCAACTTAGCACCTATAAAAATGTGGGTAAAACCATTTCTTAATTTACTGACCTATTCAAACTTCAATACTTTTTGGGTTTAGTTTGTGAGGTATGAAGAGTCTGTGATATCATTACCTTTCTGTTGCACTTTTCTTTGGCCTCCTTCAGTTGCCTGGCCTTGTTCACATCATGCTTTACATCATTTTGAATGAGTTTCAGCCTGAATCGCTCCTTAGAAACCCAATACTCCTCAAACTCTCTCTCTGGGTCATACAATGCCGTTTGCAGGCCATCTTTGTGTCCCCTGACCCTATTAATACATTCAACAGATCAGTCATGTACTTGACATTTCTAACACAAGAGTAGGCATAACTCTACTATAAAGCTATAGAATTGTTGTCACTAGAGTAATGATATGCAATAACATGCAGTTCGACATTATTACCACTAGGAGTCAGCACTCACATTTGTATAAAGTGCATTTACATGCACTTCTTGCCTACCTGGAACAAATGGTTGACTGCAGATGCTTCATGTTCCGAGCTCCTTCTTCCAGTAAGTACTCTCTCATATCTTCTAGTAAAACATCATTAGGGATATGGCCTTCTTCATGTAACTGAACCATTCTCAGCATCTGTTTCTTCTGAAATAGGATAAAAGACATTTTCGTACAGTTTAGATACTTATCAGCCTAAGATATGCAGTACATGTTACAGTAGCATTGTTGTAAGAGTGATGAGTGAGCGTTTCACATTTTCACCTGTAAACAACTTCATGTGTGATCTCAACATGTGTGCTCTTTACACATTTCCGAAAACAGTCAAACTGCCCACATACCATCTTCTTGCTGTAGGTTTTGTCATGGTTTGTCTTGACCGTATCCAGGTACTGTTTGTATGTGTTATACTCCTTCAATGAGCATACAACCTTGAAGAGAGAGAATCAAAAGGTATCCTCCTATAATACTATTTCCTGGAGTTAACGATCAGTTAAGTTTACGGTCTCCTCCTGCACTGGTCAGAAAAAATATTTACTTTTTTTTTTTTTTTTTACTTACGTTGTCATCTTCAGTGATTTAAGTTTTGCTTCTTCAAATTGCCATGATCCTGATGGTAGTATTTGGGTCACGCAGACTATTGTACGTGGGCCTCATAACGTGACAGTTTGGGTCATTTAGGTTGAAATCAGACATAGGCTGATACAATTGAGGGAATCAGGACAACAATGGTAAAAATAATCTACATACTTCTACCATGCTACTGCAACATTCTACTCGATCCTGTTTGAAATGTACGTTCGGCTTACCTTTTTACCCAGGTTGGCTCTTGACATTGTAAAGGCAACCCCAGGTAGGAATGGAAGCCATGTCATTGCAGACAATCTGCTGCTCACTGACGGCTTTGTCTTTCTCATGATCTGTAGAGGCTTCCCTTTCGGTAGACGAGGTTGCTCCTCTGGTTGGGAGGTATCTGACTCCTAGGCACTGAGGCCTTTTCCTGAAAACAGCAACACAGCAGGGATGTATTTCATACAGACTCACCTGTGATAGTCCACCCAACATGCCATCATAGGCCGAAGCACGATGAACTACCGTGGCAATAGACTAAGTACCAGTCTGTTTGTGCTTTTGGTCGTGTTCCCCTGCTAAGACGTTGCTTACGCATGCCAGATCTTATAATGCCTGGATAGGTATTTTACATATCAGCTAACCACATCATATGTTACTAGCGGCACCCCACCCTATGGGCAGTAAATCATTGGATCTGATTCATTTGATTCAATGCAATTCAATCTTTGAAATGCATATTTATTTATGCTTATTAATAAGCCATTGTCAACTTCCCATCTATGGTTATTTTTGCTCACTGTCAATTGCGCACTGTCACCCTATTTTTACAAATGTTTGATTTCCTACAGTGGCCAGTGGAATGTAAGAGGACGACATTTAAAAAAAAAAAAGAAAATCAGGCACAACATTTTAAGAGAGCATTGTCAACATTGTCAAGAACCTGCCTGGGTAAAAAGGTAAGGAGGGAGTGCACAAAACATTAGGAACACCTGCTCTTTCCATGACAGACTGACCAGGTGAAAGCTATTATCCCTTATTGAGGTCACCTGTCAAATCCCCTTCAATCAATATAGATGAAGTGGAGAAGACAGGTTAAAGAAGGATTTTTAAACCTTGAGACATGGATTGTGTATGTGTGCCATTCAGAGGGTGAATGGGCAAGACAAAAGATTTAAGTGCCTTTGAATGGGGTATGCTAGTAGGTGCCAGGTGCAACACTGCTGGGTTTTTCACGCTCAACAGTTTCTCGTGTGTATCAAGAATGGTCTACCACGCAAAGGACATCCAGCCAACATGACACAACTGTGGGAAGCATTGGAGTCAACATTGGCCAGAATCCATGTGGGACACCTTGAAGATGTTACTAATGTTTTGTACACTCTGTGTACATTTAAACAGGATTAAGTAGAATGTTTCAGTATAATATTGATTTTTAAACTCTCCTTTTCCCAGTCTGTAATCCCCATATGTCCAAAAGCTGACCGCCATCATTCTCGTTCCCAAGAACTCTAAGGCTACCTGCCACAATGATCACCGCCCTGTAGCACTCACATCTATAATCATGAAGTGCTTTGAAAGGCTGGTTATGGCACACATCATCTCAGACACCCTAGACCCACTCCAATTTGCTTTATTGTTCCCCACGATGAAATCTGTGGATCCGTCTCAGTCCGTAAGTTTGTTCATACATTACACTGATTGGCCAGATAGTGGCTCTATAAGAAGATTGAAAAAACACACTTTGAAAGGTCACGCCCCTCACCACGTTTGACTTAAAGTCATGAAATTCCTTACATAGGTTCCTCTCCTCACGAGGAACCAATTTGCCTCAGTTGACCCACATAGAGATAGATAGAGTCATGTTTATATTTGTGATATTATAGCATCTCTGACAGCATGGGCAGCGCCAGAGGCTAAAACTGAGGAATTCCCACCCAGGTGACTACTTTAAAAATGTTGGAAGCCTGGTGGAAGCCCTGAATTGAGCTGCCCCCGCTAAAATAGCCTTTTGTCCACTAGAGGAGTCTATAATTCTCTATGGGAAACCCTACGGTCTGCCATGATGGATTTTCTGCCATTTATAATTTTGTGAGAAACACTACAAACGCTACTCTTCTGGCACCGAATGGACTATCTGCACGGAACTTGATACGTGGCATCAATGGACAAAGGTTTCTCTACGCAATATTTTCCAAACTAGTACCTAAAACAAAATGGCTGCTATTGGCCAATAAACATTCACATGGGCGTGGTCTGGCACATATGAAATCAATTAATGACATTCATATTGTCACAACATTTGGTACACATGTTGTAAACACGGTCAAGGCTCAACATATGCAAGAGCATTCAAATCGACCTCAGGGCAGCGCTATAACGGGCACGTTAATATCTCTTGATCTGTTTGACTCAGAGTGATGACATTTGGAACCCATGCTCAGGGATATGAGTCTAGCTAACCCACTCAATATATCATACTACTAGCCCGATTTTGACGAAACTTGGGAGAATGATGCGACTTCTCATAGAGATCCGGCATTTACAAAATTACACTGATTGGCCCAAGGGGGGCGCTGCATCATTCGTGGGGACGACATGTTTACTGTTGCCTTGTTTAATGATAATTTGGAATGTCAAGTCAGTTAGCATTATGGATAAAAAAACACAGCAGAATATAAAGTGGCAAGCCAGATGGATGTAAGAGGACGACGTGCTTCTTTTGAGCCTAAAATTAAGAAAATTGGCGCAAAATTGTGGGAGGAAATTCTCCAGCAGCTTAGAATGCTTAGTGTATTTATGATATACATAGAGATCTACAGTCAATGATGTGGCACGCAACCATTGGTTGATGCATGCAAAGTCTGAGCAGGGGAATAAACCTTTATGTCAACTCCCTGTCACTCATTGTCATAACAAACATGATGTTTGGCTTAACAATGAGAGCAATGGAGTTGACAACAGCAAAAAGATCTGGGACCAGGCTACAGTCCAATTCTGTGACTGTGAACTAATTGACCTGTGGCTAACTGTCATCAGCATGCCACGAGACTGTGTTAGAGCACTGAATGCCTAGGCTCTCAGGGAACTAACACAAGTCTCGGACAACTCATCACACAAAAATAGTTAACTGAACTATCTCAGCTGCACTTTTTTGGTTAGCTACCCCCACCAAACATTTTGCTCTGTCCAAAGTAGACCTCATGCACAAATTATTTTTGGTGGCCTGATTCACATACTGTTTTGGTTCAGACTTCATAGAATTGGTGTAAGAAATAGCAGTTTTAACTTATATTACAAAATACGTTCACAGTTGTTAACAGGTTTAATTAGACTGTCAGAAAATAGTTAAATGCAAAGCATGGCAGGAATGAGAAATATGCCTACGAACATGACTACGTATCAAAAATACATGCGTCATAATGCAGTAGAATACTTACCTTGTTCAAAACAACTGGGAACTCGCGAGAAAAAAAAAATTGAACTCGGGAACTCAGGCCTCTTTCTGGACTCTAGAGCTTCAACATTCCGACCTGAAAATCACTGACGTCATGATTTGTATTTTTCCGAGGTCCCAGTTATTTTGAACACAGCAACAGTACGGTCTTGTAACACAATGTATTGCCATATTCGAAATTCGATTGATTATATCATATGCCCAACTGTATTGAATGTCCCTTCTAAATCTGATCATTGATGGATGGCTGCCTATCAATAAAGGTGTTCTACATAAAATACTTTTCTGGAATATACTTTTCATTGATGTGTCAACACAAGTCACAAAAGTTTTTACACAAAAAATTATAGACAATAAAATGCATGCAACCCATCCATTAATTAGCACAGCAGATTGCTGTGGGTGTCGATTTCCGATTGGAGAAATAGATTCAGCAAAGCAAGATGGCTGAAATTGGGGAGCTCCAGAAACTAAAGGTTGCGAACACGTTTTTTCTAAGTTTAAAACGTCTTATACCGGTATTATATTTTTGGAAGATGAATTATCGTATGTTGTCAGCTATCTTTACTTTGTAAATCAGGATCTTACACGCTGCAGATCCCTGGACACCTACAGTCGCAGTTCGCTAATTGATGCTAACGGGCAGGAAGTGAAATAATCCATGCTTGCTGCACGGTGTAGTTAGCTAGGCATTTTGAGGTTTGAGAGAGCGAAACTGACTGGCACCCAGGCTACGCGGATATTTATTCCACTCTGTGTGATATGACACAGATGTTTAGCATGACAGGAAAGGAATGATAGCTAAACAGAATGGTGCCCAGACTAGTATCCACACTTGTTGAATTTATTTAGTCTGGCTTTATCTCTGTGAGGGCCAAAGTAATCCACTACTGCTGTAAAGTCAGCAACGAACGGGACAGCATCGGCGCATGCTCGACTGTGAATGAATGAAATTGTACAGTATGTTCTTGAGAATGTTATTGTTAGGTCTAAATGGGCTTTTTTTTGGGCGTGCTGTTTTCATTGCACGGTTTCACGGCAAACAGTAGCTAACTACGTCTGTAAAATGTTTCACAACAAACAGTGTAACGGAAACAGCGCCCGACAAAAGCCAATATCATTGCCGCCACGCAAAAAAAAATATGGAACATGAAAAAATATTTCTGCTAGGGCGCACTTTGACGATACTAGAACACTTCCTCTGCAAACAGAAATTATTTTGAAAAGTCTGACAACCCCATAGTAGAATAGTTTATCTATTTACCAAATCGGCTAGTGTGTGCTATGCGAGATAAATATTCCTCGTGGGGCATTCAAGTTATGAGTGCCATAGGGAAGGAAACATGCATTCTGAGTTAACCTAACAGGTTGGCCTACATTATATTAACTTTTTATGCAAGTTTTTTGCGACCTAAAGTTAATCAATAGGATAATAACTGGTTAAAATATAACATTTGGGATCTGGCTAATGATTAGCCCAATAGTGTAAATGCAGATAGGCAACCCCATGCTTCAGTTTATTTGCAATTTGCTTCATCAGTTGGGCTACAGGTGATAATGTTTATTGCTACTAGCATACTGGTAATATGGAGCATAGGCTATTTACATTTTTGTTATTTTTTTAACTAGGCAAGTCAGTTAAGAACAAATTCTTATTTACAATGACGGCCTACACTGGCCAAACCCAGACGACACTGGGCCAATTGTGCGCTGCCCTATGGGACTCCCAATCACGTCCGGTTGTGATACAGCCTGGATTCGAACCAGGGTGTCTGTAGTGACCTCACTACAGCCCACGATGTAAAAATTATTTTATCACATTTTAACAATATTATTGGGCTCATTTCTGGAGTTGGATATTTTAGATCGTGTCTGCATACTTTCACTTTAATTCATTTGTGAGAAAAATGTCCTTTAATGAAGTCAGCAGAACTGAGCTTCTCAGTCCTGATGCATACAAAGTCTAGGAGGGATCCCCCCCAATGATATTTTCCCTGCTACACATTTTTTCCAGGGGAGACGCTGTTGGGTAGTACCATTTGAATTGCAAGAACTGCAATTTAGTAGGAATTTGTAATCTAATCAGCAATCCACACTTCTGTCCTACAGCTTGCTGAGCTGAAGCATGAGTGTGAAGCCAGGGGTCTGGGTGCGAAGGGCAACAAATTGGAGCTGATCACACGACTACAGGCTCATCTGGAGGAGCATGGTGAGCATGCAATAATGGATGGACTAAATACGTATTGGGTCAGGTTCCCAGACATGGGTAAAACCTAGTGCTAGCCTAAAAATATTCTCCATTTAGGTCCTGGAGTAAGGACTAGGCTTCACCGGCATCAGTTAAACTAGCCCATGGAGTAGAAAGTGTGATAACTTGTTGACTTCTAGCCCCTACACCTTGACACTCCTTTATATCTAAAAGGTGTGAGCAATATGGCAAGAATTACACCTAGCCTATGAATGGGCGAAGTGACACATGCTTAAATTTATGATTCTTAAAAAATATATATATTTTTTTAACAGAGGATGACATGGGCCTAAATGAAGATGATGTTCTGGGAGAAGAGCCAGAGGTAAGCCTGGTTTTAAAACGGTATGGCAGCAATGGCACTTCATGTATGGATTAGGTGAGTACCACCATGTCCAGTATAAAGTCACTTTGTACATGCTGCAATTGCTTTGGTGAAATATGACATGAAAATAAATGTATAATTGTAGGAGCATTTCTTGATGAGTCATTGTGCTTTTGAAAATGTAGTACCTCTCGAAAGATGCGGATGCCGTCACTGGGGATAACGACGAGAAACCAGTAGCGGTGTCTGAGTACGTTTTTCATTTTATGTTAACACGCATTGGAGACGGACATTTTCTTTCCATGATTTTTCTGACGATCTGATTCCCCTAATTATTGAAATATGTTCCGTGTGATTTGAATGTTTTTCAGGGCGGCTGAAAAGAAAGTGGTAAAAATCACACCTCCAGTATCTGTGGATGAGGTAATGGGATGCTTGTTGCACTCTTTCACCAGTCATGACGGGTCTTCGATGCAATGATGGTTTGCTAACCTTCTCATGAACATATTTTTAATCCCGTATTCAGAGGTTACAGAAGAGAGCAGACCGATTCAATGTCCCTGCCTTAGCTGACAGCAAGAAGGCCATACGTGCTGCCCGGTCAGTACCCAACCATTCTCACAAATGTGTAGACTAACTATCTCATGCATTGTTAATTGCCTTTTGATTGAGCGTATCTATGAAGCTATATATTAAAGTTGATTAAATATGTCTTGCGTTCAGGTTTGGTTTGCCCGTTGCTGCACCTCCAACTTCCACCACAGGTCGGTCTCAATCTTCCAGTCTTTACTGTTCTCATGTTGAGGTTTTAATGTTATTTTTCCAAGAACCATAACCTGTAGTCAGTTTACTAAACAAGGTTGAAGAACATCATTTATCACACGTAATAGTAGGAAAACTGTTCTCCTGCATTGTCTCTCTGGTATTAATCAGTGTTTTTTTTTTTTTTTTCTCTTTCTATCATAGGTGTAACTGTGAATAAATCCACTGCAAGTAATCCACATATGTTGAGCAGTCACCTCTCCTCATTTCATTAATGTGACCATTACTGTGACTCAGAAGATTTCATTAAGTATTTCTCTCACTCTGTGTTCTGAGTAGCCAGTCAGCGTTGAACAGCTAAAAAAGCGAGCTGAACGATTTGGCGGGAACGTTTCTTCCGTCTCCAAGAAGGTGAGCTCATAGGGATAGGCCAGTTTCTAGATTAGACTATAAGGCATCCTGAAAGTTGAAAGAAATGCTGAATTGAAACCTAGAGGTTATACTTTAGCATTTTTGATTAGGCTAAGCCAGATTTAAGACCATATTTGTGTGTTCCAGGTTGAGGAAGATGAGAAGCTGAAGAAGCGGAAAGAAAGATTTGGGATCCTCACTGGTGCTGTCGCAACTGATATTGAGGTTTTCAGATTCTATTTATTATCGATACCGGTACAGCTCATTCAAAATATTTAGACCCCTTGACTTTTTCCACATTATGTTAGACTTATTCTAAAATGGATTAAATAAAACATTTTCCTCATCATTCTACACAATATCCCATAATGACAAAGTGAAAACAGGTTTCTAGAAATGTATTTAAAATTGAAAAACAGATACCTTATTTTCATAAGTATTCAGACCCTTTGCTATGAGACTTGAAATTGAGCTCAGGTGCATAATTTTTCCATTGATCATCCTTGAGATATTTCTACAACTTTATTGGAGTCCACCTGTGGTAAATTAAATTGATCGGACATGGTTTGGAAAGGCACACCTGTTGTCAGTGCAAAAACCAAGCCATGAGGTCGAGGGAATTGTCTGTAGAGCTCCGAGACAGGATTATGTCAAGGCACAGATCTGGGAAAGGGTACCAAAACATTTTTGCTGGTCCCCAAGCACACAGTGGCCTCCATCATTCTTAAATGGAATAAGTTTGGAACCACCAAGACTCTTGCTTGGGTGGCCAGTTCTAGCAAAACTGAGCAATTGGGGGAGAAGGGCCTTGGTCAGGGTGGTGACCAAGAACCCATGGTCACTCTAACAGAGCTCCAGAGTTCCTCTGTGGAGATGGGAGAACCTTCCAGAAGGACAACCATCACTGCAGCACTCCAGAAATCAGGTCTTTATGGTAGTGACCAGACAGCAGCCACTTCTCAGTAAAAGGTACATGACAGCCCGCTTTGAGTTTGCCAAAAGACACCTAAAGGACTCTAATTCAATCTATTTTAGAATAAGCCTGTAACGTAACAATATGTGGAAAAAGTCAAGGGGTCTGAATACTTTCTGAATACACTTTTATATATTACAGATTTATTTCCTATTTTGTAATATTTTATTCCATAAAGAGATTAAATCAAATGTTTGTTTACTCTTTTTCCTCAGGCAAAGAAACAGAAGCGTTCTGAACGATTTGGAAATGTGACGGTGTAATTTGGTATTTTTAAGTGATGTTTTATGCTCTTTTTTTTTGTGTGTGTATGTTGCAAACATAACTGAAATGTACTGTATATAGCTTGTCAAGTTGTATTACATTTGGTCATTAAAGTAGTTTTCAATTATTTTCTGGAGTTGCTGTTTATTCTGTCCATGGGTTTGCTATTTGATTATTTTCCAGTTGTACCAAGTGGAGTACATGGCCTGGTAGCACGGAACCCTCCTCGCTGGGTCCCCCAGATAGTGGCCTGACAAGTGCACAACATGCTGGACTATGTTCTTACACTGCCAGACCTGTGAGCTTACAAGTCAGGGCATTGTTTCACTACTAGTATAAATATAGGAAGTGAGAGAAGAAAAGAGGATGTTTGAGCATTGGGTCAATGCCACAATTTTGTAGCATTATAGATGCACTCACCTGGTCTGAGAGCACAGCACACACAGAATGTCCAACCCACTCTCCAGTGGCTACACTCTTGCCTAGTCATGTGAAATCCTTAGAATGGAGCCTTATTTATTATTTAAATTAACTGATTTATATGAACGGGAATTCATTAAAATCATTGAAATTGTTGCATTTTTATATATTTTTCAGTGTATTTACTCCGCCCATAACTTTTGTACTCACACCTGGGAGTGCTATAATCATTGAGTCACGTAGTTTTACACTTAATGTCTACATTTGGTCAGTCCAAAATAGCTTTTTAATTCTGTCATGGAAATAATTGTATTTCCTATTACCAACTCATTTACCTCTAGATTACCATGTGGACCAGTTTATTGAACACTGTCCTATTCCATCTGGACCAGAGGAATACCTACAGTTGAAGTAGGACGTTTACATACACCTTAGCCAAATACATTAACTCAGTTTTACACAATTCCTGACATTTAATCTTAGTAAAAATTCCCTGCCTTAGGTCAGTTAGGATCACCACTTTATTTTAAGAATGTGAAATGTCAGAATAGAATCACAGCCTTTAATTCTTTCATCACATTCCCAGTGGGTCAGAAGTTTACATACACTCAGTATTTGGTAGCATTGCCTTTATATTTAAATTGGGTCAAATGTTTCGGGTAGCCTTCCACAAGCTTCCCACAATAAGTTGGGGTAATTTTGTCCCATTCATCCTGACAGAACTGGTGTAACTGAGTCAGGTTTGTAGGCCTCCTTGCTCACACACGCTTTTTCAGTTCTGCCCACAAATTTTCTTTAGGATTGAGGTCAGGGCTTTGTGATGGCCAATCCAATACCTTGACTTTGCTGTCCTTAAGCCATTTTTCCACAACTTTGGAAGTATGCTTGGTGTCATTGTCCATTTGGAAGACCCATTTGCGACCAAGCTTTAACTTCCTGACTGTCTTGAGATGTTGCTTCAATATATCCACATCATTTTCCTCCTATTTTGAGAAGTGCACCAGACCCTCCAACAATTCACCCCCACAACATGATGCTGCCATGGTGTTCTTCGGCTTGCAAGTCTCCCCCTTTTTCCTCCAAACATAACGATGGTCATTATGGTTGAACAGTTCTATTTTTGTTTAGAGGACATTTCTCCAAAAAGTATGATCTTTGTCCCCATGTGCAGTTGCAAACTGTTTGGCTTTTTTATGGTGATTTTGAAGCAGTGGCTTCTTCCTTGCTGAGCGGCCTTTCAGGTTATGTCGATATAGGACTCGTTTTACTGTGGATATAGATACTTTTGTACCTGTTTCCTCCAGCATCTTCACAAGGTCGTTTGCTGATGTTCTGGGATTTATTTGCACTTTTCGCACCTAAGTACGTTCATCTTTAGGAGACAGAACGCGTCTCCTTCCTGAGCGATATTACAGCTGCATGGTCACATGGTGTTTATACTTGCATTCTATTGTTTGTACAGATGAATGTGGAATCTTCAGGCGTTTGGAAATTGCTTTTATTTGATTAATTTCACCTTTATTTAACCAGGTAGGCTAGTTGAGAACAAGTTCTCATTTACAACTGCGACCTGGCCAAGATAAAGCAAAGCAGTTCGACACATACAACGACACAGAGTTACACATGGAGTAAATCAAACATACAGTCAATAATAGAGTACAAACAAGTCTATATACGATGTGAGCAAATGAGGTGAGATAAGGGAGGTAAATGCAAAAAAAAGGCCATGGTGGCAGAGTAAATACAATATAGCAAGTAAACACTGGAATGGTAGATTTGCAGTGGAAGAATGTGCAAAGTAGAAATAAAAATAATGGGGTGCAAAGGAGCAAAATAAATCAAATAAATTTAGTAGGGAAAGAGGTAGTTGTTTGGGCTAAATTATAGGTGGGCTATGTACAGGTGCAGTAATCTGTGAGCTGCTCTGACAGCTGGTGCTTAAAGCTAGTGAGGGAGATAAGTGTTTCCAGTTTCAGAGATTTTTGTAGTTCGTTCCAGTCATTGGCAGCAGAGAACTGGAAGGAGAGGCGGCCAAAGAAAGAATTGGTTTTGGGGGTGACCAGAGAGACATACCTGCTGGAGCGCGTGCTACAGGTGGGTGATGCTATGGTGACCAGCGAGCTGAGATAAGGGGGGACTTTACCTAGCAGGGTCTTGTAGATGACATGGAGCCAGTGGGTTTGGCGACGAGTATGAAGCGAGGGCCAGCCAATGAGAGCGTACAGGTCGCAATGGTGGGTAGTATATGGGGCTTTGGTGACAAAACGGATGGCACTGTGATAGACTGCATCCAATTTGTTGAGTAGGGTATTGGAAGCTATTTTGTAAATGACATCGTCGAAGTCGAGGATTGGTAGGATGGTCAGTTTTACAAGGGTATGTTTGGCAGCATGAGTGAAGGATGCTTTGTTGCGAAATAGGAAGCCAATTCTAGATTTAACTTTGGATTGGAGATGTTTGATGTGGGTCTGGAAGGAGAGTTTACAGTCTAACCAGACACCTAGGTATTTGTAGTTGTCCACGTATTCTAAGTCAGAGCCGTCCAGAGTAGTGATGTTGGACAGGCGGGCAGGTGCAGGCAGCGATCGGTTCAAGAGCATGCATTTAGTTTTACTTGTATTTAAGAGCAATTGGAGGCCACGAAAGGAGAGTTGTATGGCATTGAAGCTTGCCTGGAGGGTTGTTAACACAGTGTCCAAAGAAGGGCCAGAAGTATACAGAATGGTGTCGTCTGCGTAGAGGTAGATCAGAGACTCACCAGCAGCAAGAGCGACATCATTGATGTATACAGAGAAGAGAGTCGGTCCAAGAATTGAACCCTGTGGCACCCCCATAGAGACTGCCAGAGGTCCGAACAGCAGACCCTCCAGATGAACCAGACTTGTGGAGGTCTACAATTTCTTGTGGAGGTCTACAATCAGGCCTTGGCTGATTTCTTTTGATTTTCCCATGATGTCAAGCAAAGAGGCACTGATATTGAAGGTAGGCCTTGAACTACATCCACAGGTGTAAAGCCATGACATAATTTTCTGGAATATTCCAAGCTGTTAAAGGCACAGTCAACTTAGTGTATGTCAACTTCTGACCCACTGGAATTGTGATACAATGAATTATAAGTGAAATAATCTGTCTGTAAACAATCTTTGGAAAGATTCCTTGTGTCATGCACCAGGTAGATGTCCTAACCGACTTTCCAAAACTAGTTTAACAAGAAATTTGTGGAGTGGTTGAAAAACTAGTTTTAATGACTCCAACCTAAGTGTATGTAAACTTCCGACTTCAACTGTATGTAAGAATGCTGTTCATTGACTACAGCTCAACATTTAACACCATAGTACCCTCCAAACTTGTCATTAAGCTCGTGACCCTGGGTCTTGACCCAGCCCTGTGCAACTGGGTCCTGGACTTTCTGATGAGCCGCCCCCAGGTGGCGAGGGTAAGAAACAACATCTCCACCCCGCTGATCCTCAACACTGGGGCCCCACAAGGGTGCGTTCTCAGCCTTCTCCTGTACTCCCTGTTCATGCATGACTGCGTGGCCATGCACGCCTCGAACTCAATCATTAAGTTTGCCATAAAATTTATGGGAAGATTGTTCCATTTAATTAGATCTGCTTTCATGTTGAGTAATGGGATAAAGTTATCTTCAACATAGACTTTGGGTATTCTAAAAGTTACAGGAATCTAATTACTTGGTGTGTCATCATGGTGGTGTCCGACTTGTGGTCAGGCTTGATGGAAGGAGATGGACCAAACTAATTTACATGCATACTTTGGGGTTGTTATCCTTGCTGGTGTTTTCAGATCCAATGGGGAATCCACAGAATCCCTGTGGGATGCAGATAACTTGTCCGTGCAACAATGTCTCTGGGAAAACGTCCACATTATTTCCAGGATTATCCGCTTTGATAACTGGGACACCAGACCAGCTTGGCGGCAGAGACACAAGCTAGCTGCAATCAGGTCAGTGGGTGGACTGCCTTCCCCTGTTTAACAACCCTGGGCCCAACGTTACTGTTGTTGAGCAGCTTATGCCATTTAGGGGCCGCTGCCCCTTCAGGCAGTACATACTGTCTAAACCCGCAAAATATGGAATCAAGATCTGGGCTGCCTATGATGCTGTTTCATCATATGCATGGAACTTGCAAGTGTATATGTGGAAGCCAGATGGAGGAGCCCCTGACAATAACCAAGGGATGAGGGTTGTCCTGGATGTGGCACTGGGACTCCGTGGCCACAACATCACATGCGATAACTTTTTTAAAACTTCGCACAAGTTGGGACAGGAGCTCCTCAAGAGGAAGCTGACGAAGGTAGGAAAAGTACGAAAAAACAAACCAGAGCTCCCACCTCAGGCCTGTTCCATGTATTCAATAGATATCAATCCCTCTAAGTTTGTGTTCACGGCGGACACGTCCCTAGTGTCCTACGTTCCAAAGAAAGGCAAAAATGTAGTACTCATTAGTACGCTGCATAGGGATTGGAGAATCTGTGGCCAGGAACATCAAAAAACAGAAATCATAATAGATTACAATGCCACAAAAGGAGGGGCAGACAATTTAGACAAGCTGGTGACTGGCTACATCTACCAAAGAAGAACCCTACACTGGCCACTTGTGATATTCTTTAACATCTTGGACATCGACGCACAACGCGTACACAACGCGTACACAGTACACATGCATCAAGTGCAAGAAATACATTCGCAACACACACAGTAAAACTCTGTCCCTCATGTGGAGCCCCCCTTAATTTGGGGCTCATTGGGGCTAATTTATTTCTTCCATCAAATACTGTATGTAAAATTTGTACTTCCAATTTGTTCAGTTCAAAGCAATAAACATCAATAGTGATGAAAACCTTGTTTCATTTATATTTGTTCAAGATAAACATTTATTCCACCCATGTCTTGATTATAACAAATATAGCTTTTATTGATAAATGAAATCTAGCAGAGGTAAATAGCCATTTTTAACCATGTATGCTGTCTATATTTCTTGTAATTGATATAAGTCAACATCTAAGTATTAAGTATTTGAACATAAATTGCAATATATATTTTTTTTAAACCCAATAATGTTGTGGGTCAATGTTACAGTGTTTACAATGTTTGGTTGGTAACCTCACAGATCATTGCACCTGTACATAGACCATCTGTAAATAGCCCATTCAACTACCTCATCCACAAACTGTATTTATAACTCTTAACTATTTTCCTCAGTCTCCTAACCAGCCACGCTAATTCACTTGACTTACTTTGTTTTACCTGCTATGTAAACAAATAATCTGTGTTAGAAACCATCAGTCTCATACCACAGTCACCATGACACCTCATAACATTTGCTGATAGGGAACAACCACATCAAGAAACGCCCTGAGCTGCGGTCTGCATTTACACAATATTCGAGATGTTTAGAAATGTTGCTTTGGACAGAGAGGAACCAAAATATTTGCTTTGGGGACACTTGCCGTTCACATAATTGACGTCACTTCCTGTTATCCACAATTTTAAAAATATTGTCCTTCTCAGTAATGGCGGCTTCCTTCCCTTCTCCTTCTGCAATAAACAACAACAAATGGTACTTCACCCGAGAACAGATCGAGAATAGCCCTTCTCGCCGTGCGGGGCTTGATCCAGACAAAGAATTGTCCTACAGACAACAAGCTGCGAACCTTCTACAGGACATGGGACAACGACTCAATGTGTATCTTTTGTCGGGACGATTTGCGCCTGCTAGCGGTTAGCTAGCTTCAAGAGGTTGAAGCCGGTTTGGCGGCATGGCGATATGCTAGCTAATATCTGCTATTGTGTTTATAGTTGGGGTGTTATTGTTGATACCACAATGTATTAATGTGCTTGGTATGGACTGGAGTGGTTGCTAGCTAATTTAAACTAGCGGCCTAGACGTGCGACTCGCTAGCAAGGGCCCGGCCATCATTGCGTGTGATTAGCATGGCTAGCTAACGTTGTGTAGGCCTTTGCAGCCGAGGCCTACGCTTCTTTTAACGTTAGAGAACAAAAGCCGAGCAGAGGGACGTTAGAGTTATTTAGCTATTATACGTGGGGTTTTGGTGTATCAAACACTTTAAGAGCATAACGTTATTGGGACAACAATTGCGCTGTTTTCGGAGCCAACGCGAGTAACGTTAAAACTAGCAATCTATTTATCTGCTCTGTATAACGATGAGTTAACTATAGGCTAACAACACAATAGTTTAAAACCCATGCGTACGTTACATAACTAACTATTAGACATTGTATTGGTGAGCGGTCCAATGCTGTTCGATAAAATGTCCATGTGAATTGAGATTAAGAAAGTTTAGTACCCATTTTATTTGATACGTTTGGCTTCTTTGTGGCCATTATTTGCTACATTGTTAGCTACAGCAAACGATCTAACCCACAATGCAGTTCTAGCCAGCGAGATACGTTATCCTACTACGTACCACCACACACACTGCCAACATTTGGATTAACGTTAGTTACAGCAGTACTAGATCACTCGGCTACATCCAAAACTAGTTTTGAAAATAAGTTGGTAGCTACTGTTACATACAATATGGTGTCATCAAACATACTATTTGTCATTTAACTCTTAAAGTAGTGAGTTCAATCTCACGGAGACATCAGGTCATATTGTTATGCTATAACCCTTAACCCGTAGCTATGCATCAGGTCCCAGCTAACAATTAATACTGCCATTGTGTATATGCACCGATTCTACATGATCCAGTCGTTCACCAGGTTCCACAGAAATGTAAGTACTTTGCACACACTGACATCATCTTTTGCTAAATGTATCTTATATAGTTTGAAATGAAACATGTAAAATGCATAGCACTATCAGTACAGCATCTATCAAAATGTCCTATTTTCCCCCTAGGTCATAGCTCCAGCAACACTATTCCTGGCTGCAAAGGTTGAGGAGCAGCCCCGCAAGTTGGAGCATGTTATCAAGGTGACCCATGCATGCCTCAACCCTCAGGACCCTTCACCAGATGTCCGCAGTGATGTAAGTCTCCATGGTCTGGCCACTCCACTTTGAAATCACTCTGGCACTTGCATGGTGCTCCACAAACTGATTTGGGTATGTTTGTTAGGGCCGGGACGATACCAGCATCAATATACTTGTTTGTATCGTGGCAAGGAAACAAAACACTAAGCGGATTTCACTTCTTTAAGAAAACAGCCCTAATGTTGGAAACAAATATGTTGCCACCCGGAGTCTAATTTATTTATTTGACAAGCTATAGCACACTATTTTACGTAGAAGGTTTTTAAAGGGTCTGTTTCATGTTTTCATTTTTGTCATGAAAAAAATATTGCAATACTGGTATTATCACAGCCATGGGGTGTTATGAGGCGGTTGTACCTAGGCTTGGGCGGTATACCGTATACCAGGGTATTTGGAAATAGCCATGAGATGGTTTTTCAATGCTATTTATTTGAAGTTTTATATTTGTAGCTACGTTTGAAGTAAATACTGTACCTGCAGTCAACTTGTGCATTACTTTAGGAAATTAAGAAGATTGTGTTCTTCATTTCACCTGTCACATCATTTTTCAATATGAAGCTTACCTGTAGTCTCCAGTCACGCAGTGTTTGTTTACAACACACAAGACTAGAGCCCAATGTTAACTATCTAACATATGCTAAATGCTCTGCAATTGTGCATTTGGTTTGCTAATTTAGTCACTAGTTAGCTATCTAGCTAAGTTGTTAGCGTCGTCCAAAATCAAGCTTCGCTTGGTAACAGCAGAGAATCCTCTCCTGGATCAAGAACCTTGCTGTCTTTATATTTGTTCGGTGCGTGCAGCAAACTGTGAGTAGCCTTTCTGAGTTAGCTGGGACGTCTGTCCTTTAGTTTAGGAAAGTGTAAAAAATAGTTTAGGAAAATTTGGCGCCAGACAACTTGACTGGCGAGGTTTTAAATGACCAGACATTTGATATCTTTACCTGGTGTCCATATGCATTCGGTGCGTAACTTTACCTGGTGTCCACCCACGGTGTTCAAAATCACATTTAGATTATAATTCATCTTAACAGAATAGAAATGATCCTGTAAAGTTGTAATGAAGTAGAATGTTGTTCATTGCCTGTTGTCTTCATCCCTGCTATAAATCATAACTCAATATAAAAAGTTTTAAAAAGAAAAACATTTAACCTAGAAGAACTCAGTAATACAATACCACTTCAAAATATAATATCATTTGGAAACGACCTGCCCTATAGGCTTTGTATGAATATTTGAATTATATAAATTACAAAACACAGGTGTTCTAAATTACAATCTGGGCCTCTAATTTAATTTAGCCTAGCCATGAACATTTTAATTAGGTCTAATGAATAACAAAACAAGGGTGTCTACGAACACCAGGGTTGTCCTACTCCCCATTCTCGCTGCAATTCAGCACCACAGCAAGAGAAATAGGCCCCTCTTGGTGGCCACAAAATGAAGAAATTATTAAACTGATGTTGGACAATCAAATACACAAATTTCATTAAGGCTGTTTCAAGCTTATTTTACAATACTCCTGTGACACGAGCCCCGCCCCATGGGTTTATGAAAGCACTTGTTTCCAAATCTCAAATGATATCTCACTCTTTTTACAGTTCTATTGGATGATGTTGAGAAATGTTGTGTTTATTTTCATTTGAACGTGGGGTTGTGACTCGTGTCATGTGTGACATATGTGGCTTATTGAGATCAACTCTGTCTCTTACTTCGGGTTGCAATTCCTGTAACTTTACCAAAATTCCCCAGTTTTCCAAAAATCATGGTTAGAAGATTCCTGGAATTACGAGGGAATAAGCAGGAAATCCATCAATTTACAACCAGGATTTTGGGGAAACCAGGGAATTTTGGGAAAGTTAGTGGAATTTTGCATCCCTACTCTTACTATAGGCTGTTGGCTGATTGCAACATTGTAACTCTCCGATGTGAATGGTTGGCAACGATATTTTGTTTCCAAGTGCTACTGAATAAACTCAACTGGAATGCACCAATTGAGCATGATACACATCATTACGTTAGTCTATCAATACAAATCATGATTCCAAATCATGACACAGGCGACATGTTGGTCTTGTTTAGGGCGGCAGCAGAACTGCTAAGACCGGGTCTGACAAACACAATTTGCCTCCAATTTATATACATTTGCGGTGGAGTGAGCCGCTGCTGTTGGGAAGTCAAAGCTGTCCAACTCTTTGGAGCAGTTTGCGATGCGCATCAGCCTCATTACTTTGTCCTCACAAAGTTGCTATCTTGAGTCCCCCTGAACTCTGTTTTGGAGAAAGAATCACCTCTTGGCGGGCATGCTGGAAAGGGGAATAATCTACACAATCTTTTCCAATTTGCCCAGTCGGGGTATATTTAGCTGAAGTCCCTTATGTGGACCGTGCGTCTTTTTGGCCGGCAACAATTTTAGTTATCGGCTTTTCATATATTTTTATTGGCTAAAAGCTGGCACTTACCTTGATAACATCCTCGTAACCTTCGGATTAGAGGCTCAGTGGGGTTTGTGTTCAGTGCGGGTATTACAGAATATCCCGGTATGGCACAAGGTCGTTCTGAAGGTATGACAATCTGGATACTGCCCAAGCTTAGTTGTACCTCCTTGAAGGTAAGACTGCGTAAAGGGAAAGCAAGAGGGTGAGTGAGACGTAAGGGGTGAGAGAGAATGCCTCCTAGTGAGTAATGCCTGTCTCCTGCCTGTCCTCTCAACCTCAGGCTTACCTGCAACAAGCCCAAGACCTGGTCATTCTTGAGAGCATTATACTCCAGACCCTGGGTAAGTTGGGATGGACAAATGAATGGGGTCTTTGATTTCACCCAAAACTAGAGATGTGCTGCTTGCCGACACTATTAACCATCTTTGTTCTTGTCCACAGCAGAGTTTTGAGTAGCAGTTAATTCTATTGGACATCCACACATCACCTAGTTGTATATGCTCACTATTTATCACTACTTTTTCACATTTTCCTTGTGGTTTTAAGCCATTCATTTGTGTCCATTTAATTGTGGTGCAGGTTGTGGTGATGGAGGATGTTTTTGTTGTAATCACATTAGAGAGCAAGTGAATTTAGTACAGTATTGCTAGCATTTGGATTGCTTGCTATAATGGCCATTAGCCACCTATGACCTTTGTGTCAATGAATGGCTTAAATGTAAATGCCAAACTTGTTTTATTCTCTACTCACTCATTCACATTTGTCTTATACAGGGCCTGTCATCTGAAGACCTAAAGCAGTGCATTCATTCACTATTTACTGTAGTTTCATAAAACAAGTACATTGGTTTTCCAGGGCAATTATTTATTTTAATGCTCAGTGAGAGTACTGAAAAATCCAAAAAATTCAGTACCTTTCGAGTGAAAATGTGTACTTTGCATTAGCAGCCTCAAATTCTCATAGAAAGAGGATTATAGATAGTTCTTTTGAAATTGTCTCATGGAACCTTTCTTCTGTCTCCCCTCTGCCCTATTCATTACAGCCTTTGAAATCACCATTGACCACCCACATACTCATGTTGTCAAGTGCACCCAGCTAGTCAGAGGTAAGCATCAACAATGTCCCTTTGTAGGCTACTGGTGAAGTTTCCGAACCCTAGTAGTGCTTTTACAAATGACATAAAGGTTCTCGCCTAGTTTTTTACACACTTGTTTTTAATGTCAGTATTTTGAACGTAGCAGGTTTTAATTGTATTTTCTTGTTTCTCGTGTTGTTGTTCCAGCGAGTAAGGATTTGGCCCAGACGTCATACTTCATGGCTACCAACAGGTATGCTGTTCACTCTGCTGTGTTCAACTTCACGCTTTTCATTTCAGTTCGATACAACATTATTCAATGAAAATGCATTGCAACATTGTCTGATCTAAAGCAGGAGAAGAGGCTCTTATGACCTGTATTTGAATGAAATTACCACTCATCTAAGAGGTGCACCGTCGTCCTTTTCATTATATTCTGAAACTGAATCTGTTTCTTCTCCTCCCCTTCTTGTATTTTCCCTGTTTCCATGGATTTTCCTTCTGCTGGTTTATCTGGGACCCAACCTGTTGTGTAGTCTACACCTGACCACATTCTGCCTTCAACACAGCCCGCCCATCGTGGCCTGCGTTTGCATCCACCTGGCCTGCAAGTGGTCCAACTGGGAGATCCCAGTCTCTACAGACAGCAAGCACTGGTGGGAGTATGTGGACAATACTGTCACCCTCGAGCTGCTGGATGGTAAGTTTGATTGAATTTCATTATGCGTGTTTGTGTAGTTGTTGGTTAGATTGTATTGTAGGGAACTGAATTGCAGCGCCCTTTGTAATACTTTGTGTCCCATAGAGCTCACCCACGAGTTCCTGCAGATCTTGGAGAAGACACCAAGCCGATTAAAACGCATTCGCAACTGGAAAGTAAGTCATAGTTTAACATACATTTTAAATATTTTCACAGCTCCATTTCTTTCAGGTCGTACTCGCAAAAGGGTCTTTCCTGATTTAAATAAATGTAGCTCCGTCATTGCCTAACTCTGTGATTTCTTGTTCCAGGCGGCAGGTCAGACAGTGAAGGGAGGGAAGTCCAAGGTGCCAGAAGACGGCGATCAGACAGATGGCATGATGAGCATGGTCTCCATGTCGTCGTCTGAGACCACGCTGGGTGGCCTGATGAGCCTCTCCAACCCTCTCTCTTCATCTTCCTCCTCCATGGCTCCCATACTACTGGAGCTCAAGTCGACCCTTGGCAGTGGTTCTGACCAGCCCAGCCACGTCGAGCTGCATGCCCCGGCCAAGGTGTCACTGAGCGAGTACCGGGCCAAGCACGCTGACGTCCTGGCTGCTCAGAAGAGGAAGCTGGAGAACATGGAGGCCAGCGTGAAGAGGGAGTACGCCACGGCAGCCCAGGCTCTGATAGGCCAGCAGCAGAGGAAGGAGAAGCACCACCGTGACCAGCAGCAATCCAGCTCCCACCATTCCAGCTCGGCCTCCTCTGACCTCAGCAGCCCCTCGCCCATCATCCTCAAGATCCCCCTGGAAAAGGAGAGGGGCGAGCGCAGCTCCCTGAAGATGCGCCTCCCTCTGGGGTCTGGGGGAGGCGGGGGGCATAGTGGAGGAGGGAACAGAGGAGCAGGAGGAGAAAAGGACATCAAAGTGAGAATTCGGGTGCCTGAGAAAGTACGCAGTGGAGGCTCGGGAGAGGAGGGGGGCAAGACTAGGGAGGGAAAGCACCGAGAACGTTCCAACCACCACCATCATCATCATCACCACCACCATCATTCATCGTCATCTTTTAGCGGTGCTTCTGTCTCTTCGTCCTCGTCACATAAACACTCAGCCAGTGCTGCTGGAGCTGTAGGAGGAAGCAGCAGCAAAAAAGCCCCCAGTGACTCGTCTAGAATGAGCTCCTCTTCCTCTGTGTCTCGAAAGAGGACACATTCCACGGAGTCCCAGGGCTCCCACTCGTCCAAAGTCTCTAAGTCCTCCAGGAACTCAGCTCACCAGCTGCCTGCTCTTTTAGCTGCCTCTGGAGCACATTCCCTGGGGGCACACCCCACTGATATCCTCCCCTCCCTCCACCAGGGCAACTACTCTCACTCCAAGGGGGACAAGCTGGACACTAACGGACACAATGCAGGTGTTGGCAGCCAGTCGAATGAGTATCAGGACACGTTTGAAATGCTGAACTCTTTACTGAGTGCTCAGGGGGTGCAGCCTGTCCAGCCTCCCATGTTTGATTGCCGGTCTCAGTACGTGGAGTACAGATACAGCGGCGGGTCTAGGGGGGGATCTCGACCACCACCTCTGCCTGCTGAACCTCCACCTCCGCTACCCCCTCTACCCAAGTGATCCCTGATGAAGGGGTGAATTACTGACAGTGTACCTGTAGACTCATCCAACCATGTTACATAAGATATTTGCTCTGTGAATTTTGTCCCTTTTATGTGTTTGTATGGATCATGTTGTGGTTTTCAACTTGACAGCAAAGAAATGTACCAATACATACTTTTCAGTGATGTAGGTGCTGAAGTGTGTCCCTCGTCACATCATATTCAATACATCTGTGGGGCAATAACAGGAGGTGTGAAAGAAATGCTTGCAAAAAATTTGAAACGAACAAAATTAATTATTTATTCACAATGTAAATACTTTATCATGATATGACCTCAAATCAGATTTTATGGAATGGCGGGCATAATATTTGAGCCATAGCTATTTTTAAAAGAAAGTCAAACGTTACATGTTTGAATGCCTATTAGAGGAAACAAACTTGTTTGCTTCACTTACTACATTTTAAAGTCTTGCTAACAATGAGTCTTTTCCATAATGTTTTTGAAATATACTATTTATTATTAGTATTGAATGCTTTTGAGGAAGTTTAAAAATATATAAATAACTGCCCCTTTCCGCTGTGTTAAACTGAAGGATAGTTGAGTGCTCCTTACACAGGCCTATTTCAGAATGCATGTCTTCAAAGCCATCGTTTTCAACATTTTGTTTGTTTCAAAATACTGTAGTAACTGAGGTTTTTGTCTCCGTTTTGTCAATACATTTGTTTTGTAATCTCTACATTATTTTGTGAACAATTGTTTAATATTAATAATGTAAATTGGTAAAAGTAGACAAATATTTTGTACATTTTGTTAAGAAAAAAGTTGCTAAAAATCCTGTAGATTGATACGGCTTATATTTTAGTTCCTAGATTTGTGTGTTGCAGTCATTGTTTTAAATGGTTGTAAAATGTTAGCAGTCAAATGCTTACACTAACATTCAGAGTTTATACTACAGTACATGCACTGCATGGCCAAAAGTATGTGGACACTCATTCAAATTAGTGGATTTTGCTGTTTCAGCCGTACCCGTTGCTGACGGGTGTATAAAATTAAGCACACAGCCATGCAATCTCCATATACAAACATAAGCAGTAGACTGGGCCGTACTGAAGAGCACAATGACTTTAAACGTGGCACTGTAATAGGCTGCCACCTTTCCAAAATGTCAGTTTGTAAGTGATGTTATTGTGACGTAGAAACATCTAGGAGCAAGAACTGCTCAGCTGTGAAGTGGTATGACGCACAAGCTAATAAAACTGGACCATCGAGTGCTGTAGCGGGTAAAATTGTCTGTCCTCGGTTGCAACTCTTACCTCCAGAACTGCCTGGAAGCAACGTTAGCACAACAAGTGTTTGTTGGGAGCTTCATGAAATGGGTTTCCATGTGCAAGCAGCCGCACATAAGCCTAAAATCACCATCTGCAATGCCAAGCGTCGGTTGGAGTGGTGTAAAGCTCGCCGCCATTGGACTCTGGAACAGTGGAAACGCATTCTCTGGAGTGATGAATCACGCTGCACCATCTGGCAGACCAACAGACAAATCTGGGTTTGGCAGATACCAGAAGAACGCTACCTGCCTGAATGCATAGTGCCAACTGTAAATTTTGTTGGAGGAGCAATAATGGTCTGGGGCTGTTTTTCATGGTTGGGGCTTGGACCCTTAATTCCAGTAAAGGGAAATTTTAACGCTACAGCATACAATGGCATTCTAGACTGTTCTGTGCATCAAACCTTATGGCAACAGATTGGGGAAGGTCCTTACTTGTTTCAGCATGACAATGCCACCGTGTACAAAGCGAGTTCCATACAGAAATGTTTTTCGAGATCGGTGTAGAATAACTTGACTGGCTTGCACAGAGCCCTGACTTCAACTCCCATCGAACACCTTTGGGATGAATTGGAAGGCCGATTGGGAGCCAGGCCTCATCGCCCAACAGTGCTCGGCCTCACTAATGCTCTTGTGGCTGAATGGAAGCAAGTCCCCGTAGCAATGTTCCAGCATCTAGTGGAAAGCCTTCCCAGAAGAGTGGAGGCTGTCATAGCAGGAAAGGGTGGACCAACTCCATATTAATGGCCATGATTTTGGAATGAGATGTTCGACAAGCAGGTGTCCACATACTTTTGGCCATGTGGTGTATCTACATATTCATATACAAACCACAGCAGTGTCAATCATTTTGATAATGGACTGATTGTCTTTTTTAGTGTTTTGAACAGAATTAAGTGTTACTTTTACTGTTTTAACAGTAACTGAAGTCTTCACTTATTTTAATTCAATTGAAATTCCCTTTTTGGGTGATTTTAGTAAGGGGCATATTCTTTTGTCTATATTATTTAGATAATACAGCAGTTTTTTTCTGGTTTGTTTGTGGCGATTACACATGCTTAACTGAGAGACTAGAGGATTTAACAACAAAAAAGTCCCTCCTACCACTGTCAACCATCCTTGTCAGGGATGCATTTCTGTGTAAAGGACTTGTTCAATTAAGATAATAATAATCATCCCCTTTATGTCCAGTTATGCTGTTTGTCATGTTTATTGGTCATAAACTGGTATTCTCTCTCTCATTTAATCATGTGTTGGGAATCATCTTTAAGATTATGTGATAGTGGAAATGAAGTGGGCTGTAACGTAGCTCTGACATGTTTGACATTTTACCAGAACTCTCTTGGTCCAATAAGCTGCCAATGGACAGATTCATTTTTTGGAGATCATGTAACACAGCTGTAGCATACTGATTTGATCATGTTGTGTTCTTGCTGTTTGTTTTTGTATATAAAGGAAAGAGTTATCATTATTCTGGGGGCTGTTTTCTATTACTTTAACTGACCCATGATGGAAATACATTGTTGCTGTTTCCAAAGGCCACATAAAATGGCCAAAGTCTGCCAAGTTTCTACAGTACTTGAGTCCAACCATTGATTTTTGTCACTCAGGTAAGCCTTTATGATGATATTTGAAGAGAAACATGGATATACTTCAAAATGCACTGAAACGTTATCCCATCAGGATTGTCTAACAAACATAGCTTTTTTTTGTTAAAAACTGAGGAAATTATCACTTGTATTACTAGGAACATTACGTTTCCATTCTGTTTGATATTATATAATAAGATACTCATTAGTACTAAATTAAGCTAAGAATGATTGGACTTGAACTGATACATGGATGACTATATGCAATATATCTTGTGCGAGTGCTTATTTAACAAGAACGACCACAAAAGGAAGCTGAAATTATGAAAATAGATGGAAGACACTCATGCAACCAAATGCAAAATCACAAATGCTACTCCTTTGTACTTCATTAACTGCTCAAAAGTTGTATCTGTCTGTACACATTGTCACGTCTTAATGTTTTAGTTGTACCACAACTCAGGTCTGTAATTGACATTTTTGGGATATATACTGTTTAAAATAACTAAAGGTATGTGTTCTTTTGTTGTGAACAAAGTTCATTTTTTAAAATGTGGTTGATATAATCCCATGTCAATAAATGTTTAAGAAAAAACATCCCTTTCATTTTTATTTTGTATTTTATGATCATGCAACAATCCTTGTTTCCGTAAATAATAATATACTAAGGTCGCAAGCTCAATTGAATATCTACTTGCTCAGATGTGGGTTTTGTAAATTGAGAGACAGGTCTTTCAACCTATCGTGTATTTCCCACCCACTAGTCTGGACCAATCAAAACTAAAATGGGGCGTGTCCATCTTCTCAAGGCACTGATAGGAGAGTGCGGGAAAAACGACGCAGTGGCATTGTGCTTCGAGATCTGTCTAGGTAAGGACACGGTAAGCTCCTCGCCGTTATATTAACCAAACTGTTATATGAAACTCCTTTTTGGATTATTAACATATTTTGATTATATCAGAGTGCATCTGTACATCAACGACAGCGAATAAACCAGTATATGTTGCTACAGAGACTAAGGAACGCTAAGCAAACATGGCTGCTAAAGCTAACTGGCTAACAAGCTAACACAAAAGCTACAATTTGATGTCGTTGAGCTAAAAGGAGGCGGACCTGTTCCATGTGGCGCGTGATTGGGTTTTATGCAGGACGTCACAGCACAAGTGTTTGGCACAGATGGTAGAGTACTGTTTGTTTTATCCTGAACATACTTATTTGGCAGCTAGCTACAACAAATGGCTTGACAACGTAGCAATTAACTAACAACATTTTGTTATGAACATTTTTGCAATGAAAAGGTCCGTGTCTACTGTTCTGCATAACTTATGATTTTTATAACTAGGCATTTTATCAATCGACAGCATGTGCAAATGTCAGATCTGAAACCATGTGGCATGTTGGCTGGACAGATGTCATGAGTAGTGCCCTGTACTTTTCTTGACATTTTCATAATTTTATTTCTGTTTATTGTCACTGGTTATGCTGATCTGATGCACATGTTTTCGTATAACTATTTATTGATTGCTGAGGTTGTGGCAATGCTTGATGAAAGAATTGAGGAAGGCTTGAATTACAGATGAAGTAAATGTGACATGGGTCCGGTCCGTCAACGGATACACACGTGAACGTTGCTTTTTTTTATTTGATCGTGGCCCATGTTTGTTGTATTGTAGTATCAATATTCTATTGTAATCCCCCCCCCCCCCCCCCCCTCCCGGTGTTCTTTGTTTGCTACCATATTGTGGTATCCCTTTGGGCTCAGTTGGTAGAGCATGGTGCTTTCAACGCCAGGGTTGTGTTCCATTCACATCGGAGACCGGCATAAAAAAATGTGTACACTCACTACTGTAAGTCACACTGGATAAGAGCCTTTGCTTAAATGATTAAAATGTCAATATTGGCCTGGTCTCACCTAAGTAGTTATGTCAATTTATAACTGTAGGGTTGATAATTCAGCCCCTGGTACTCACCGGAACATGTATTTCCCTTCCAGGACCAGTGATGAACAGGATAAGGATCCATGTGTTGCCATCGAGCAGAGGCCGTGTGGCCCAGACCGCCCGTACCCAGGAGCCCCAGGCCTGCTCCTTCACCCAGCGACCCTGCTCCCAGCCGCGCCTGGAGGGCCTGGAGTTCTGCATCAAACATGTCCTGGAGGACAAGAACGCCCCTTACAGACAGTGTAGCTATGTCTCCAACAAGAATGGCAAGCGCTGCCCGAACGCAGCCCCTAAGGTGGAAAAGAAAGAAGGGTGAATGAAGCAACTTGCATGTTTATCAAATTCTCAAAACTGCATTTTGATGTATGTGGGCTTGAATCTGGGAAATCCCTTAGTGTATCAATGAATACTGAGTCTTTTACTTTCCAAGTCAGTTCTTCAGAAATATCTGCACAATCTTGAATTCTCTGTGACCTTAGTTCTTATCTTGCTTGTGATTCTTATGTCTACATTCAGGGTGACCTTCTGTGCGGAGCACGCCAGAAGGAATGCCATGGCTCTCCAGGCCCAGCTGAGAAAGGCCTCATCCGGACCCTCCCCTGAAGCCCTCCTATCTCAGCTCAGTGGCTACAACCGCCCCGAGACGCATGGCCTGGACAGTGGCCGCAGTGAAGCCACCCGCATCCTCGGTGAATAATATTTCTGAGTCTTTTCCCTCTAAAGCCATGTGCAATGGCAACATGTTTTAGAATAACCATATTTTTCCTAGAGTGAACTTCAGTTCTTAACCAGTCTGCACAATAATTATTTCCCAATTTGAACCCTAATTTCTTACATGTGCTTGACCTTGAATATTCATGGACTAATTTCACTCTCCCTTTACTACACACTATTGCTAAAAGGGCCCAAATCAAGTCTGACAGCTTGTGGTAGCTGTCCAGATCCTAACAGGGCCAACATTAACATCTTCCCATGGTCTGTTGGTTTTCTCTATATTAACAAAGAGAATAGTCAATTCAGTTGGAAGGAACAAACGCCTCCTTTACAAATCATAATGACTTTCTAAATCATTATTTCAGCATGTTTTTCAAGCCAAAACATCCAGTGCATTTGGATAGTATTCAGACCCCCTTGACTTTTTCCATGTTTTTACTTTAGGCCAGACAATTGATTCAGCGTTTATCTTCTTACGGCCGAGATCCTGTTAACGGGATTGATATGACAACAGCAGTGAAAGTGCAGGACGCCAAATTCAAACAGATCTCATAATTAAAATTCCTCAAACATACAAGTATTTTACACCATTTTAGTGGATAAGGAATAGCAGTACTTGGAAGGAACCACAATGTCTAATGCTATATGGACATGAACAATAGAAAAAATATTCAGACTGATTTTCAGATTATTAATACACAAATTAGCATTAAACATTATTCACAAATTGCATTCTATTTTGCATTCTATTATACATCCTATCATATTCAAAAGTTCAATCAAGTTAGGTCTTGCAAAATGAATGTAGCACTGGGGGAAAAAATGCGTTTTTTTTTTGATGTGCATGTTATAACCTAGAGTCAACTAGAAGCATCAATCTATATAGAGCAAGCGTGACTAAATTCAAGCCCAGTAACCTTGCTCACCGCATCCTCCTTCGATTATCTTGTCTGGCTGCCACAAAGCCCCCATCTGCTGATCTGCACGAAGTGTGTGCATGCCACTGGCGATGTACTTTGCTTGACATGCTAGCTGTTCTCGGCGCATCATCACTTCAAACGCATTCCGTTGTGGCGTTATCGGTTGGCCTACTACTACTGGTAGTACCGGTGAAATGTAAGTTATGAATTGCAAATCACCTGACACGCTTCAATTTCATCAATAAGTTTGACTTAAATTTGGTTGTCCAAAATACTATCAGCTTGCACTGTGACTTTACTGATGAATTCCCTGATTGCTGGCCAGTCAGTTGGTTAAATTACATTGTTTAGTCTATTTAGTCTAACCCCTGCGTTGTGGAGGAAAGTGAGGCGGGGCATTCATTAAACAGTAATTCAACTTTGTCCAGCCTTATTAAAATTGATGAGGGGGAAACTATTTAATCCATATACAAACAATACCCCATAATGACAAAGCTAAAACAGGTTTCTAGAAATGTTTGCAAATTTGCTTTTGGGATGTTTTGTTGCTGCAATGTTTTGCTGGTGCCATGTTTCCTCAAGACAACTTTTTAGCTTGAATGCCTAGTGTTATCTTGGTTTCATCAGACCAGAGAACTGCGGGACCTTATAAACAGGTGTGCCTTTCCAGATCATGTCCAATCTATTGACTCCAAGTTGTAGAAACATCTCAAGAATTATCAATGGAAACAGGATGCACCTGAGCTCATAGCAAAGGTTCTGAATACTTATGTAAATATGGCATTTTTGTTTGTAATACATTTGCGAAAATTACTAAACCTCTTTTCGCTTTGTCATTATGGGGTATTGTTTGTAGATTACTTTATAAAAATTTAATACATTTTAGAATATGGCTGTAATGTAACCCCCCCCCCCTTTTGCTATGACAGCCTCTACGCTTCTGGGAAGGCTTTCCACTAGATGTTGGAACATTGCTGAAGGGACTTTCTTCCATTCAGCCAAGAGCATGAGTGAGGACGGGCGCTGTAATTGGGGAATTAGGCCTGGCTTGCAGTTGGCGTTCCAGTTCATCCCAAAGGTGTTTGATATAAGGCTGGGCGACGATATTGAATTTGTTTTTGCGCGATATTACATATGCTTGTAAGAATTTAGGTTGTTTGAGTGTTTATGTCCGCATGTTCTCGTGTTTTATTCTTTATTTTTCTTCGCTCCTGTGTACCTCACCATTTACACCAGAGATCTGTACATTATGACGAGATGTACGTCTCAAATCAAAGTTTATTTATCACGTGCGCCGAATACAACGGGTGTAGTAGACCTTACAGTGAAATGCTTACTGACAGACCCAACAGTGACATTTTTAAGTAAAAAAAATAGCTATTAGGTGAAAAAGGAAATGAAGACAGTGAATAATAACAGTAGTGAGGCTATATACAGTAGCGAGGCTGGGTGTCGTTGTCCCAAAGGCGGGAAGGCAGGCAACAAGCTTAGGTCCAAAATAAGCCCATAGAAACGCGTTGGCCTTATTTTGGACAGATTTTACTCTTCCTCTATGGTTTACACACCTAGCCCCTGCCTCTCACGCCAACAAAGTTGATAGATGACATTTCCTCTGGCAAGCGGTTTCAATTCGCTATTTGAGGTTGGGTTCAAAATAATTGGTAATAATACATTGAGGCATTATTTTACTGTAATAGAGTAAACTTTTCAAACATAACAATTTCTCAACTACTCAAATTGTGTGCAGAGAAGACTCTACTTTTTTATTTGACCTTTTTATTTAACTAGCCAAGTCAGTTAAGAGCAAATTCTTATTTTCAATGACTGCCTAGGAACAGTGGGTTAACTACCTTGTTCAGGGGCAGAACAACAGATTTTTACCTTGTCAGCTCAGGGATTTGATCTTGCAACAATCTTACACGAGAGTATCAATGAACGTTGATTCTGGAAAATGAATACGGTTTGTCGTGCGTGGAATTGTTAGGTTAGCAGCATTTTAGCCAAAGACTACTATACTAGCAGTCTAGTCTGTGTAAATGTGCAGTAAGCATAAAACCCAACTTATTTTATAAGGAATTGGCAACTTTTCATTCAGAACAATGTGGACATGGTAACATGCTTTTCAAACAGTTGGCGGCAGAAGGTTGTGTTCATAGCAGTTCAACCTTGTTAGCTAGCAAATGGATCCAAGTTGCCTAAACTTGAAATGTAAAGATGAACTGGCTTATCACCAGCATGTGGGTTTGTTAATGTGACCCACTTTAATTTTAGTCATTATTAGTGAATGTGCTTTATACATGGTTTTAAATTTGTAACAAGGGTATTTTCATAGACTTGAAAGCCAGATTGGTGATTATTGCAAAAAAGCAAGTTAATTTAATCAAATTGTTTATTAGTGGGTCTTATGACTGTGGAAGGCTTATATTTCACCTAGGTATAACTAATAGCCCTCAATTAATAATTGCACTCTGTTTGAAATGCAGTGTATTTGACCTTATTTAATTGTACAATGCTTATTTAGATGTATATTGTGACTCACTCATTATTTTGAGGAAGGATTTATTTTTAGGCCATATCACCCATAGTTCGATGGGGTTGAGGTCAGGGCTCTTAGCAGTCCATTCAAGTTCTTCCACACCGATCTTGACAAACCATTTCTGTATGGATCTCGCTTAGTGCATGGGGGCATTGTCATGCTGAAACAGGAAAGGGCCTTCCCCAAACTGTTGCCACAGTCTGAAGCATAACCGTCAAGACTGTCTTTGTATGCTGCAGCGTTCATGATTTCCCTTCACTGGGGTTAGCACGAACCACGAAAAACAGCCCAGGCTGTTATTCCTCCTCCACCAAACTTTACAGTGGGCACCATGCATTTGGGGAGGTAGTGTTCTCCTGGCATCCGCCAAACCCAGATTAGTGTGTCGGACTGCCAGACGGTGACACGTGATTCATCACTCCAGAGAACATGGTTCCGCTGCGCCAGAGTCCACTAGCAGCGAGCTTTACACCACTCCAGCTGATGCTTGGCATTGCACGTGGTGATCTTAGGCCTGTGTGCAGCTGCTCGGCCATTTCATGAAGCTCACAACGAACAGTTCTTGTGCTAGCATTCCTTCCGGAGGCAGTTTGGAACTCTGTAGTGAGTGTTGCAACCATGCACTGTTCAGCATTTGGCGGTCCTGTTCTGTGAGCTTGTGGCCTACCACTTTGCGACTGAGCCGTTACTCCTAGAAGTTTCCACTTCACAATAACAGCAATTTCATTTGACCGGGGCAGCTCAAGCAGGGTTGAAATTTGACGGAATGACTTGAAATGGTGCCATCTTATGACGGTTCTACATAAAAAGTCACTGTGCTCATCAGTAAGGCCATTCTATTGTCAATGTATGTCTATAGAGGCTATAGAGGCTGTGTTTTAAAAAAAATAATAATAATAATTTTTTATTATTATTAATATACCTGTCAGTGGCTGAAATAGCCCAATACACTAATTTGAAGCGGTGTCCAAATACTTTTGTGTGTATACAGACACTTATGTTGGAGGCCTTAAGTCATTTTTCAACCACTCCACAAATTTCTTGTTTACAAACTATCGTTTTGGCAAGTCTGTTAGGACTTCTACTTTGCATGACACAAGTCATTTTTCCAACAATTGTTTACACACCGATTATTTCACTTAAGTCACGATCACAATTCCAGTGGGTCAGAAGTTTACATACATTAAGTTGACTGTGCCTTTAACAGCTTGGAAAGTTCCAGAAAATGATAGGCTAATTGACAATTTGAGTCAATTGGAGGTGTACATGTGGATGTATTTCAAGGCCTACCTTCAAACTCAGTGCCCCTTTGCTTGACATCATGGGAATATCAAAATAATTCAGCCAAGACCTCAGGAAAAAAAACTGTAGACCTCCACAAGTCTGGTTCATCCTTGGGAGCAATTGCCAAATGCCTTAAGGTACCACATTCATCTGTACAAACAATAGTACGCAAGTATAAACACCATGGGACCACGCAGCCGTCATCCCGCTCAGGAAGGAGACGCATTCTGATAAGCGCAAATCAATCCCAGAACATCAGCAAAGGACCTTGTGAAGATGCTGGAGGAAATGGGTACAAAAATGTCTATATCCACAGTAAAACAAGTCCTATATCAACATAGCCTGGAAGGCCACTCAGCAAGGAAGAAGCTACTTTTCAAAAAAAAGCCAGACTACGGTTTGCAACTGCACATGGGGACAAAGATTGTACTTTTTTGGAGAAATGTCCTCTGGTCTGATTAAACAAAAATGGAACTGTTTTGCCATAATGACCATTATGTTTGGAAGAAAAAGTGGTATGCTTGAAAGCCGAAGAACAGCGTCCCAACCATGACGCACGGGGTTGCCATGATGTTGTGGGGGTGCTTTGCTGCAGTAGGGACTGGTGCACTTCACAAACTAGATGGATGGCATCATGAGGGAGGAAAATGATGTGGATATAGTTAAGCAACATCTCAAGACATCAGCCAGGAATTTAAAGCTTGCTTGCAAATGGACAAGGACCCCAATTATACTTCCAAAGTTGTGGCAAAATGGCTTAAAGGACAACACAAGGTATTGGAGTGGCCATCACAGAGCCCTGACGTCAATCCCATACATTTGTGAGCAGAACTGAAAAGGCGTGTGCGAGCAAGGAGTACAACTGGACAAACCTGACTCAGTTACACCAGTTCTGTCTGGAGGAATGGGACAAAATTGACCCAACTTATTGTAGGAAGCTTGTGGAAGGCTACCTGAAACCTTTGACCTAAGTTAAACAATTTAAAGGCAATGCTACCAAATACTAATTCAGTGTATGTAGACTTCTGATCCACTGGGAATGTGATGAAAATAAAGTGATCCTAACTGACCTAAGACAGGGAATTTTTACTCGGATTAAATGTCAGTAATTGTTTAAATGTATTTGGCTATGTACATTTCCGACTTCAACTAAGTCCAAAAAGCCGTTCCATTAGACATAATTCCTAGGACTAACTATTCATTCAGGACCAGGGACAGTTACTATGAATCAGAGAAAAGAAAATGGCAGTGCGGCTTCTACAAGCCAGCTATTACTTCGCATTACAAACATTTTTATCACGTTCAGCACACAAATAACCGGTGATCTGAAGTTGCAACATTTCACACACCAGCAAATTAATATCAACAGTAAGCGAACTGCAATTAAAAAAAAGAAGCTGCCACTCACCAGATCATTTGAAAATCAAGTCCGTCCTCCAGTCCTTTATGAAATGAGCAATGGCAGGTTCATATAGTTTGTCGTTAGATTTTCTATCCAAGAAGTAGCCTACTTTCTCGACTTGAGATCAAAGGCAAGGCTGACAGTCGGGACTGTATGGTGGTGGTCCTGGAGTAAGTCTTGATCCATTTCAGGGCAGATGTCTTTTCAACTGAGGCAGTGGACACAGGAATGGTCAAGACTGATGCAGTTAGTACATACTATCATTCAGCCTCTTCTGCCAGAGAAAGCGGAGGTGGTCGGCTGGGCTCCTACCCTCAGTCAGACATGAGCCGCGCAGATCTAAGTTGGGCCCATGGCTTTCCTCAACTTGAGAATGCAGTATTTCATCGTTGTGAGTCTCTCTGCCCTGCTGCTCGTTAAGCTGAAGAGGGCTACTCTTGTGTCCAAATGTTTTTGAACTCTCGTAGCTCTTAGGTGTGAAGTTGAGTCTTGGTGTCGCAGAGCTAACTTCGTAAAGCTGGATAGGTCTGAAACCAACCAGTACAGGCCAAGGTTGACGTCTTGTCGGTGCTGAAGAGTAGACCATCCCAGCAGTACAGCTTCTTTGTTTGCTCACACCCAGGGCTTCCACAGATGAAAATGCTGTTCATAGCTCTCCTCGTTGCACCAATCCTGGTAATGCTGGTGTTGGCCCCACCTCTGCACAACCTTTAACTTCTCGTTGAAAGCGACACTTACAAATCAAACACTTCCTCTAACATCTGCTACAGCTGCCACCACTACTACAACAAGCATGGGAAAACTATGCTACTTTGCTATCAGTCAGTAGTGATGTCTAGGCCTTCCAGAAGTGAATGTGACTGGTTCATTCCAAAATTCTGCTCTAATGCAGAGGCCTTCTGTCCAGCTTTTCAAGGCTTGATTTTTCTACCCAGACACCACCAGAGATCCTGATTGGCTATATTTTCTCTTCAGTATTAACCCTTTTTCCAACACAAACTGAATAAATAAAATCAGAAGATCATAAGTTATTGAAAATATGAAATGGATGTATAAGTATTGTATTAATCCTTAAGCCGGGTTCCCCACTGTTTCTAAAGATACACTTATTAACTCCTAAAATTTGTCATGCACAGCATTTTAACCAGACCGTTATAGTTTGTTTTGTAAATGTGCAATAAGCATAACTCCATTGTATAAGGAATTGGCAACTCGTTCTCATTCTGATAAATAAGGTAGGCCACTTGCTTTCCAAATGACAATGTGAACAGGCTAGCATGCTGTTCAAACAGTTGGCGATGGATAGAAGGGTGTGCTCATAACAATTCAACTATTCTACCTTGTTAGCTAGCAAATAGATTCAAGTTTTTTAATTTTTTTCCCCAACTTGAAATATTAAGGTTAGCTTGGTACTCGCTATCACATGGGATTGAGACCTGTTGTGTAGCAGGTATTATAGAAACCTGAGGTTATTGGTGAATGTCCATTATGCATGGTTCTAGTTAAATTGAACAGTAAGGCAATTTTCAGGGATTATTGCAAAAAAGCAGGTAACTTATTTTGATGAAATACAATTATTAGTGGGTCTTATGGGAGGCTTATATTTAGCCTAGGTATAATTTCACATGCCCTGAGTTCATTTGATTTTTGCTGACTATCTGAAATGGAGTGTTACACCTTTTTTTTTGTTTTTTTTTTATACAAAACTTATTTAGAGGAAACAAACAAGATATACACTGCTGAAAAAAATAAAAGGAACACTAAAATAACACATCCTAGATCTGAATGAATGAAATATTCTTATGAAATACTTTTTTCTTTACATAGTTGAATGTACTGACAACAAAATCACACAAATCCATGGAAATCAAATTTATCAACCCATGGAGGTCTGGATTTAGAGTCACACTCAAAATTAGTGGAAAACCACACTACAGGCTCATCCAACTTTGATGTAATGTCCTTAAAACAAGTCAAAATGAGGCTCAGTAGTGTGTGTGTGGCCTCCACGTGCCTGTATGACCTCCCTACAACGCCTGGGCATGCGCCTGATGAGGTGGCGGATGGTCTCCTGAGGGATCTCCTCCCAGACCTGGATTAAAGCATCTGCCAACTCCTGGACAGTCTGTGGTGCAACGTGGCGTTGGTGGATGGAGCTAGACATGATGTGCTCAATTGGATTCTGGTCTGGGGAACGGGCAGGCCAGTCCATAGCGTCAATGCCTTCCTCTTGCAGGAACTGCTGACACACTCCAGCCACATGAGGTCTAGCATTGTCTTGCATTAGGAGGAACCCAGGGCCAACCGCACCAGCATATGGTCTCATAAGGGGTCTGAGGATCTCATCTCGGTACCTAATGGCAGTCAGGCTACTTCTGGCGAGCACATGGACGGCTGTGCGGCGGCCCCCCCCAAAGAAATGCCACACCATGACTGACCCACCGCCAAACCGGTCATGCTGGAGGATGTTGCAGGCAGCAGAACGTTCTCCACGGCATCTCCAGACTCTCACGTCTGTCACATAAGCATGCGTCACCAAACCACACTCTTGATGAGTTGTAAATACAAGACTTGTATTAGTGTAGCAGATGTGATCAGCCTGAACTGAGCAATTAAAGGCCTTTTTTAATAGTGCGATGAGTTAGAATGCTACAGGAGGGTGGTTGCGAGTTTTCTTTATCACCCTCCCTTCTAATGTGTATTGCATGTCCTATGAGCACCATAGAGGGGAACGGAAGACCCAACCACGCTCCAGAGAGTCTTGGCTTTCAGGAATGGGGCCAGAATTGCTTACAGCCCAAACGCTAGAGCCAAATTCATAAGAAGGAAATAAATTCAACATGCCACATTGGCATCAGAACCCTGTTTAACACAAAGCATTTGACAATATCTGTTCTCTTCTACCGTTCCTTGCTGGTAAAGTAGCAGAATCTTGTGTCCGGTTTTGATTCTGATTTTAGAGAACTGAATTTGAACATTTTAAATCTGCATACATCTGAGAAGTTGAGCATGAAACTTTGGTAAGCTTTAAATTATTAAGTTGCTATGCAGACAAATGCCATATTTACCATATTGAAAGTGGTATGTATACACACACACGCCTCTTTCAATTCAGTTTTGAATCATGAAATACAATTTCAATTTATGATTTCAATGATTTGAATTTGTGCATTATATCAAAATGTAAAATCTATTTAAATGCAATTTCAAAATATTGAATTCAAATTGCTCCATATACATACACCAGTTTTGTTGCTGTTAGTCTGCTCGTAATCGAGTAAGATCCACATTTTGTTACGTTACTGCCTTATTCTAAAATGTATTAAATAAAAATCCTCAATCTACACACAATACCCCTTAATGACAAAGTGAAGACTGGTGTTTAGATTTCTTAATTTAAGTATTCTCAGACTCTTTACAATGAGACTTGAAATTGATCTCCGGTGCATCCTGGTACTATAGATTATCGTTGAGATGTTTCTACAACTTGGAGTTTACTAGTGGTAAATTCAATTGATTGGACATGATTTGGAAAGGCAAACACCTGTCTATATAAGGTCCCACAGTTGACAGTGCATGTCAGAGCAAAAACCAAGCCATGAGGTCGAAGGAATTGTTCTTAGAGCTCTGAGACAGGATTGTGTTGGCACAGATCTGGGGAAGGGTACCCAAAAAATTCTGCACATTGAAGGTCTCTTAAGAACAGTGGCCTCATCATTCTTAAATGGAAGAAGACCTCAGACTGGGGTGAAGTTTCACCTTCCAACAGGACAACGACACTAAGCACACAGACAAGACAACGCAAGAGTGGTGTTGCACATTTTGGGGAATATTCAGAGGTGGAAACTTTCCATGGAAATTAATGCAAATTAATACTATTTAAATGTGGATGTTTTTTGCTTTTGATATATTTATCATATGGAGACAAACCTAAACCTTTTACCTTATCATAAGTAGACATTTGTGAATTATTAAATCCTTAAAATATAAATAAAATATTTAGTTATGAATTTAACTTTAATTCAACATCTGTAATGATAGTTGTCTTCCCCCTCAGGCCTCCATGTGTTCTCCCTGGACCCCCTCGATGTCCACAGCTCCATGTGTTCTCCCTGGACCCCCTCAATGTCCACATCTTGAACATCAGACAGACCTTTGTCTTCACTGTCACTTTTCAACCTCAAATTTGCCCGGATGGCCACCAGTTTTTCAACCCTTTTATATTGGTCAGCCTGTTGTGCTTTGGTGTGTGTGTTCCCAAACAAGGATCAGTTGTGCTCTGAGGCGGGTGATGTTGGTGGGTTTTGGAGGATGATGGCAACAGAGGAAAGAGCCTCAGATCCACAAAGTCCTTTTTACCAGGCGGCTGATGAGATGTTGCCACGACTGCCATATTGCATCTCCATCCCAAAGCCTTAGCTTGGAAGTGTACTTCACCAGACTGCAAAGAACCTTGCCATAGTCCAGGCCAAGGTGGCGAGACAAGGTAGTCATGACACCGTAGGCCTTGTTGATATCTGCACCAGGCAGGATGCTGTTGCCAGCATACTTTGGGTCCAACATGTACACTGCGGAAAGTGTATGGACTTCAGGCAGAAGCCTTCACGCTTTTTGATGCATTTCAAAACTGCAGTTTCCTCTGCTTGGTGCAACAGTGAAGTGGGCAGGGCAGTACGGGTTTCTTCTCTTACATCTGCAAGCAGAGTCTGAACATCAGGCAGGATGGCAGTGCAATGGCTACTGTTATAGGTTTCAGGCTGCTTACCACTCTCTCCCAAAATACAGGAGGATCCTCATCCAGGAGGATCCTCTTGATGGGGCTGTCCATATCGGCAGACTGTTATATGGACATTTCTTGGAGAGACTCCTTCCCCTCCAGGAGACTGTCAAACATGATGACAACACCACCCCAACGGGTGTTGCTGGGCAGCTTCAATGTGGTGCTCTTATTCTCCACTTTGCTTGGTGAGGTAGATTGCTGCTATAACTTGATGGCCCTTCACATACCCAACAATTTCCTTGGCTCTCTTGTAGAGTGTATCCTTTGTTTTCAGTGCCATGATGTCCTTGAGGCGCAGATTCAATGCATGAGCAGCACAGCCAATGGGTGTGATAGGAGGGTAGGACTCCTCCACTTTAGACCAATCAGCCTTCATCTTCACAGCATTGTCTGTCAGCAGTGCAAATACCTTCTGTGGTCCAAGATCATTGACTGCCTTCAGAAGGTGTCTTCATAATTTTCACCTCGATTAGAAGTAGAGGGACTTTTGTCAGAGGTTTAGTGCTGAGGGAACTTTATGCACTTGGCCAGATGATTCTGCATCTTTGTTGCATTCCTCACATGATTTGGCACAGTATTTGCACATGTACACCGCTTTTCCTTCTACATTGGCTGCAGTGAAATGTCTCAATGCATCAGATAGTGCCCATGGCATTTTCCTGTAAAGATTAGGAAAAAATGAGTAAAAACAAATACAATGTACAGAACATTTCTTACGAAAGAGTTGTTTAAAGTTAACTGTGAGGAAACAGGTGAATTAACACTCAGATAGCAGGCTCAAGCAAGCTAAAACCCACATGGTAGCAGAAATTAACAAGTTAGAAATTATTTAAACACTTTGCTGTCGGCTACTATTTACTAGTTAACAAAAACTCATGTATGTTATAAAATATATTCACCCCACCCAGTATTGTAATCAACTTACCAGAAAGCATGTGGTCCTTGGGTCAGACAGTGTAGTAGTGTGGGCTCAATAGCATCTCATTAGTGTGCAAGATCTTGAATCAGCTGTACATGTACATTCAATTGAATTGGATAGTTTAACCAAAATATGCCACAATACCTAGAATTGCCTTGTGAATCCCACAAAGGTTCACTGTTATAAGCTAACTTTTGATGAATTTAAGCAAAATTCCCCAAATTCCCGGGCTTAACTTCCCATGAAAAGTTTCAGGTAAATTTCCTGGAAAGTTTGCAACCCTACGCAAGAGTGGCTTCGGAACAAGTCTCGATGTCCTTTAGTGGCCCAGCCATAGGCCGAACTTTAACCCAATCAAACATCTCTGGAGACACCTGAAAATAGCTGTGCAGCGACGCTCCCCATCCAACCTGACAGAGCTGGAATCAAAATCAAATCAAATGTATTTATATAGCCCTTCGTACATCAGCTGATATCTCAAAGTGCTGTACAGAAACCCAGCCTAAAACCCCAAACAGCAAGCAATGCAGGTGTAGAAGCACGGTGGCTAGGAAAAACTCCCTAGAAAGGCCAAAACCTAGGAAGAAACCTAGAGGAACCAGGCTATGTGGGGTGGCCAGTCCTCTTCTGGCTGTGCCGGGTGGAGATTATAACAGAACTGTTGAAACTGGAGCAGCAGCACGGCCAGGTGGACTGGGGACAGCAAGGAGTCATCATGTCAGGTAGTCCTGAGGCATGGTCCTAGGGCTCCGGTCCTCCGAGAGAATTGGAGAGAGGACACCGAATAGGACAGGAGAAGTACTCCAGATATAACAAACTGACCCTAGCCCCCCCGACAAACTACTGCAGCATAAATACTGGAGGCTGAGGCAGGAGGGGTCAGGAGACACTGGCCCCATCCGAGGACACCCCTGGACAGGGCCAAACAGGAAGGATATAACCCCACCCACTTTGCCAAAGCACAGCCCCCACACCACTCGAGGGATATCTTCAACCACCAACTTACCATCCTGAGACAAGGCCGAGTATAGCCCACAAAGATCTCCGCCACGGCACAACCCAAGAGGGGGGGGGAAAGAACTGAAAACTGCTGTTCACAAATGCTCTCCATACAACCTCACTGAGCTCGAGCTGTTTTGCAAGGAGGAATGGGAGAAAAATTCAGTCTCTCGATGTGCAAAACTGATAGAGACATACCCCAAGCGACTTACAGCTGTAATCGCAGCAAAAGGTGGCGCTACAAAGTATTAACTTAAGGGGGCTGAATAATTTTGCACGCCCAATTTTTCAGTTTTTGATTTGTTAAAGAAGTTTGAAATATCCAATAAATGTCGTTCCACTTCATGATTGTGTCCCACTTGTTGTTGATTCTTCACAAAAAAATACAGTTTTATATCTTTATGTTTGAAGCCTGAAATGTGGCAAAAGGTCTAAAAGTTCAAGGGGGCCGAATACTTTCGCAAGGCACTGTAGTGCTTTATCCGGGTAGCCGGAAAGTAGAGCATTGCAGTAGTCTAACCTAGAAGTGACAAAAGCATGTATTAATTTTTCTGCATAATTTTTGGACAACGTTTCTGACTTTTACAATGTTGCGTAGATGGAAAAAAGCTGTCCTTGAAATGGTCTTGATATGTTCTTCAAAAGAGAGAGCAGGGTCCAGAGTAACGCCGAGGTCCTTCAGTTTTATTTGAGATGACTGTACAACCATTAAGATTAATTGTCAGATTCAACAGAAGATCTCTTTGTTTCTTGGGACCTAGAACAAGCATCTCTGTTTTGTCCGAGTTTAAAAGTAGAAAGTTTGCTGCCTTCCACTTCCTTATGTCTGAAACATGCTTCTAGCGAGGGCAATTTTGGGGCTTCACCATGTTTCATTGAAATGTACAGCTGTGTGTCATCCGCATAGCAGTGAAAGTTAACATTGTTTTCAAATGACATCCCCAAGAGGATATCTCTATCTCTCCTAAAACGGAACCTTGAACACCTACATTTACAGTTGGTTTGTCAGGACAAACCATTCAGAGACAAACTGATATCTTTCCGACAGATAAGATCTAAACCAGGCCAGGTTCAACATAGGAGGGCCAAGCACAGGAAGCAGCTCTTTCAGTAGTTTAGTTGGAATAGGGTCCAGTATGCAACTTGACGGTTTAGAGGCCATGATTATTTTCATAATTGTGTCAAGAGATATAGTACTAAAACACTTGAGCGTCTCTCTTGATCCTAGGTCCTGGCAGAGTTGTGCAGACTCAGGACAACTAATCTTTGAAGGAATACGCAGATTTAAAGAGGAGTCCGTAATTTGCTTTCTAACAATCATGATCTTTTCCTCAAAGAAGTTCATGAATTTATCACTGCTGAAGTGAAAGCCATCCTCTCTTGGGGAATGCTGCTTTTTAGTTAACTTTGCGACAGTATCAAAAAGGAATTTCGGATTGTTCTTATTTTCCTCAATTATGTTAGAAAAATTTGATGATCGAGCAGCAGTAAGGGCTCTTCGGTACTGTCTTCCACTGGAAGACTTCCAGTTTGGTGTGGCGCCATTTCCGTTCCAATTTTCTGGAAGCTTGCTTCAGAGCTCGGGTATTTTCTGTGTACCAGGGAGCTAGTTTGTAATGAGATGTTTTTAGGGCTGCAACTGCATCTAGGGTACTGCGCAAGGTTAAATTGAGTTCCTCAGTTAGGTGGTTCACTGATTTTTGTCCTCTGGCGTCCTTGGGTAGACAGAGGGAATCTGGAAGGACATCAAGGAATCTTTGAATCTGAATTTATAGCACGACTTTTGATGTTCCTTGGTTGAGGTCTGAGCAGATTATTTGTTGCAATTGCAAACGTAATAAAATGGTGGTCCTATAGTCCAGGATTATGTGGAAAAACATTAAGATCCACAACATTTATTCCATGGGACAAAACTAGGTCCAGAGACATGTTGGACAAAACCCACTGAGTCGATGATGGCTCCGAAAGCCTTTTGAAGTGGGTCTGTGGACTTTTCCATGTGAATATTAAAGTCACCAAAGATTAGAATATTATCTGCTATGACTACAAGGTCCGATAGGAATTCAGGGAACCCAATGAGGAACGCTGTATATGGCCCAGGAGACTTGTAAACAGTAGCTATAAAAAGTGATTGAGTAGGCTGCATAGATTTCATGACTAGAAGCTCAAAAGACAAAAGTTTTTATTTTCTTTTTTTTTTTGTAAATTGAAATTTGCTATCGTAAATGTTAGCAACACCTCCGCCTTTGCGGGATGCACGGGGGATATGGTCACTAGTGTAGCCAGGAGGTGAGGCCTCATTTAACACAGTAAATTCATCAGGCTTAAGCCATGTTTCAGTCAGGCTAATCACATCAAGATTATGATCAGTGATTAGTTAATTGACTATAATTGCTTTTGAAGTAAGGGATCTAACATTATGTAGCCCTATTTTGAGATGTGAGGTATCATGATCTCTTTCAATAATGACAGGAATGGAGGAGGTCTTTATCCTAGTGAGATTGCAAGGGCGAACACCGCCATGTTTAGTTTTGCCCAACCTAGGTCGAGGCACAGACAACGGTCTCAATGGGGATAGCTGAGCTGACTACACTGACTGTGCTAGTGGCAGACTCCACTATGCTGGCAGGCTGGCTAACAGCCTGCTACCTGACCTGCACCCTATTTAATTGTGGAGCTAGAGGAGTTAGAGCCCTGTCTATGTTGAGAGGATCTGCAGAGAAGAATGGGAAAACTCTCCAAATACAGGTGTGCCAAGCTTGTCACTTCATACCCACGAAGACTCAGCTGTAAACGCTGCTAAAGGTACTTTAACAAAGTACTGAGTAAAGGGTCTGAATACTTATGTAAATGCAAAAATATTTATAAAAAAAAAGGAAATATTGCAACAATTTCTGAACCATTTTTCATTATGGCGTATTGTATGTAGGTTATTTGCGTGTAGAACTATTTCATCCATTTTAGAATAAGGCTGTAACAATGTGGAAAAAGTCAAGGGGTCTTAATACTTTCCGAATGCATTGTATACTTTCTAGCTAGTGTCAATACTTGTTTGCATTGAGCCATGCAATAGAGCAGAGGAATTGATTGGTGCTTGTCTGTCAGATGTGGACAGCTGGAGTGAGGAGGAGCAGGGACCACTGGTGCTGGACCAGACATGGAGAGGAGATCCAGACAGTGAAGCTGACAGTGTCGACAGTGACCATGAGGATCCTCTCAAGTAAGACACCTTTTGGTGTTGTGTGCTTGCTTGTGCTCACATTACATGGGTCTTGTAATGTCCATGAGATTAATTGTGATATTTTCAGTGTTTTATGTACTCTGTAAAAATGCTTTAACTTCAAGGTGTTGATATCATATTTAGCTCAACTTGTAAAAAAAATAAAATATGAAAGCACGATCATATTGTGGCGGTCATGAAATTGTCAGCCGGTGATTGTCAAGCAAATAACTGCCAGTCTCACTGTAATTAACATAAACCCAGACAGAGCAACATAAAACAAAAAGCAGCAAGACAAAATTCATAAAAGCAACAAAGTGTTTCCACACCTCACAAGCTACAGACAACATGGAAAGCGGCAACACACAGCTAGGGACCATGTTCACAAATCTGATTGACCTTTAGCCATGTCTTCAAGCATTTTGTGAAAGTGTGATATGTGGTGCAGTTGTGTGTCTGATGGCAGTGTATTCCAGACATGGGAAGCTCTCACAGAGAATGCAGATTTACTAAAGGTGCTTTTCCTTAGGGGAACTATACAGTCACCTCTCATGGCAGACCTTGTGGATCTGCTGCCATATGTCTGGGTTTTCTGTTTAACAAAAATATTGAGTGGAGGGGGAGCCAGGCCATTAAGGATCTTGAATACAAGACATGCGTCGGTGTATTGCACAAGATTTTCCCAACTCAAGAGCTCATGCTTTCTAAGGATGTGACAATGATGATGGCTATTGGGCTTCCTATCAAGCACTTTGAGAGCCTGTTTGTAGGCAGACTGAATAGGTTTTAATGTTGTACAGCAAGCTTGGGCCCAACTAGTCAAGCAGTATGTTAAGTGGGGGAGTATCATAGATTTGAAGTACAGTTTTGCTACCTCTGTAGTCAAACAATTTCGTATAAATCGGAAATTAGCTAGGTTGAATTTGGTTATTTGAATTACCCTTTTCACATGCTTTTTAAAAGAGAGGTTGGAATCAAGTATGATGCCAAGGTACTTAAAATCGGATACCACCTGGAGCTTCTCCCCTGACACATAGACATCTGGCTCAGTAGCATCTGTTGCCCTCTTTGTGAAGAACATGCAAACAGTTTTTTTCACATTGAGATGCAAACACGAGTCACTGAGCCACTTTGTAACCTGGACCATTACAGTAGTGAGTTCTTGTGCAGCTTGTTTGCTCTTTGCATGCACATATATCACTGTATCATCTGCATACATTTGAACTTCAGACCCAGTACAGACAGAAGGCAGATCATTAATGTACAGGCTGAACAGGAGGGGCCCCAGTATTGACCCTTGGGGCACGCCCACATCATAGCTATGAGTGGGCGACAGCTCATTGCTCACTCTGACACACTGAATCTAATATCCCCCATTGTCTAAAAGTTGACCTAGTATATTGGACAACTGGTCCTTCTGTCCGAGAAATATTTCTAACAGTCTGGGACAGTTGTGGGATGTGATAGATTAATGCAACCGCTAGCATTAAACCTGTTTTAAGCAATGAGCCTGACGCATCCGATTTAACATTTTTAGCTTAATGTTTAACTATTAGGCTATTTCTCCACGTAAGCCCAGCAAAGCGTACATGACAGTAGGTTATAAGCACGAATGTTCCGTTAGCAGGGAAACACCGTTCTCAAGTGTCCACAAATGTGATTATGCATGTATTGCTTTTATAATAAAGGTGCATTTTTATGGTGAAAATGATCTTCCACAAGCTTGAAACTCACGTGCTGTGTATCTATGCCAGTTAGGCTCTACACCTGTTGTAAAGTTGATGAATGTGCTTTATTTTAAGGTATGGGCTAGGCTACATGAAGCATGCAACTATGATTTGAAGAAGTTGCAAAAAAATGCTCTGTTTGCCTTAAGCTGGGCGTCATTCACAAGTTAATATATAAACAAGTGATAAGCTAATTGTCACCATCACACTTATTGATTTAATCTTGTCTTTACATATACATAAATAGATAAAGCTTTTCACGTGGTTCATTTTCATGCCAGCCAGGTAGGCTATACTCCTGTTGTAAAGAAAAGCATTGTGCTTAATATTAGGAAAGTTAAGGTAAATATAGTAGGCCTAAATAAGAGGCCCACACAGTGGTTTTCTCATGCAATTGCATAGCCTGTGGAGATGTTGTGCAACATGAGCTCATGGGCTCTGTTTTGATTTGTTTTTTGAATACATTTGCATTGATGTCAGTGATCAACTTGGAAAAGCCTAATTACAGCATCAACTTGGAAAAGCCTAATTACCGTGACTTAAGTCACGTGGAATTTGAATTGTGGCGTTTATACGGTCAGAGTAACAGCCCTAGATATGACACATTTGCTGTGGACTGTTGTAACTGTTTGCATGGATTGTTTGACCTACAGACATGCAGGGGTGTACACGGCAGAGGAGGTTGCTCTGATCACACGGGAGAAGCTCATCAGACTCCAGTCGCTCTACATCGACCAGTTCAAACGCCTGCAGCACCTCCTCAAGGAGAAGAAGCGCCGATACCTGCACAGCCGCAAGGTGGAGCATGAGACCCTAGGTAAAGCCATGGTGCTGCACTAACCCAGCATGTTCTGTCCTGTAGTTAGTCAGGTTTGCGACCAATAGGTTTCACTGTAGTGCAACATTTTGCAACGGAAAATAAAAATAATTTCTCCAATTGGACAGCTTCATATAGTACTTGTCCAGATGTGGTCGTGGGTTTTTCTGGTGAGATCATTATGGTTATTCCAGTAGCTGTCTGACCTCCTGCGTAATAGGTGTGTTTGTGACAGGGAACCTGACCCTAGATCAGCACACCTACTTTGACATGCTTTTTGAATACAGTCTCTGACCCCTTGTGTTTTCTGTCTAAAAGGGAGTAGTTTGCTGACTGGCCCGGAGGGTCTCTCCATGAAGGAGAGGGAGAACCTGAGAAAGCTGAAGGCTCTGCGTCGGTACCGCCGCCGGTACGGTGTGGAGGCTCTGCTTCACCGTCAGCTCCGAGAGAGGAGACAGGCCGTCACTGAAGGAGCTCCTCTTCAGGTCTGTGGCTTAACTGTTTTGTAGGGATGGACTCTAAATCCCGGGGACTCCAGCAACTGTCCGTGGCCTGGCAGAAGTAAATAGTTATGTTCCAGGTTGTTTGTGAGTCTCAGCTTGAATGTGGAAATGCCTAGCAGCCCAGAGGGGCTGGGTGATATGGCCTAAAAATCATATCTAGAGTCACGATATGCAAGAGTATTTGGACTCTCCTTCAAATGAGTGGGTTCAGCTATTTCATCCACACCTGTTGCTGACGGGTGTATAAAATCAAACAATGCAATCTCTATAGCAAACATTGGCAGTAGAATGCATGGCCTTACTGAAGAGCTCAGTGACTTTCAACGTGGCACCGTCATCTTGAGAAAAGTCAATGTGAAGTTATACCGTGGCTAACTATAATTCTTCCACAAACATACGACACTAATAATTGAAATTATTATTTTAACAAGCATTTTTTTTGCTATAATCACTGATCTGGCGTTCAAGTCTGTTTTGAAAATGCTATTTTGTTATAAATTTAACCAGAACCATGCACATTCTCTAATTACAAACTTCTTGTAGCAGGTGAAAATTAACACTGGTCTCATAAACAATCTCTCAAGCACAAAGCCACATGCTAGCGAGTAGCCATCTAATCTTTATTTCAAGCCAACTTGGCTCTATTTGCTTGCTAACAAGGTAGAACAGTTTAACTGTTATGAATACACCCTCTTATCTGCCTCAAATGGTTTAAACAGCCTGTTCATGTTAAAATATTGAAATCAAGTGTCCTACCTGCGTAAGAAGATGCTTATTTCTCAGAACGAGAACAATTTGCCAATTTTCTGATTTTATAAATTAGTATTTTTATGCTCATTGCACATGTATAAAACAGACAGCTAGCACATGAGTCTGTGGATAGAATGCTGCTGGTATGTGATGATCAATCATGTTCATTGATACTTTCGTTTTAGTTGGGTCTGTTCTACCTTTTGGGATTTGAGACATAAGGGTATCGTTAGAAATGTCTATTCCAATAAAGTATCGAAGCGTTTCGGTGTCCATATAATCAGTTCTGTTGGACTTAACCTCTAATGCAAATAGCGAGTTTTAACTTCCTCTGACAAACAGCAATTTATTTCGTTGTGAGTGACAGGGGCTTGGTGTCTGAGTGGGAAGGTGCACAGAAGGCATAACGGAGACCAGACCAAAAAGGCAGCACGCTCAGAAATAAATATGATCCTTGCGATACAGATATTTGGAACATTGTGCTAAAACATCAATTTGATATATCGTCTCAGTACAATAGTGTCAGCAGAGGGAAAACTGTGTTTTGTGGGAACGCAGGCAGTATGCCGGATTTGGTGTATCCGGACTAAGACGTTGCATTAACTGGTCACCGTATGCGTTAACCTCAACCAAACTTTGGTTGAGGAATTTGAGGATCTTAACCTTATTCCTGTCGTTGTGTGTGTTCTCTCTACAGGCGCATACGATGCGGTCCAGCCAGAGGTGTATCTCCTATGTGGAAGGGACCCGCTGTTCTAACCAGTGTCTCCCAATGACACGACATTGCGTCTCTCGTATCCTTCATACGGTTCTTCTGGTGTCCTCTATGATCAGTCATGTGTTTATCTAAAGTTCGTTTTCAAATTTGCATTAATCTTTTTCGTGGACTTTTGTGTTACCCTAGCATACTAATGCTTGTTGTGCCGAAAGCTGGGGGCATTAGTTAACTGGAGCATTAGTTAGTAAGGCGGTCCAAGCTTGATAACCAGTCTGCAGAATAACGTATTTCCCATTCGAACCCTAACTTCTTATGTGCTTGACCTGCAGAATATTCATGGACTAATTTCACTCTCCCTTTACTACACACAATTGCTAAAAGGGCCCAAATCAAGTCTGACAGTTTGTGGTAGCTGTGCAGATCCTAACAGGGCCAACATTAACATCTTCCCATGGTCTGTTGGTTTTCTCTATATTAACAAAGGGAATAGTCAATTCAGTTGGAAGGAACAAACGCCTCCTTTACAAGTCCGTTATTTTAACATTTTTTACTTCATGTTTTTTTTCGAACAGAAACGTGTGTACGCCAGTTTCATTACGCTGTTGGTCTGCTAGTAATCAAGTGGTTGACATAGCAAGTAATTCTGCTTAAAATGTTATTCCAAGAATCAATAAAACCTGGTTAATTCCGAGCAAAGCGTTTGTCAACCTGTTGCAAAATTTTGCTGTACAAAACCAACCAAGCCTTTTTAAGCCATTTATTTGTACCTTGCAGCGTCTCACACAACAAATACCCAAATACTGTTATTGTAGTGAACTTGTGATGTAAAGCTAGTAAAAACTACCTACGTCGTTTTAATGCTGTTGTTGTAGACTGCTTATTTGTGTGGTAATTGTAATGACGGTGCTAATTGTTTGCTTAACGCATATGTATCCAACTTAGCCCATGGAGGGCAGAGTGTCTGCGGGTTTTCCCTCTCTTGTACTTGATTGCTGAATTAAGGTCACTAATTAGTAAGGAACTCGCCTCACTTGGTTGTCTAGGTCTTAATTGAAAGGAAATCCAGCGACCCACTAGGCCTTCCATGGAACGAGTTTGACACCCCTGGTCTAACTGGTGTTTTTTTTTTTTGTTTCTGACGTTCTGTTGCATGCCCATGATTCCTATAGATGCCCAACACCGAAGGAAGATGAGCTGATCTAGCCTTGATTTCTAGGCTTCCTCACATTGGTTCCTATAGCAGAGTAATACACAATACTCTGAAGTATCTTAATGGGAGACTATAACTGATGTAATTGCCATTGTGGATGTCAGTTATTATTCTTTACCATAAGACATCCAGACATCTACCAGGACAGTAACCAGGTACTGTTCAAGATGTGTCCGGGGCTGAAGGATGTTCCCTGTGACCGGCCCGTTCACATGGGCCAGTCAGAGGAGCCTCGCTGCCCCCTGCACCTCTCCCTGCCTCCCCCCATGTACCAGCCTGAACAGGAGACGGCCCTGACCCCAGAGCAGCTGGATGCAGTACTGCCCAAAGACATGTACCTGAGTGCTGCAGAGCTACAGCCCACGGAGAGCCTGCCGCTAGAGTTCAGTGACGTACGTGAAGTCTGACCACCAAGTTTCCTGCTCTTATTTTTTTTTTTTTCACCTTTATTTAACCAGGTAGGATAGTTGAGAACAGATGTTTTGTGCTAACATTCCACTGCTTGTACTCTGGCATATGACACCGTACAAGGGGTGGAATGTTACCACACAACGTGTCTGGATTTCAGACTATGAGTATATCATAAGAACAGGAAACTTGCTGGGAGTCAGAGGTGTGTATCTCACTGATTTGTGTTGTTTTTAATTTCTTCACCCCCCCCCCCAAGATTTACTTTCACTCTTTCTGCTACCATTATTGCTAAAGGTGCCCTAATCAAGTCTGACAGCTTGTAGCTGTCCAGATCCTAACAGGGCCAACATTAACATCTTCCCATGGTCTGTTGGTTTCCCCCATATTAACAAAGGGGATAGTCAATTCAGTTGGAAGCAACAAACACGTTTATTCCTCCAAAACTGATTTTCTTTTTTTCACCCCCCAGAATGTCTAAACATGTTGCATGTATACTGAACTAAAATATAAACATTTAAAGTGTTGGTTTCATGAGTCTTTGATACCAAAATAGCGTCTAAAATACTTTGATGTCATACCTTCTAGAATGGCCTTAACGTGATATGTCGTGATTTTGGGTGTTTCTTCTCGAGTCTATGAACTCGTGGATACAATTGTCTCTGTGTGCAGTATGAAGGAAGTTAGAGGTAGTTTGGTGAGCCAATGCTCACTACCACAAATGCTAGTTAGCAATTGAGGTAATCCTTTGCAACTTCTTTCAAACTGCATGTAGACAAATGGTATCCACGAGTTCATCTGATTCTAGGGAAGTAGATTATGGGCTTCATTTCCACATTCCTGACGTAATCCCTTTTAACAAGGCTCACAGCAGTATTATTCAAAGTCGACAGGCCCATTTAAAAACAATTTTGTGTTCTTTTTTTTTTACTGATTTATTGTATGGGGCAATATACAAATGTTTTGAAAAATGTATTTATTGGTTTATTCATTTTAAGAGATTGTAATAAATCCATTTTATAGATTTTAAAGTTTCATTAGATTTGGTGGGATAGGGTAGGCAGAAATTCTGGTGCAAAAAATGGGGTCCCCATTGAAAAGGGTTGGATTTCACTGGCTTGCTGTATGTGCTCAACCATAGCATTAGTGTTTATCTGTCACAACTCTCTCTGCCTTTTACTTCCCCTGTAATGTAGCTGCATTAATCTACTTGGCTGAGGAATAGAAACACCTTGTAACACTTACCCACTAATGTCTTCCCCGCCCCTCTCCTGTTCATCTCCTGTAGGACCTGGATGTAGTGGGGTGTCCTCCGTCCCCTCTGATGTTTGACACGGCCCTGGCTCTGGAGGACCAGACTATCAGGGCCATCGCTGAGGGTCCTATGGACATCCTGACTGGGGTCGAGCTGGATGCTTCGGGACACGATGACTCTGCTGACATGGAGCTCTCTGAGAGAGTTCTGCAGTCTATAGAGGACCAAGTGAGTTGTCGCCCTTGATTTCTTAACCCCCGAAAGTCGATTGAAGCGCTGGTCTAAGATGCATACATACATGAATACATAAGTTGCATAATAAAAAAAATCCCTGTCGAAATCCATCAGTTTAGGCTAGGGACCTGTTTTTTTTTTTTTTTCCTTTGGATGCGTCTCGATCCACCACATCCGCCAGTGTCGCACTTCTGCATCTGCGGTGACAGGTGGTTGAATTAGAGCAATGTTTGTCAGACCATGAGACATCCCGGAAAGCTGTAGCGTCCGAACGGTTTGGCCTACAAACTATTACCATTATGGAAAGGGGAGACTCGCGTGTTCTCCGTTTTGGTCTAGGACCCACAAGTGTCACGGGATTCATATGAAGGTAATCGGTACCCGTAAAAAAAATAAATAAACAAATTGAAGTATGACGGTAGTTTTGTGCCTACCCAAGAGTTAAATATGTGTAAAAAAAAAATGTATTTTTCATCTCCTAGATTCAGGACACACTTAAACCTTTCTTCTAAATGTTTTTACTGTCTTTTTTGAGATTTGAGTGTTATTCAATGCATTTCTTTGGGCATTAGTAGTAAAGGCAAATCTACAGTACCAGTTAAGTTTGGAGACCTCATTCAAGGGTTTCTTTATTTTTACTACTTTCTTTTTGCATTGTAGAATAATAGAAGACATTAAAACTATGGAATCATGTAACCAAAAGTGTTAAACAAATCAAAATATATAGATAATTCAAAGTGCCTTGACAGCTTTGAACACGCTTGGCATTCTCTCAACCAGCTTCATGAGGTAGTCACCTGGAATGCATTTCGATTAACAGTTGTGCCTTGTTAATTTGTGGAATTTCTTTCCTTAATGCATTTGAGCCAATCAGTTGTGTTGTGACAAGGTAGGGGTGGTATACAGAAGATGGTCTGTTACCAAAAAGGGCTAAGTCCATATTATGACAAGAACAGCTCTGATAAGCAAAGCGAAATGACAGTCCATAATAAAAAACCTGGAATGAATAGGTGTCAACTTTGGAATGGTCCTAAAATTCCAAATCAAATGGCTAAATGAGTTTTTATTTAACTAGGCAGGTCGGCTAAGAACAAATTCTTCTTTACAATGACGGCCTACCAGAAGGCAAAATATATAGGACAAAACACACAGTACGACAAGACACCTCAACACTACATAAAGAGGCCTAAGACAACATTGCATGGTAGCAACACATGGCAGCAGCACAAAACATGGTAGAAAAATTATTGGGCTCAGACAACATCACAAAGGGCAAGAAAGTAGAGAACAATATATCACACGAAGCAGCCACAACTGTCAGTAATTGTGTCCGTGAATGAGTCTTTGAATGAAGAGATGGGAAACCAAATGTATGACAGTCTTCAAACAATTCCACATATCAGTTTAGCACCCCAGCTCCCCAATGTCTGACTATAAACATGGTTGTGTATCAGCAATATGTAGAGTTTTCCAACATGTGTGTGTGATTATTTATTATTATTCAGCATAGTAGTTGTAGCAGTTCTGAAAGGAATGACTAACCAACAGAAAAATACATTCTTATAAAGTTGAGTAGATTGAAAATGTACAGTGCCTTCAAAGTATTCATACCCCTTGAGTTATTCCACATTTAGTTGTTACAGCCTGAATTGAATCTATACACAATACCCCATAATGACAAAGTGGGGAGAAAAATGTATAATTTTTGCAGATGTAATTGAAAATAAAATGCAGAAATCTATAATTTACGTAGGTATTCGCATAGAAGCACCTTTGGTGATTACAGCTTTGAGTCATCATCTAGGGTATGTCTATCAGCTGTGTACATCTATTTGGGGATTTTCTCACAATCTGTTAAGTTAGATGGGGAGTGGCGGTGAAACTTTCCACAGATTTTCAATGGAATTCATGCCTGGAGTTTGGCTGGGCCGCTCAAGGACTTTCACGTACTTGTTCTGAAGCCATTAGTGACATTGTACGCTTGGCGTCGTTGTGCTGTTAGACTGGGGCAAAGATTTTGCGTTCCAAGGTCATTTGCACTCTGAAGCATGTTCTCATCAAAGATTTGGCTCCATTCATTATTCCCCCTTTCTCCAGTCCCTGCCTTTCTGAAAAGCATCCCCATAGCGTGATGCTGTCACCGCCATGTTTCACGGTAGGGATGGCGTTACAAGGTTGCGCTGTGCCTGGTTTTCTCCAGAAATGGCACTTTGCATTCAGGCCAAAGAGTTCAATTTGTCTCATCAGACCACAGAATCTTTTGCCTTATACTCAGTCTTTCACATGCCTTTTTGCAAACTCCAGGCGTGGTGTCATGCTTCTTTCTCAGGAGTGACCTCTGTCTGGCCACTCTCCCATAAAGCCCAGATTTGTGAAGTTCTGTAGAGACCTTTGTCCTTCTAGCAGGTTCTCCCATCTCAGCCAAGGAACTCTGTAGTTTAAATCATGTCCAAACAATTTAATTGGCAACAAGGTGAACTCCAAGTTGTAGTGATCTCTCAAGGATAATCAAAGAAAGTTGGCTGCACCTGAGCTCTATTTGGAGTGTGTATACTTGTGTAAATTAGATATTTCATTTTCAATAAATTTACAAAAATGTCTACACGTTTTCACTTTGTCATTATGTGGAGAAACAGATCTATTTAATCAAGTCAGGCTGTTACACACACACACGGTATGAATACTTTCTGAAGGCACTCTACATTGTTGATGGCTAATGCGTGCTATAAATGAATCTAGGTTTAGCTAAACTGCTCATCTTCCCCTCCAGATTGTATCAGAGGTAATAGGAGGAGGGGACACCACGGAAAATTCATCTACAGAACTGGACCATGTTGCTGCAGACACCTCCAGATGAGAGCTTTGCCTCCAGACTTGTGTTGAATTCCAGAGACTAATGTTGAGTTGACCAATTCAAAGCCAGGATGGATCTTCAAGGTGGTAGATCATAACAAAGCCTTTGCACACCATTGCCAAATGACTACTGTTAAGTCATTGTTTAATCAGTTGTCATATTACTAACTTTTGCTGATACTCTCTGAGTCGGTTCAATGTCTGTCTGGTCTTGTGCACCGTTGCCTTTCTCAACTTTACCTGTGTAATTTAATAAATCCTGGTTTCTCCTTAAACTACAAACATATGTATATCTTGTATACAAAGTCAGTGTTGGTGTAGTGAAGAGATGAAACACCACTTGTAACTCTGGTTTGTTACTGTTCAATAAACACTCCACAAATGCATTTATTGATTTTTACCTTATTACACCTCCTTTATAGGGTTCTCGAAATGGGTGAAACGTAATTATTGCAAGTAGTTTAGTTTGAACATAATAGCCTATTCTTGAAACAACAAATTACTGACTATTTTCACCAGTATGTAACCAAGTGTGTCCATTGGATCCATTTTACTTCTGCAGCACCACTAAATTGTTTCTGAGAATGCCAATATTTTGGTTTGCCAAACGCTGAGAGTATTATTCTCCAAAGTATCATCCGCTAAACATGGACCTTTCGAGGCTGCAGGTGAGTTCAATGGTGGGTGTTTTATTATTTGTGTGTATATATAAATAAATCTCCTTCGGTGAGGTTGGTCATACTTGGCAATGTGGGGCTGTTTGACGTCACTCTTCTCTAAACCAGTCTCGGACACAACGCTGCCTGCAAGGCTAAATGCAACCGAGAAGACATCGTCCTAAGACTGGATCTCTTTCATACAATGATTTAAATGTAGGCTAGCTATCTAATAAAGGAGCTATTTATACGTTTTATGGTACGTTTTTCTGCGGTAGCCTAATCAACAAATGAGGTGAGTTTCATTGCAAGCATAAATGTCTGCACTCACTAGGCTACTTACTGTAAATTGCTCTGGATAAGAGCTAAATGTGACGAACTGATTTTAAAAGGTCTCTTCGGTAAGGCCATTCTACTGCCAATGTTTGTCTATGGAGATTGCATGGCTGTGTGCTCGATTTATACACCTGTCAACAATCGGTTAAGGGTTAGTTTCTAAAAACAACCATACCAAAATAACATGCCGGTTGCTGTGAGCGATGTGGTCTCCCTCCAGATAAAACCGGGAAATTATACATCTAGGAATATATGCTGTTGCCCTCCAAAAGTCTACATAATGGCAATGTAGGCTAGGCTACTAATAGCATTGTCTAGGTTGGTCTGTTGTCTGGCGGACACGAATCCAAAACATGGATTTGATTTATGGGAAAACCCCTAACAATTTCTGGGCACTTTTGGAATGTAGGTTATAATGTATATTTGGTGTGCTCACTTACACCATAAACAGCAGTGACTAATTCAAGTATAATGGGCAGTAAAAGTATTCCCTCACCCTGGATAATTTAGTTCAAAAACATTATTTAAATACAGATGTGTTGCAGGCCTTTTGTGTCCCACATGTCTGCCTAGAGACCGTTGAAAGATATGTTATAAAAGGAAATGTTGCAGTGGATTTAGAATTATTTACAAACCCTAAAACATGATGGCGTTTGGATCCATTGAGAGAAACATGGATTATTTTTCCCAAGTGAATTGTTACAAGATTGTTTCAAACACGCAGATAATTTTCAGTCATACGATGGAACATATGATCAAAACATATTTATTTGCCATTTGATCATATTGGCATGCTTCGATGTATTGTTTTGTGACAGAATTATGCTGACAAAGAAATACTTTTCTTCTAATGCATCAGCCATAACATGATGGCATAGCACTACACGAGACGTCTAGACGTAGTGTTTGACAAGTCCTTGTGCTCATATGCATAGAGTAGGCCTAATTAGTGCTTTTGTTGAGATTATAACCTCTAAAATCAAGGTCATTCATTCCCTAGAGAAGTTGTTTCAACGTTCCTGGTTGTGATGACTGTTCACTGCTCCAGTATAAGGAATTAGAGCAATGGAAACATGTCTGTACAGAGCTGCATTGAGACTTATATTAACACACTTCGACAATGCTGTTATTGAATGTCTTTTCGCAGACAGGTCAGTGTCATTGGGCTGTAAGAGGTGTATCTTTCTTAAACGTACTGCTTCTCTGTGCATTTGCATTATCCCCCTCTCGTCTGTTATAAATAAATGTTCACTCTATCGCCCTCTGCACCCCGCCTTTTTGCTGCATGCTGGTAGTTACCATTGTTATGCAGCCGAGTAGAGACGCTTCTGGAGCAGCGTGTGTGTGTCTCTGGAACCACACATTAGCATGTAGAAATATTCATAAATTACCACGTGGAGCTGGAACGATATGGCAGAGCTCAAAGCAGGAGGAATCACGAATATCTCCCGGTAACATCACTACCGTTTCCACACACTGCAGATATGTCGATGTTGCCCCCCGCAGATATTTGGAAGCCCCCCATGTCCCGCAGCCGTTTGTTATTCTAGGATAGTAAAACAAGGGATGTTCTCCCCTGTGGGGACATTTCCCACGTCCCCATGAGGCTAAAGTATATTTGAAATGTAGAGGTTAGGGAAAATAGGATTTTGAATGGAAATGTGTTTTAGATCTCAACGAGGATAGAACATAACTGTGTGTGTGTGTGTGTGTGTCGACTAAAGGCAGAACATAATTTAGGGGTCATTATAAGAACAGTTTAAACTCTTCCTCTTCTATTTCTCTCCTAATATAAACTATATAAAATCATTTGTTTGTTATTGAATGATAACAATAGCCTTTTTGGCTTAGATAGGCCTATGGCTACCCCAATTCATTCCTCTAATGCAGGGGTTCCCAAAACTTAAATAAGCGTTAAAGCTAATTTAATATGACTGAAACATGACAACAAAATCAATGCGCTAAAAAAAACGTTAGCTGACATGGTCTGAAAAACATGGAGATACTTGGACAAAACCATGAACATTATAAAGCTAGTATCCTCTGGTTTGATACATTTATTTGATAAAGGACAGATTGTTATTGGTCATTTTGGAGAGACCGAAGGTAAACTTAGTTCTGTTTCCACTTTCCAACCATATAGTAACCATTCCATAACTTTACTTCAATTATATATATTTTATTCTATGAATAAGTCTTTCTGGGTCTGGCCAGACATGAGGACAAAGGATGTGGATGTTGAGATGTGAGAACATGCTTGGCTCAGCTGAGATGGTTCTGTGGGTGTCTGTACTGACTGACACGGCTACCTCCCAAATGGCACCCTATTTCCTACATAGTGCGCAACTTTTGACCAAAGCCCTATGGGCCCTGGTCAAAAGTAGTGCACTTTATAGAGAATAGAGTGTCATTTGAGATGCGTCCACGGTGCCTGGCGTCCAGATGTTAGCTGCTGCTGGCTGGCTATGTCCATGCCCGTATGTTAATGCTTCGTGCTCCACTCTGGCCTTGAGTGCAACACTGCTGTTCTATTACCAGCCTGTAGTCAGGGCCACATTCAGTCGAAAAATGTAGCGGAACATTGCAGAGGTCCAGGGTTGTGTCCAATAGGTACTACACAGTAGATCACTTTTTGAAGCTGGCGAAACAGTGAGGTACTACTTGAATTTGTTCAATAAGAAAAGCTCATATTCATTGGTATGTTTTGCCCTACTGAGCATGACCCAGACTTCATTGCCTGTCCAAGTGCTGGCAAGAGAACTCCAGTTGTTGGCAAGGGGATTCCTGTTATCACTGAAGTGTAAAAACCTGTCTGTGTAAAAACAGCTGTGTAAAAACCTGTCTGTAAACAGGCGAGACAAATGTTTTTCCTTACAGAGTTTAATGTTTAGTAGAATGTAAAGAGGAACAATTCATCAACTTTTTATTAAGATCATCAAAAATTTGACCTGAAAGGTATTTATAATGGTTGTTGTGTGGTTACTGGGTTCAGTTATAAAAGATAGTGGGTTTTATAACCCTTTTTGTTCGTAATGGCAAACAAATATATAATGTAATTTTATTAAAGCTTTGTTTTTTTAAAACTTGGATCATAAGTAAATTCATGCACTGTATAATTAGTTTTCTTACCATTTTGAATCAATGGTGATAAATGCAGGGCCATTCCTTGCGGTTCTGCCGCCTTAGCCAAGACCAAAAAATACCACCCGGGCGAAACTAGAATAGTCACAGTAAGCAAAATGTTGTTGAAAAGATGTCAGAAATACATATTTTCCAGACGTTGAAGTTAGGTTCAATGTAGGTTCTGAATGAAAGTTGAAAAAATATTTTTTGGACGTTGAAAAATACATATTTTTCGGGCTTTGAAATCAGGTTCATTTTCAGTTCTGAATTAGTTGAAAATAAGCTACTAATTATCTGGATGTTGAAAATAAGTATTTTCCAGACGTATATGTTTGGGCCAAATCAAGGCTGGTCCATTACCAGACAAAATCTGAACCAAACATCGACGTCTATGATTGGTTAAGATTTGGACCGGACCAAAAATAAATGACCATTGAAATCAAGGCCGGTCTGAACCGCACCAAATGTGAACTAAACATGATTGGCTCAGATTTGGTCCGGACCAAACACCAATGTCCGTGGATGTGGAAATCAAGGCCGGGCTGCACCAAAAAAAGACGTCCAAAAGGTGTCTGCATCGGTCCGTGCTTACTGCTTACTGAGGTATATCCTATAGTGAATTTCATAAATGCCTAACTGTGGTAAGCCTAATGTTTGTAAAACACCAAAAAAAAGACATCCGATCCGGACAGGACCAATAAAAGACGTCCAAAAGACATCGGCTCGTGCTTACTGGGGTGTAGCCTACCTTGTCGCCCACACTGGAATTTTTTGAATGCCCATCTATGTTGTTGGCCTACCTTTTGTAAAACAGGCTGTTGCATTGGCTTTATTAGTCCCGATTTAGTTTGGCAATTCAAGCTCTGAAAATCAGCTACCCAACTTTATCAGCAGTTATCGAGAGCCTATTTGCAATGTGTTTACACAGCGGGAAATGCAGAAGTGTTTTCTTTTTCTCCATGATCAGCTTGTCAATAATTGACGGATACAAACTTGAAACCACTGATCATGACAATGGGGTGAAACTCCTGGACAACAGTTGTGATTGTCCATTCCTTAGCGTCCATTTTACTTTGACCTGTTTTATTTGATTAAGCGCCATTTAGGTTAGGCTATTTGATCGGAGAAACCTGCATGATGTAAAAAGTGTCTGTTTTTTGACAACGTTGGTGGAGAACTGCAGTGATTGCGGCTCTCCAACAGCACCCAGAGGCGCGCTGGGAATGGACAAGCTAAATATTTTGCGCCCCTGCCTTTGACAAAATGGACACTGCTTATCACAGGGCACCATCAGTGCTCACCTAAAAAGCCCATATGTCACTGGTTGAGAGAAATTGTCATTTTTTGGGGGCAGTATTATGTGAGGTTGTATGTGTTGTTGTTGGAGGTGCGTCTTGGTCAGTTTAGCTCAGAAAATGGCGCCCTTGTCAATCTGGCGCTATAGGCGGCTGCCCAATGAGCAGACAGGCCTTGGATAAATGTTCAAAGCTGTGACTGTTACAGGTAAAGGTTTTGAACTTTTAACTTAAGTAAATGAATGAAAAAAAATGATACAATTCCTTTCCCCAAGTCAATTCATGGTTTTGGTGACAAAATGTAATCAATGTCCACATGGTGTGATTTAACAGTGAGCCAGCATTTGTGTACCATTGTTCGGGGCGAGAGAGCTGGAGCACATGGTCTGAACAGATTGTAAGCTTTATCAGAAATGTTTATCAAAATATTGTACTTTTTTGCCATTGCCAAAAAAGGGGTACATTTCTTAGTCCTTTGGTGTGACGCCTTTTAAAAGTACAATTTAAAAAAGTATAATCTTTTGACAATTTAACGATAGAAAAAGCTATTAAAATATGTTGTGGTTAAATTAAATGGTTAGCCCAGCTACCACATTTGGTTCCTTGGAAGTTGTGGGAACGTATGTTTTTGGTTTCACATTGGTTGTGGGAACAAAGCCATATGTTTCCTGACAGTTAAAACTGAACTTAATATAATGTTTACATACCCTACATTACTCATCTCAAATGTATATGTATATACTGTACTCCATATCATCTACTGCATCTTGCCATATTTATGTCATACTTGTATCACTAGCCACTTTAAACTATGCCACTTTTATGTTTACATACCCTACATTACTCATCTCATATGTATATACTGTACTCGATACCATCTACTTGCCTAATCCGTTCTGTACCATCACTCATTCATATATCTTTATGTACATATTCTTTATGCCTTTACACTTGTGTGTGTGTATAAGGTAGTAGTTGTGGAATCGTTGGTTATTACTGCATTGTCAGAACTAGAAGCACAAGCATTTCGCTACACTCGCATTAACATCTGCTAACCATGTGTATATGGCAAATAACATTTGATTTGATTTGAACGTTTCTTAAATGTTTTGAGAACAGAAGTGAAAATGTTGCCTGTTCTGGGGACATTTGTTTTTAGGTTGCAGGGAGGTTCTGAAAATGTTAATAGTTAATGCTCTGAGAATGGAAATTGTAGACCATTTGGAGGTTTTTGAATAACTTCCTTTAAATGTTCACTGAATGTTTCAATTAGACATTTAATAACACTGCAAAATTATTTTGGGTTACCATTTTATTTATTTTTTACCCCTTTTTCTCCCCAATTTCGTGATATGCAATTGGTGGTTACAGTCTTGTCCCATCGCTGCAACTCCAGTACGGGCTCGGGAGAGGCGAAGGTCGAGAGCCATGCGTCCTCCGAAACCCAACCCTGCCCGAGCCGCAGTGCTTCTTGACACACTGCTTGCTTAACCCGGAAGCCAGCCGCACCAATGTGTCGGAGGAGACCGAAGTCAGTGTGCATGCATCCATCCCACTACAGGGAGTCGCAAGAGCACGATGGGACAGACCCTCCCCTATCCCGGATGATGCTGGGACAATTGTGTGCTGTCTCCTGGTCGCGGCCGGCTGCGACACAGCCTGGGATCGGACACGGACGCAGTTCCTTAGACCGCTGGGCCCTGGGTTAATTTTTTTGAACTCCAAGCACAGATAGTATACATGGAAATTAATTTCCTTAGGCATTAATCGTGCAAACACATCTATGTTTTATTGTGACACGGCATCAGTAAGATTTCAACCTATAATCATCTGTTCTTTATCCATGGAATTAGTCCACTGCGTCACCATGATGGAGGTAGCATGCCATGTTTTCTTTACACATGCAAAGCTGTTCATTTTAGTCTATTCAAACAGCCCGCATTTCAAAGGGAACAAGCGCTCATTAGTGGGTGTGGCCAACACACCTGAACACACTTAACAAGATAGAGGACAGAGAGAGTTTTGTCGATGCTGAGAATGGAATGTACAGTGCCGTGAAAAAAAGTATTTGCCCCCATTTCTGATTTTCTCTATTTTTGCATATTTTTTTACACTGAACGTTATCAGACCTTCAACAAAAACCTAATATTATATAAATGGAACATTTGATTTTATTTTACCTTTTATTTAAACCAGGCAAATCCATTCTTATTAACGATGACGGCCTGCCAAGAAGCAAAAGGCCTCCTGTGGGGATAGGGGCTGGTATTAAACATAAAAACAATGTAATACAAAACGGACAACACAGAGAGAAGACACTGGCAACAGCACAAATACAACAGCAAACAAACAGTGGATGTGTGTGTGAGTACATGCAGCAATGTGTGTGGTGTGTGTGTGAAGTAAAACATCATGCTCCCTTACATAAGGCAACGCAAACTAGTGACATCGGATTGATCAGTCTCACATCTCTGTGAAGGAACTTTGGCCCACTGTTTCATGCAGAACTGCTTTAACTCCGCAACGTTTGTGGGGTTTTGAGCATGAACGGCTCCTTTCAGGTCCCGTCACGGCATCTCAATCGAGTTTAGGTCTCGACTTTGACTAGACCATTCCAAAATGTGTTGCTTATCAGCCTTTCTGATGTAGACCTGCTTGTGTGTCTTGGATCATTGTAATGCTGCATGACCCAGCTGTGCTTCAGCTCATGGATGGATGGCCTGACATTCTCCTTTAGAATGATCTGATACGGAGCAGAATTCGTAGGTCCTGAGGCAGCAAAGAATCCTCAAATCATCACACTATCACCACCATGCTGGAGCGCTGGTTTGAGGTTCTTACTGTGTGTGGAATGCAGTGTTTGGTTTTTGCCAGACATAACGAGACCTATGTCGGGACCGATGTCGTCCACGCTGTGGCTGTGGGTAGGTCGGGTTCGGGGGTCGCCTTGAGGCCAGGTACACCTCAATGTTTTGGCGGCCTACCTGAGTGACCTTTACCATTAGCATTATTCTTGTCTCAAAACTGAAGCCATGCAAGTATTGGGACACACGGCCGGTACAGTGAAACTGCGAATGGATAATTAAATCAGTTGTATTTCCTTTGATTGCTCCAACATTACTTGGATGACTACAACAATTCTAGAGCTAAATCAAACCAACAAGTGCTGACCTTTGGGGATGCGTGCATTCAATCAGACTCAAAACCCATGCAGGATAGTCTCGGGCACCACGAACGCTTTTCGATCGTACTTTCTGTGCCTACCATGGTGACCACGGGTAACAGTGAGTCAGGGTTCGATTTTGGTGAGGGAGCCCAAGAAACGGCAGCCAAAATCCAAGGAAGGCAGCAGGTGCCTAAATGAACCACTCCTGACTCGGGGAGGTAGTGATGGAAAAATAACAGTACAGGACTCTTTCGAAGCCCTTCAATTGGAATGAGTACACTTGAAATCTTTTAAATGAGGATTCAGACACTTCTAAACGTCAGTAATGGTGTGGGGCGGCAGGGTAGCCTAGTGGTTAGAGCGTTGGACTAGTAGCCGGAAGGTTGCAAGTTCAAACCCCCGAGCTGTCGTTCTGCTCCTGAACAGGCCCCCACTGTTCCTAGGCCGTCATTGTAAATAAGAATTTGTTCTGAACTGACTTGCCTAGTAAAATAAAGGTAAATAATTTGTTTTTATAGAAATGTATTGTTATTTTTAAGTGAAATTTGACTGCCTGTTGTCAATTGTCCATCGGTGTGACATAATGTCCAATGGGGTGACGCCAATAAATGAAAGGAAAAAAAGGTGTTGCCTTGAAGAAAATGTAGAAATAACTGTTAAGCAAGAGGCAGGTTAACATCATCATAATACACAATTGGACAAATTGGCACCCCCATGGTGGAAAAGCACTTTTCTTTTCCTACTTACACTGACTTTGCTGATAACTACTTTGTTGAGGGAAAATCTACTTGCTGCGATTGTGAAATGTTGTCTCACCTAGCTATCTTAGCACTAATGCACTAATGTAAGTCTTTCTGGATAAGAGCATCTGCTAAATGACTAAATTATACATGTAAACGTAATCTAGGTTTAGTAAAATTACTGAATCTTACTCAAAATGTAATGGGGAGACACTTTGTTACCGTCAATATAGAAGGAAATTACGTGTTTTTTCAACTGAAATTACAGAATATGATTACTGATTTAAAGTATTTGTATTGTCTATTCATTAAACCATTATATTAGCATTAATTATGATGTCACACCAGAGGACAAATTCAATTCAAGGAACTAATGCATGAAATGGTTAATACAATTGGATTAAAACATGTATCAAAGGTGGCCACGTAACATTTTGAAATGTTTAGACAGTTTAATGCATCTATATATTTTTAAACTTGAATTTTAGAATAAATTATTTTTTCACTTTTGGTTTGGCCATAATGTCAACTACCCATTTGCAGTTTGCCGAGATTAGGCCTGATCCTTTTATGCATTCAAAACAATGTCAGTGTCTGTGTACGCTCCATGAAGATGCACAGTTTAAATCAGCAATGCAAAAGCGACAGTACTTCTTGGTGATGTCTCTGGAATGGATAGTACGATTTTGACTTCGTAATTAGCCCCGGGCTAAGGCATAACTGAGCAGTTCCATACAAACTACCATAAAGGCTACCATTCTCATTTTATCTACCCAGCTGTGGACACACCCTGCCCATCTCCCATTGCCCAGTAGAGAGAGAGAGAGAGAGTGCGTGGGTGTGCATATGTGTGGGTGTGTGTGTGTGTGTATGTGTGTGCATCTCCCAGCAGAGCAGAGGCAGCCAGTGTCACATTTCTACTAGGTGAATTAGCTCCATCTCACATGGAGCTGTACACACTACAGGCCATTAAACTGTCACCTCTCAATAGGGTTTTACCCCATTAGTCTTATTTACAACCCCCTTTCACAGTAGTGAGGTTGGCTTTGCACAACAACTAACCAACCGCTCGACGAGGAAGAAGAATGGTTGAGATAGATGGACCATCTGTCAATGCATAGTTGCATTTCTTTATTTTGCTAGGCTGCTGTGCTGTATTCATTTAGTGCTTGTGAACGTTTGGTGCTTGTGTTTCTTTGGTGCATGGATGGCAGGTTGAACCGTGGAGGCTTTTGGTGTTTTTTTTATGGACATTGACAGAGGACGCCAGTCTTATGGAACGAACTTGGCTTTCATAGGTTTGCATTGTGTTTTAGTCAAATGTCTTGCCGTGTCTTGGCAAATCTGTAAGGGTCCAGGTGGAACGGTGCTCAGTGGTGGCCGGGTATGTCAGAATGTCACTACTAGTGACTGAATCTGATGATATACTGTAGCTGCATTAAAAAATATATATATTTTTTTATCAGTGCTTACTAGTATCTATGTTATGAAATGTGAGCCCCTTAGCTACCGGTACTCTACCTGTTTTTACCTATCATCAGCCAATTACGTGTCTAGCCTACAATCACCAACTCCTATAAATAGCGCTATAACATAACGTCGATATTGAGCATTCAATTAATATTGACTGTTCTATTTGTGAGTTGTGATCCTCAGAGAAGTGAAAGGGGATCTTTAAAAGGGTAACAATAGGCCTTTTATGTGAAACATGTTCTCATTCCCTCTGTTAGTTCCAGGGTACCATGTGACCTGCTCTCTATCATCCAGGTCATGGCAGCCTCTGTGCAGCTTATCTGTCCCTCTTTGAGGAGACTGTTTCTGTGAATGTTCCGTTCACTACATCCATCCCATAGAGTTAGATGCCCGTGTGGATTAATGTCCGACAGAGCAGAGGCATTGACAAAGTCCCAAATGGCACCCTGTTCCCTATATAGTGCACTACTTTTACAAGAGCTCTATGGGTCCTGGTCAAAAGTGGTGCACCATGTAGGGACTAGGGTGCCATTTGGGATGTAATAATGGTATCCAGCCAGATTCATTCACAATTTATATGACACTGGATGGAGGTGGAAGTGTATTCTCTCTCCCAACCACTAGGTGGACAGACAGATTTCTGCCTCTATGGTTGCCCTACAGTGATTCTGTTTCTTTGACAGCAGGAAGGAGGATGCACCTCAACCTAGTGCTACTTTAGGCATAGGGATGGCCACCTTTTTCCCCAATACAACATGGGGCAATACAGTGATATTTATCCAATTCCAGTGTTAAATTGGCAGAGGTTTACAAGCTTTTATAGGAATGTGGCACCATTGGCAAGCTGCTTCGGTCAAATCTAGATTCCAAGAGAGAGAGAAGCTGAGAACACTGACATTGAGATAACCCCAGGGCTTTGTTATTTGAGTTCCGGAAGTCTTCTCTGGAATCAAGTACATTCAGGTCAGGCCTCTCTGCCATGTCAATTAGGGTAATTTACTGGAAAATATGAAACAATTCGGCCGACTGGTATAAGGCATTTATTAAAGGTGTTATTTAAAAGCATTATTAGCTGCATAGTGCTTGGTCAAATCACAGATGAAAAATGCTATTACAAAGCAAACAGAATATTTGAATTATTAGCTCATGTATTGGTTGTTTATGTATAGGTTATTCATTCAATAGCGTCTTTCCCTCTTTTGCATGGTCATAGGGGAGGCTATCCTCTCCTCATTAGTTGTCTGAATCGGTATGAAAATCCTCTTAGCGCAGAACCCATGTTCTTTATACAAGCAGTTGAATAGCCCTGGATGAATAATTCCATTACTCCACTAGCCAGCCAGCCAGACTGTCGGATATCCTCTCTGTGTCCACGGCTCCATACCGTTGTCGGTTACGTGGTGTGATTTCTTTTGAAACCTAACCCATTTCTCTCTATCTCCTTTATGGCCTGACCAGCAGCTGCAGGGTTAATGTTTAGCAGCAGCAGCAGAGGCAGTAGTTTTAGGAGGAGGAGAGAGGAGAGGTGGGGGCTAGTCCACAGCTGTTGTAAGTAGGCAGGGTCTATTGGGGCAGGAAGCCTGCCTTCCCACTCGCCCTGGAACAATGGGAGATATGGCAGCCACTGCAGGCAGACAGCACAGGGCAAGCAGAGAGAGATACACAATGCACATGCCCAAGGACTGGCCTTTTCTATCAGTAGTATAAACTGGAAGACATCACCTTGAGGATAAAACCCTTCTTCAATCGGAAGGGCTCTTTCGGATGTTTTAAGCGGATGCTAGGAAACAGAGCGAGGTGAGCCTGAGTGGTCATTTTAGGACACGCACGTTGAAAATCAGACAAATACATCACTGTTAAAACTGATTTTGCGCTGTTATGGTGATTTTAGGGTGGTATTCTGATGCTATTGTCTGCGTAGATTTGGACTTGTAAGGCTGGTTGTGGCAGGCGGCGTGACAGAACCATAACAGATGATGTATTAGCTGTGGTCTGAGAGGACAGATGGACATGGGAAGCAGAGCTCAGATGCCCACCGCCAGGTCCCTTACTTTCTGTGTCATTAGTGATCAGTGGACTAGCCTACATTTTGGGGCAGCACTAAAGTAAACAGTTTCCATAAGCATATTAGTATTAGAAGATCATAGAAGAGGAGGGACATGTGTTCATGAATTCTTGTTTGTTGTTCAGTGTGCCCAATTAGGACAGAATCTCCCTTGTCTCGCTGTATCAGGACTGGCAGCCTTGTAATTCTGTTCCAGTGGGGAGGACGGATGGTGGAGGGTGGGGTTTTCGGGGTTGCCTGGCAAAGATTTTGAAATATCACAGAGAGGCCTGCGCCATTCTGTTGGATTACTCTCAGACATGGCATGGGTCCAACCTCTGGATTCTTTTGGGAATCATCCCTCCCTTCCCCAAATCCGTTATTCCCTCTATCTCTCCCCTCCACCTTCAGTCAAAACGTTGTTATTGAATTATCAGGCCCACTGTTATTTTGGCTAAACATCAGAAGCCATAGTAACAAAGGAATCTGATTAGTATGAATCTAGTCTATGTACCATCTCACTATGCTTAGATGTATGCCTACAGTGGCATATTTTAGAAATCATGGTTATAGTTGCATTGTTGTTCCTGTGAGGTGTGGTTCCTAATTTGTCTGAAGGGGTCTTCTGTGCTGTGATGTTGTTTACCCCTCCTGCCTACACACTTGTTTGTTCACACCGAGAGAACTCCAATCTGTGCCATCCCAAATTGTCAAAAGGGAAGGGTGGTATTTGATATAACCTGAGACAGCCTCCGCTTGGCAGCAGCAGCCAAATCCCCAAGTGTGTGCCTGACATGACTAAAGGAGCGTGAAGGTTTTTGGTTCTGCTGAGTTGTCTTTGATTTGTACTGTAACTATATTCCATGAATATAGAGTATACGTCTGCGCTTGGCTTATTCCTCGTGGCGTGCATCACACCAGACTAGCCACTTTGAACTCTGAGCTCCATTCAGATGACCTCACACAACACAGCATAATATCAATATCAATGTTGCCAGCCGCCACAGGCAAAAACACATTCTCAAGAAAATCATTCTGAAGAAGTGCTATTTTTTTCGCGGTCTCTTGGATGTGATCAGGTGTGTGCACCCAGTAACATTATATGCCAATGGCAAAACCCATTCTCAAGTGCCATTTTGTCTGGTCTCTTGGATGTGATCAGCCATTTTGTCTGGTCTCTTGGATGTGATCAGGTGAGCAGCTAATAACACAATATGGCTATGGCAAGTGAATCATAACAATCATCTATTACACTTGTTTCGTGTCGCTCAACAACAGATAGCCAAGATCACAGATCAGGATTTTCACACATGGAGCAGGTGTGTTCTCCTGACTCGGAGACAGGCGTGCAGACTCCTCTGCTCTAGTTAATCTGCAGCTGAAACCCAGAGTGGAAAAGGCAGATGCTAAATACTGCTAAACCCATTTGGAGTTGATGAGATCTAAAAGGGATCAGCCGTGGTTCCCATGTGGGCTGCTTGGGAGTGAAGAGTTAACGCTGTAGCTCAGTCTAAACTCATCTCGTCTGAAGGAACGCGGCCAGACTAGACTGAATCTGAAGCCAATGGCAGTGACTGAACATGCTCCCATTTAGCAAGTTACAGTATGAGGAGAGGACTGCATCCTAAATGACACCCTATTCCCTATGTAGTGCCTAGTAGTGCACTACATAGGGAATAGGGTGCCATTTGGGAGTTAACCTTTGGCAGCGAGCATCTGACCGTGCTCCCATTTATCAATGAGGGCAAGACTTGTGGAAACGAAACATAATTACCAATGAGAGTACAGTAATGGGAAATCCCAGATTACCGACTAGACGACATATAGGTTCAATACAGTGATTGTAATACCGGGTGTCTGTAGCCTGCATGCCATAGTGTTATCACTGGAAGATGAAAGGGGACTTCTAAACACTACTGGGTCTCTCTGCTGAATTATTCATCCATCTTTCTTTCATTACACTTTACAATGACTCGAGATGAAAAGAAGGGAAGATGAGAGGGAGGGGGGGGTTGTGGTTTTGGCGGGCTGCCATCTGCAGACATTGTCCCCTGCAGGGCATGGAGATTCCTCTCAAATTCCTGGTCTGTCTGACAGGACAGGAAGACCATTCCAGTTCCATAGCCTGTCCCAATTTGCTTACTACCACTTCCTCTTAGCCCTAACCCTTCGATGTGTGCAGATCTGTAAAGTGGAGAAAATATGGTGGAAGCTCCAGACCCTTCAGATATTCAATCATCAAAGGGTTAGGGCCAATGAGGAGGGAGAGTTGCAGAATTCGGACTGGCTGCCTATTCTGATGGTGACAGTCACATTCATTGCGTTTGGTCAACACAACAAAAAAAAACAGTATGAAGCTGCTCTCCTCTCTGGAGATGACAGGGATGTGATGTTTGAGTGTCCATCTGGGGAAATCAAAATGGAGCAAGAGAAATATGGCCTTGATGTCATAAACATGGCGCGACGGTTACACTGTTACCCCAGGAAATCTTAAGTCTTATTACATACAGCCAGGAAGAACTATTGGAAACAAGAGCAACGTCAACTTACCAACAGTACGACCAGGAATACGACTTTCCAGAAGCGGATCCTCTGTTTGGAGAGTCGGTACAGCCACCCGGTTTCTTCGCGCATCGCGCCAACAGAAACAAACATCTCTCTGGTAAGAAGAATGGCGGGGGTGTATGCCTTATGATTAACGAGACGTGGTGTGATCATAACAACATACAGGAACTCAAGTCCTTTTGCTCACCTGACCTAGAATTCCTTACAATCAAATGCCGACTGCATTATCTGCCAAGAGAATTCTCTTCGATTATAATCACAGCCGTGTATATCCCCCCCAAGCAGACACCTCGACGGCCCTGAAAGAACTTTGTTGGACTCTATGTAAACTGGAAACCACATATCCTGAGGCTGCATTTATTGTAGCTGGGGATTTTAACAAAGCTTATCTGAAAACAAGGCTTCCTAAATTTTATCAGCATATAGAATGCGTGACCCGGGCTGGCAGCATTGCTACTCTAACTTCCGCGACACATTCAAAGCCCTCCCTCGCCCTCCTTTCGGCAAATCTGACCACGACTCAATTTTATTGCTCCCAGCCTATAGACAGAAACCTGAACAGGAAATGCCCGTGCTCAGGTCTGTTCAACGCTGGTCCGACCAATCTGATTCCACGCTTCAAGATCGCTTCGATCACGTGGACTGGGATATGTTCTGGATAGCCTCAGACAACAACATTGATGTATATGCTGATTCGGTGAGCGAGTTTATTAGCAAGTGCATCGGTGATGTTGTACCCACGGTGACTTTTAAAACCTTCCCCAACCAGAAGCCGTGGATTGATGGCAGCATTTGCGCAAAACTGAAAGCACGAACCACTGATTTTAATCATGGCAAGGCGACCGGAAACATGACCGAATACAAACAGTGCAGCTATTCCCTCCGCAAGGCAATCAAACAAGCAAAGTAGAGTCGCAATTCAATGGCTCAGACACGAGACGTATCTGGCAGGGTCTACAGTCAATCACGAATTACAAAAAGAAAACCAGCCCCGTCGTGGACACCCACCTATTGCTCCCAGACAAACTAAACAACTTCTTTGCTCGCTTTGAGAACAATACAGTGCACTGACACGTCCCGCTACCAAAACCTGCTGGCTCTCCTTCATCACAGCCAACGTGAGTAAAACATTTAAACTTGTTAACCCTCGCAGGGTTTCCCGGCCCAGACGCATCCCCAGCCACGTCTCCTGAGCATGTGCAGACCAGCTGGCTGGTGTGTTTACGGACATATTCAATCAATACCTATCCCAGTCTGCTGTTCCCACATGCTTCAAGAGGGCCACCATTGTTCCTGTTCCCAAGAAAGCGAAGGTAACTGAGATATATGTCTATCACCCCGTGGCACTCACTTCCGTCATCATGAAGTGCTTTGAGAGACTAGTCAAGGATCGTATTGCCTCCACCCTACCTGACACCCTAGACCCACTCCAGTTTGCTTACCGCCCCAATAGGTCCACAGACAACACAATCACACTGCACACTGCCCTAACCCATCTGGACAAGAGGAATACCTATGTAAGAATGCTGTTCGTCGATTACAGCGCAGCATTTAACACCATAGTACCCTCCAAACTCGTCATTAAGCTCAGGACCCTGGGTCTCGACCCCGCCCTGTGCAACTGGGTCCTGGACTTTCTGACGCCCCCCCCCCCCCCCAGGTGGTGAGGGTAGGAAACAACATCTCCACCCCGCTGATCTTCAACACTGGGGCCCCACAATGGTGCGTTCTTAGCACTCTCCTGTACTCCCTGTTCACCCATGACTGCGTGGCCATGCACGCCTCCAACTCAATCATCAAGTTTGCAGACGACACTACAGTGGTAGGCTTGATTACCAACAATGACGAGATGGCCTACAGGGAGGAGGTGAGGGCCCTCGGAGTGTGGTGTCTGGAAAATAACCTCACACTCAACGTCAACAAACAAAGGAGATTATCGTGGACTTCAGGAAACAGCAGAGGGAGCACCCCCCATCCACATCGACTTGACAGTAGTGGAGAAGGTGGAAAGTTTTAAGTTCCTCGGCGTACACATCACAGACAAACTGAAATGGTCCACCCACACAGACAGCGTGGAGAAGAAGGTGCAACACTGCCTCTTCAACCTCAGGAGGCTGAAGAAATTTGGCTTGTCACTGAAAACACTCACAAACTTTTACAGGTGCACAACCGAGAGCATCCTGTCGGGCTGTATCACCGCCTGGTATGGCAACTGCTACGCCCACAACCATAAGGCTCACCAGAGGCTAGTGAGGTCTGCACAACGCATCAACGGGGGCAAACTACCTGCCCTCCAGGACACCTACAGCACCTGATATCACAGGAAGGCCAAAAAGATCATCAAGGACAACAACCACCTGAGCCACTGCCTGTTCACCACGCTATCATCCAGAAGGCGAGGTCAGTACAGGTGCATCAAAGCTGGGACCAAGAGACTAAAAAACAGCTTCTGTCTCAAGGCTGCTTGATACTGACTCAAATCTCAAATCTCAAGCCACTTTAATAATAAAAAATTGGATGTAATAAATGTATCACTAGTCACTTTAAACAATGCCACTTTATATAATGTTTACATACCCTACATTACTCATCTCATATGTATATACTGTACTCTATACCATCTACTGCATCTTGCCTATGCCGCATGGCCATCGCACATCAATATATTTATTGTACATATTCTTATTCATTCCTTTACACTTGTATGTATAAGGTAGTTGTTGTGAAATTGTTAGATTACTTGTTAGATACTACTGCACGGTCGGAACTAAAAGCACAAGCATTTCGCTACACTCGAATTAACATCTGCTAACCATGTGTATGTGACCAATAAAATTTGATTTGATTTGTATAAAAATAACGCTTGATGTCTGCAAACCGCACTAAATCCCCTGACTGAAAAATGCTCTGACTGGAAAAGGGAGGGGGGAGAGGAAGAGTTGAGAGGATGATAATAACAAGATGTGTCATTTCGTTTTTTTCCCCAGCTCCTTGGCTCTGACGTGGGGAGAGTAGAGAAGTGGCTTACACGCACAGGAGTAAACTGAGTACTCTGCTCTAAGGAGAGCTGGCATCACAGGTGAGTGTCTGTTCTGGAAGACTCTATTCTACTCTACTGTTGTATGTTCTTTGGCTTTCTGTATGTTTCCAACTATGAATATGGACCTTCCTAGCAATATGTTCTGGGTATTATACCTTCAGGAGACAGCATGCTTGGCTATTTATTTCTGGCGCGTGACACATTTGTTTTGCAGGCCTATAGTGTTACACATTTTCTTCTCCTTATAAAAGCTCCTAAAATGTCCTCATGATTACTTTTTTTATAGCAGATATCCATTTTACATTCATTTTATAGGGGGGAAAAGTGTTATGCATTCCAGCTCAGTGATGACATATGATGTATCTTGTTTTGTTCTCTTGCTGTTCCCTTTAAACTGAAAATTGTGCGTCGTTTCACCTGGTTTAGTCTGCATTTTGTGGATCTATTTGACGATAGAGCAGTGGGGGTGGAAGCATCATTGAAAAAGAGCAGTGGGGGTGGAAGCATCATTGAAAAAGAGCAGTGGAGGTGGAAACATCATTGAAAAAGAGCAGTGGGGGTGGAAGCATCATTGAAAAAGAGCAGTGGAGGTGGAAGCATCATTGAAAAAGAGCAGTGGGGGTGGACGCATCATTGAAAAAGAGCAGTGGGGGTGGAAGCATCATTGAAAAAGAGCAGTGGGGGTGGAAGCATCATTGAAAAAAAGCTGTGGGGGTGGAGGCATCATTGAAAAAGAGCAGTGGGGGTGGAAGCACCATTGAAAAAGAGCAGTGGGGGTGGAAGCATCATTGAAAAAGAGCAGTGGGGGTGGAAGCATAATTGAAAAAGAGCAGTGGGGGTGGACGCATCATTGAAAAAGAGCAGTGGGGGTGGAAGCATCATTGAAAAAGAGCAGTGGAGGTGGAAGCATCATTGAAAAAGAGCAGTGGAGGTGGAAGCATCATTGAAAAAGAGCAGTGGGGGTGGAAGCATCATTGAAAAATAGCAGTGGGGGTGGAAGCATCATTGAAAAAGAGTAGAAAAAGAGCAGTGGAGGTGGAAGCATCATTGAAAAAGAGCAGTGGAGGTGGAAGCATAATTGAAAAAGAGCAGTGGGGGTGGAAGCATCCTTGAAAAAGAGCAGTGGAGGTGGAAGCATAATTGAAAAAGAGCAGTGGGGGTGGAAGCATCATTGAAAAATAGCAGTGGAGGTGGAAGCATCATTGAAAAAGAGCAGTGGGGGTGGACGCATCATTGAAAAAGAGCAGTGGGGGTGGAAGCATCATTGAAAAAAAGCTGTGGGGGTGGAGGCATCATTGAAAAAGAGCAGTGGGGGTGGAAGCATCATTGAAAAAGAGCAGTGGGGGTGGAAGCACCATTGAAAAAGAGCAGTGGGGGTGGAAGCACCATTGAAAAAGAGCAGTGGGGGTGGACGCATCATTGAAAAAGAGCAGTGGGGGTGGAAGCATCATTGAAAACGAGCAGTGGGGGTGGAAGCATCATTGAAAAAGAGTAGAAAAAGAGCAGTGGAGGTGGAAGCATCATTGAAAAAGAGCAGTGGAGGTGGAAGCATAATTGAAAAAGAGCAGTGGGGGTGGAAGCATCATTGAAAAATAGCAGTGGGGGTGGAAGCATCATTGAAAAAGAGCAGTGGAGGTGGAAGCATCATTGAAAAAGAGCAGTGGGGGTGGAAGCATCATTGAAAAAGAACAGTGGAGGTGGAAGCATCATTGAAAAAGAGCAGTGGGGGTGGAAGCATCATTGAAAAAGAGCAGTGGAGGTGGAAGCATAATTGAAAAACAGCAGTGGGGTGGAAGCATCATTGAAAAAGAACAGTGGGGGGTGGAAGCATCATTGAAAAATAGCAGTGGGGGTGGAAGCATCCTTGAAAAAGAGCAGTGGAGGTGGAAGCATCATTGAAAAAGAGCAGTGGGGGTGGAAGCATCATTGAAAAAGAGCAGTGGAGGTGGAAGCATCATTGAAAAATAGCAGTGGGGGTGGAAGCATCATTGAAAAAGAGTAGAAAAAGAGCAGTGGAGGTGGAAGCATCATTGAAAAAGAGCAGTGGAGGTGGAAGCATAATTGAAAAAGAGCAGTGGGAGTGGAAGCATCATTGAAAAATAGCAGTGGAGGTGGAAGCATCATTGAAAAAGAGCAGTGGGGGTGGACGCATCATTGAAAAAGAGCAGTGGGGGTGGAAGCATCATTGAAAAAGAGCAGTGGGGGTGGAAGCATCATTGAAAAAAAGCTGTGGGGGTGGAGGCATCATTGAAAAAGAGCAGTGGGGGTGGAAGCACCATTGAAAAAGAGCAGTGGGGGTGGAAGCATCATTGAAAAAGAGCAGTTGGGGTGGAAGCATCATTGAAAAAGAGCAGTGGGGGTGGACGCATCATTGAAAAAGAGCAGTGGGGGTGGAAGCATCATTGAAAAAGAGCAGTGGGGGTGGAAGCATCATTGAAAAAGAGTAGAAAAAGAGCAGTGGAGGTGGAAGCATCATTGAAAAAGAGCAGTGGAGGTGGAAGCATAATTGAAAAAGAGCAGTGGGGGTGGAAGCATCATTGAAAAAGAGCAGTGGAGGTGGAAGCATAATTGAAAAAGAGCAGTGGGGGTGGAAGCATCATTGAAAAATAGCAGTGGGGGTGGAAGCATCATTGAAAAAGAGCAGTGGAGGTGGAAGCATCATTGAAAAAGAGCAGTGGGGGTGGAAGCATCATTGAAAAAGAACAGTGGAGGTGGAAGCATCATTGAAAAAGAGCAGTGGGGGTGGAAGCATCATTGAAAAAGGCAGTGGAGGTGGAAGCATAATTGAAAAACAGCAGTGGGGTGGAAGCATCATTGAAAAAGAACAGTGGGGGTGGAAGCATCATTGAAAAATAGCAGTGGGGGTGGAAGCATCCTTGAAAAAGAGCAGTGGAGGTGGAAGCATCATTGAAAAAGAGCAGTGGGGGTGGAAGCATCATTGAAAGATAGCAGTGGGGGTGGAAGCATCATTGAAAAAGAGTAGAAAAAGAGCAGTGGAGGTGGAAGCATCATTGAAAAAGAGCAGTGGAGGTGGAAGCATAATTGAAAAAGAGCAGTGGGGGTGGAAGCATCATTGAAAAAGAGCAGTGGAGGTGGAAGCATAATTGAAAAACAGCAGTGGGGTGGAAGCATCATTGAAAAAGAACAGTGGGGGTGGAAGCATCATTGAAAAATAGCAGTGGGGGTGGAAGCATCCTTGAAAAAGAGCAGTGGAGGTGGAAGCATCATTGAAAAAGAGCAGTGGGGGTGGAAGCATCATTGAAAAATAGCAGTGGGGGTGGAAGCATCATTGAAAAAGAGTAGAAAAAGAGCAGTGGAGGTGGAAGCATCATTGAAAAAGAGCAGTGGAGGTGGAAGCATCATTGAAAAAGAGCAGTGGAGGTGGAATCATAATTGTAAAACAGCAGTGGGGTGGAAGCATCATTGAAAACGAACAGTGGGGGTGGAAGCATAATTGAAAAACAGCAGTGGGGTGGAAGCATCATTGAAAAAGAACAGTGGGGGTGGAAGCATCATTGAAAAAGAGCAGTGGAGGTGGAAGCATAATTGACAAACAGCAGTATGGTGGATGCATCATTGAAAAAGAACAGTGGGGGTGGAAGCATAATTGAAAAACAGCAGTGGGGTGGAAGCATCATTGAAAAAGAACAGTGGGGGTGGAAGCATCATTGAAAAATAGCAGTGGGGGTGGAAGCATCCTTGAAAAAGAGCAGTGGAGGTGGAAGCATCATTGAAAAAGAGTAGAAAAAGAGCAGTGGAGGTGGAAGCATCATTGAAAAAGAGCAGTGGAGGTGGAAGCATAATTGAAAAAGAGCAGTGGGGGTGGAAGCATCATTGAAAAAGAGCAGTGGAGGTGGAAGCATAATTGAAAAACAGCAGTGGGGTGGAAGCATCATTGAAAAAGAACAGTGGGGGTGGAAGCATCCTTGAAAAAGAGCAGTGGAGGTGGAAGCATCATTGAAAAAGAGCAGTGGGGGTGGAAGCATCATTGAAAAATAGCAATGGGGTGGAAGCATCATTGAAAAAGAGTAGAAAAATAGCAGTGGGGGTGGAACCATCATTGAAAAAGAGTAGAAAAAGAGCAGTGGAGGTGGAAGCATCATTGAAAAAGAGCAGTGGAGGTGGAAGCATAATTGAAAAAGAGCAGTGGGGGTGGAAGCATCATTGAAAAAGAGCAGTGGAGGTGGAAGCATAATTGAAAAACAGCAGTGGGGGTGGAAGCATCATTGAAAAAGAGTAGAAAAAGAGCAGTGGAGGTGGAAGCATCATTGAAATAGAGCAGTGGAGGTGGAAGCATAATTGAAAAAGAGCAGTGGGGGTGGAAGCATCATTGAAAAAGAGCAGTGGAGGTGGAAGCATAATTGAAAAAGAGCAGTGGGGGTGGAAGCATCATTGAAAAATAGCAGTGGGGGTGGAAGCATCATTGAAAAAGAGCAGTGGAGGTGGAAGCATCATTGAAAAATAGCAGTGGGGGTGGAAGCATCATTGAAAAAGAGCAGTGGAGGTGGAAGCATCATTGAAAAAGAGCAGTGGGGGTGGAAGCATCATTGAAAAAGAACAGTGGAGGTGGAAGCATCATTGAAAAAGAGCAGTGGAGGTGGAAGCATCATTGAAAAAGAGCAGTGGGGTGGAAGCATCATTGAAAAAGAGCAGTGGAGGTGGAAGCATCATTGAAAAATAGCAGTGGGGGTGGAAGCATCATTGAAAAAGAGCAGTGGGGGTGGAAGCATCATTGAAAAATAGCAGTGGGGGTGGAAGCATCTTCGAAAAAGAGTAGAAAAAGAGCAGTGGAGGTGGAAGCATCATTGAAAAAGAGCAGTGGAGGTGGAAGCATCATTGAAAAAGAGCAGTGGAGGTGGAAGCATCATTAAAAAGAGCAGTGGGGGTGGAAGCATCATTGAAAATGAGCAGTGGAGGTGGAAGCATAATTTAAAAAGAGCAGTGGGGGTGGAAGCATCATTGAAAAAAATCAGTGGGGGTGGAAGCATCATTGAAAAAGAGCTGTGGAGGTAGAAGCATCATTGAAAAAGAGCAGTGGAGGTGGAAGCATAATTGAAAAAGAGCAGTGGGGGTGGAAGCATCATTGAAAAAGAGCAGTGGGGGTGGACGCATCATTGAAAAAGAGCAGTGGAGGTGGAAGCATCGTTAAAAAGAGCAGTGCTGCTCAAAAAGCAACGCGTACTTCATGGTGTTCAGGGTTCCCCTTTGTTATCTCTGTACTTCACTCTCTGTTTTCTCTTCATGTCCTTTGTTATCTCTGTACTTCACTCTCTGTTTTCTCTTAATATCCTTTGTTATCTCTGTACTTCACTCTCTGTTTTCTCTTCATGTCCTTTGTTATCTCTGTACTTCACTCTCTGTTTTCTCTTCATATCCTTTGTTATCTCTTTACTTCACTCTCTGTTTTCTCTTCACGTCCTTTGTTATCTCTGTACTCCACTCTCTGTTTTCTCTTCACGTCCTTTGTTATCTCTGTACTTCACTCTCTGTTTTCTCTTCATGTCCTTTTTAGTGCATGTCCCAGTGTCAGTGTCCTTTTGTGGCATTTGAACAGGAAACAGGGGCAGCTTCTCTGTCACTGTGGTTAGATATGTCATTGGTGGTGGTGAAAAATCGTATTTGCTTTTTTAGAGGTTCCTCTTTTTAGATCCTCCTGTGTGTCAGTCAACAGAGGAAATATCTGGGATATTAGTAATGATCAGGCACTCAAGGGATGAGGGTGAAGCCTCTGTTCTATGTATCTCACGGACAGACAGTCCTTATCTACAGTAGATAGTAAACATTTGAATTACAGTCAGTGTTCTCTTTATCACACAATGCAGAAGAGAAGAAGGAGATGATGGAAGTATGTACCGTATATATTTCATACTTCTTATCACGGACTGCAGATTGTAATAAAGCACGTCTTGTTTTTATCCGGGTATATCATAAATTGTTTGGGAGTCTCCCCTGTTTATAATTCTAGAATGGGAAAATAAGGTAGCAAGCAATATGGCCGCCCTCCTTGTACACAAACTCCTTTTTGCATGCAGTGCTTCTCCATGGGTCTCAGTCTCATATCAGCACATTTCTGTAGCAGGGCTTCGCTCTCTCTCTTTTCTCTCCCTCGCTCTCTCTCTCTTCACGAGCCCTCTCTCTTCTCCCGCTCTCTCACTCTCTCCCTTCCCCCCTCCCACGCTCTCTCCCTCCCCACCCCTTGCTCCCTGCCTGGCACAGCAGTCTCTGGGCAGACACACTGATCTCCTCTCCCTGTGAATGGTTATCTGTTTGGGCACGCTGAAGCTAGTCAGTGGCCGAAGCACCACCCCCACAACGACAATGCTGTCCTTCACCACACTACAGTTGACCCCTACAGTTCTCTGTGACCCCTGCCTAGAATTTCATTGTATCTGCCGTGATCGGATGTAGGATCTGTTGTATAGTCAATATCAGTTGAATTGGTCTGATGGTGGGGAAAGAGGATGAGGTTAAGGATGGGGGAGAGAGCATGAGGGTGGGTGAATCAGATTTGATCAAGCTGCAATCAATAAATTGTGTCACTTTGGAATTGTCTGGATTAAATTCAGAAAAGAGGCATTCTCCTTTATCTCTTTGTTTTGGTCGCGATTCAAGGTTCTGCCCCACAGAGTACAGTACCTAGCAACAGCAGCATCTACCATGTTATATTTAGTCTCACTTTTATGTTTTGGTTAACGTGGAGTTCACATGGAGTTCCATCCCACTGGGCACGGACGTCATTTCAACGTGGAGTTCACATGGAGTTCCATCCCACTGGGCACGGACGTCATTTCAACGTGGAGTTCACATGGAGTTCCATCCCACTGGGCACGGACGTCATTTCAACGTGGAGTTCACATGGAGTTCCATCCCACTGGGCACGGACGTCATTTCAACGTGGAGTTCACATGGAGTTCCATCCCACTGGGCACGGACGTCATTTCAACGTGGAGTTCACATGGAGTTCCATCCCACTGGGCACGGACGTCATTTCAACGTGGAGTTCACATGGAGTTCCATCCCACTGGGCACGGACGTCATTTCAACGTGGAGTTCACATGGAGTTCCATCCCACTGGGCACGGACGTCATTTCAACGTGGAGTTCACATGGAGTTCCATCCCACTGGGCACGGACGTCATTTCAACGTGGAGTTCACATGGAGTTCCATCCCACTGGGCACGGACGTCATTTCAACGAGGAGTTCACATGGAGTTCCATCCCACTGGGCACGGACGTCATTTCAACGAGGAGTTCACATGGAGTTCCATCCCACTGGGCACGGACGTCATTTCAACGAGGAGTTCACATGGAGTTCCATCCCACTGGGCACGGACGTCATTTCAACGAGGAGTTCACATGGAGTTCCATCCCACTGGGCACGGACGTCATTTCAACGAGGAGTTCACATGGAGTTCCATCCCACTGGGCACGGACGTCATTTCAACGAGGAGTTCACATGGAGTTCCATCCCACTGGGCACGGACGTCATTTCAACGTGGAGTTCACATGGAGTTCCATCCCACTGGGCACGGACGTCATTTCAACGTGGAGTTCACATGGAGTTCCATCCCACTGGGCACGGACGTCATTTCAACGTGGAGTTCACATGGAGTTCCATCCCACTGGGCACGGACGTCATTTCAACCCAGCGTTTTACTTTACGTTTGGTTGAGTTGTCCACACAGCGAGCTCAAAAACAGAATTACCAACATGTCATTGGATTTAGACAAATGCCCTGATGTTGACGACTTTTTTTTGTTGAAAAATCCAAACAGTTTTCCATGTTGATTCAATGTCATCACATCCCTAAACAGGATTTAAATGACGCTGAAACAATGTTGATCCAACAAGTTTTTTGCCCAGTTGGACGTTGTGAACGTTCCCGAGAACACGCAGATGCAGTTATGCGGAAGAGGAGTTTTGTTGTTTTGTTCTGTTCATTTGTTATGAATAAACAAACCAGGTGTATGTTGTACTGTAGCTTGCCTGGAGCTGTAATGTGCATTAAGTGAAGAATAGCTGATATTTATAACTCCTCCTTAACGCTCTGGCAGGTTAAACACGCAGCTAATATCGTCTTCCTTATGCCTCTATAGGAGACACGTTGATCAGCCCTCCATTACAGGCCCAATTGGCCTTTGCTCAGTTGAATACAGCTCAATACGTCAGTTTAGATGGTGCTGCTGAGTTCTCAGACTGGCAGCGAGGGCGAGGATGGGCCAGTAATATTAGACCTGTTCAAATGCGTCCTCTGGGGTTGTCGAGGTTTCCCGTAAACGTATGCGCGCTTTGCACTTCGCAGCACTCGCCTCTTAGACTTACAATGCGCTCATCCCCACGGTCGGTTTGTGTTTGAGAACAGGGGGTTTACTGTACTGTACATGACCTGTCTGTTTAGCTCCGGGGTGAAGGGGATGACTTGGCAGGATTTCAGTACTGGTGTTAGATCAGTCTTATCCCCGACACTGTTTAATGCTCCTGAGAAACCCAGGGATATATCTCCAGACCTTCCCCTCCACTCACAGCTGTCACAGAACCCTACCACCAGCACTCCCACCATTATGTTCTGCTCCTATGGGCTTTGTCCAACAACAAAAAACGCTTCAGTATGCTCTACGTTACTATAGATTACTCAGTAATCTAGCTAAAGCCAACCAACAGGCTGATACATCAGTTATGCATTCATCCGACCAAACACACCCAGTCTTAACATGGCAGAGTAGCGTTACATCTCTCCATCGCCAAGAACCTGACACTAGAGGGATTGTTACGGTTCCGTTCTCACCAGAGAACGTCTTGAGATTTGTATTTGTATTTATTATGGACACTCTACTCTTCCTGGGGTCCAGTACAATTAAGGCAGTTATACCATTTTAAAAAATTTTTTTACAATACATTCCCAGATTTCACAACACACTGTGTGCCTTCAGGCCCCTACTCCACCACTACCACATATCTACAAAAGAAAATCCACGTGTACGTGTGTGTATAGTGCGTATGTTATCGTGCGTGTGTGTGTGTGTGTCTGTATGCATGTGTCTGTGTTTGCGTTGCTTCACCGTCCCCGCTGTTCCATCATTTTTATTTGTTAAATCAAATTTGACTGCTTGTATATCAGTTACTTGATGTGGAATAGAGTTCCATGTAGTCATGGCTCTATGTAGTACTGTGCGCCTCCCATAGTCTGTTCTGGACTCGGGGACTGTGAGGTAGGCATGGGTGTCCAAGCTGTGCGCCAGTAGTTCAAACAGACAGCTCGGTGCATTCAACATGTCAATACCTCTCATAAATACAAGTAGTGGTGAAGTCAATCTCTCCACCACTTTGAGCCAGAAGAGATTGACATGCATATCATTAATGTTAGCTCTCTGTGTACATCCAAGGACCAGCTGTCCTGCCCTGTTCTGAGCCTATTACAATTTTCTTAAGTTCCTTTTTGTGGCACCTGAACACACGACTGAACAGTAGTCCAGGTGCGACAAAACTAGGGCCTGTAGGACCTGCCTTGTTGACAGTGCTGTTAAATCAAATCAAATCAAATCAAATTTTATTTGTCACATACACATGGTTAGCAGATGTTAATGCGAGTGTAGCGAAATGCTTGTTAAGAAGGCAGAGCAGCGCTTTATTATGGACAGACTGCTCCCCATCTTAGCTTCTGTTGTATCAATATGTTTTGACCATGACAGTTTACAATCCATGGCAACTCCAAGCAGTTAAGTCGCCTCAACTTGCTCAATTTCCACATGATTTATTACAAGATTTAGTTAAATACAATGCTTTTAGTTTTAGAAATATTTAGGATTCATTTATTCCTTGCCACCCACTCTGAAACTAACTGCAGCTCTTTGTTAAGTGTTGCAGTCATTTCAGCCGCTGTGGTAGCTGACGTGTATAGTGTTGAGTCATCCACATACATAGACACACTTGCTTTACTCAAAGCCAGTGGCAAGTCATTAGTAAAGATTGCCCTGGGGAATTCCTGATTCTACCTGGATTATGTTGGAGAGGCTTCAATTAAAGAATACCCTCTGTGTTCTGTTAGACAGGTAAGTCTTTATCCACAGTATAGCAGGGGGTGTAAAGCTATAACACATAAGTTTTTCCATCAGCAGACTATGATCGATAATGTCAAAAACAGCACTGAAGTCTAACAAAACAGCCCCCACAATCTTTTTATCGTACATTTCTCTCAGCCTATCATCATAGAGACATAAAAAGGCTATCTAAGGTCAGGGCGTGACAGTACACACCCCCCCCCACCCCCCCCCAAAGGTGCGGACTTCGGCCGCAAAACCTGAACCTATAGGGGAGGGTCCGGGTGGGCATCTATCCGTGGTGGCGGCTCTGGTACGGGACGTAGACCCCGCTCCACCTCTAGCTCACCCCACTTTGGTGCCGCCTCTGGTGCGGGGACCCTCGCCACGTGCCCCGGACTGGGGACCCTCGCCGGAGGCTCCGGACTGGAGACCGCCGCCGGAGGCTCCGGACTGGGTATCGTCGCTTGAGGCTCCGGACTGGGTATCGTCGCTGGAGGCTCCGGACTGGGGATCATCGCTGGAGGCTTCGTGCCATGCCACGGTTGTCAATTTGTTTACTGTAAAATAGCATTGTATCTGGTCAAACTCCATTTAAAAAAAGTTTACGAAGGGTTGGTAACAGGCTGATTGGTTGGCTATTTGAGCCAGTAAAGGGGATAGTGGAATGACTTTTGCTTCCCTCCAGGCCTGGGGGCACACACTTTCTAGTAGGCTTAAATTGAAAATATGGCAAATAGGAGTGGAAATATCATCAGCTATTATCCTCAGTAATTTTCCATCCATGTTGTCACACCCCGGTGGCTTGTCATTGTTGATAGACAATGATCTTTTTTTTTTACCTCTTCCACACTCACTTTACGGAATTCAAAATTACAATGTTTGTCTTTCCTAATTTGGTCAGATATACTTTGATATCTCTACGGTGGCTAGGAAAAACTCCCTAGAAAGGCCAGAACCTAGGAAGAAACCTAGAGAGGAACCAGGCTATGAGGGGTGGCCAGTCCTCTTCTGGCTGTGCCGGGTGGAGATTATAACAGAACATGGCCAAGATGTTCAAATGTTCATAGATGACCAGCAGGGTCAAATAATAGTAATCACGGTGGTTGTCGAGGGTGCAACTGGTCAGCACCTCAGGAGTAAATGTCAGTTGGCTTTTCATAGCCAATCATTCAGAGTATCTCTACTGTTCCTGCTGTCTCTAAAGAGTTGAAAACAGCCAGTCTGGGACAGGTAGCACGTCCGGTGAACAGGTCAGGGTTCCATAGCCGCAGGCAGAACGGTTGAAACTGGGGCAGCAGCATGGCCAGGTGGACTGGGGACAGCAAGGAGTCATCAAGCCAGGTTGTCCTGAGGCATGGTCCTAGGGCCATGTCTCAACGCAAGGGGGATGACTTACTCTATGTTGGTGATTACATAGTACATTGATGTTTTGGGTGTAAAAGTGAGACGATTGTAACATTATGAACCTCCTTGTGTTCCAGATGAGAACGATGTCTGATGATACAGAACCGAGGATGTGTGATGAAGACCTGGAGTCAGACGTTGAGGACTACCTGGAGGAAGAAGAGAACAGCGGAGAACTCATGGACCGACTCAGAGAGCTGGAGGTGAGTCAACCCCAATCCTTTTTTTTCTTTTGAATTTTACCCCTTTTTCATGGTATGTGAAAGTTGAAGGTTGAAAGTCATGCGTCCTCCGATACACAACCCAACCAAGCCGCACTGCTTCTTAACACAGCGCGCATCCAACCCGGAAGCCATGTGTCGGAGGAAACACCGTGCACCTGGCCACCTTGGTTAGCGCACACCGACCAAGCCCTCCCCTAATCCGGGCGACGCTAGGCCAATTGTGCGTCACCCCACGGACCTCCCGGTCGCGGCCGGTTACGACAGAGCCTGGGCGCGAACCCAGGGACTCTGATGGCACAGCTGGCGCTGCAGTACAGCGCCCTTAACCACTGCACCACCCGGGAGGCCCTCGTCAACCCCAATCTTAATGAACTGAATATAAAGCATCTCAAATTATGTCATTTTTTAAATATAGTTTCACCACATATTCATTGCTTTCATTTCAATTTTCAAATTTATGAAAGTTATTGTCATACTAAACATTTACAGTTGTGAATAATATATTGGCTTCTTTTAACAGGCAGAGAATTCAGCTCTTGTGTTGGCAAATGAGAGTCAAAGAGAGGCATATGAGAGATGTCTGGACGAGGTGGCCAACCATGTGGTCCAAGCTCTACTCAACCAAAAGGCAAACTGACAAGTCATCCTCAACAATCCATTATTTTTTTTTGAAAGCCCATTTTGAATCACAACCGGTAAGACATGGGTTGTGGTTTTAATGATAAGTTTTTGTGTATACATATATGCAGGATCTGCGAGAGGAGTGCATCAAGCTGAAGATGCATGTGTTTGACCTGGAGAGACAGAACAGAGTGCTCTGTGAGCTCTTCCAACAGAAACTACCCAACCATTCAAGCCCTCACGACCAGGTATAAAGTAACAATCTGCCCCGAGACACGGCAACATTACACCAACTGTCACGCCCTGACCTTAGAGAGACGTTTTATTTCTCTATTTGGTTAGGTCAGGGTGTGATGTGGGGTGGGCATTCTATTTTTTGTTTTCTAGGTTTCTTTATTTCTATGTTTTGGCCGGGTATGGTTCTCAATCAGGGACAGCTGTCTATCGTTGTCTCTGATTGGGAATCATACTTAGGTAGCCCCTTTTTCCCTCCTTTCAGTGTGGGTAGTTATCTTTGTTAGTGGCACCAGAGCCCTGTAAGCTTCACGGTTGGTTTTCGGTTCTTGTTTTGTTGGAGACATTTTAAATAAAAAGAGAAATGTACACTCACCACGCCGCACTTTGGTCTACTTCCAACGACGGCCGTGACACCAACTGAGTCTAGAGCCATGTTAAACACTCTTAGAGAAAAAAAAGGTGTTCTCTAGAACCTTAAAGGTTTCTCCAGGCTAACCCCATAGGAGAACCCTTTAAAGAACCCTTTCTGGTTCCAGGTACAACCCTTTTGGGTTCCATGTGAACCCTTTCTACAGAGGGTTTACATGGAACCCGAAAGGGTTCTACCTTGAACCAAAAATAGGTTTTCTAATCTGGACAGCCTGAAGAACACTTGTGTGCGCCATAGGAGTATACAGCCATGTCTCAGGGCAACGTCATAATCTGTCATAATCTGCTGTGTAGTGATGGAGCCTATTGAATAGAGAGAGTCCTATAACAATTTTTTTGCTTAAAGTGGTGTACATGATATCCTAATTGCATTGAATTTACTGTTACAGGTGCAGCCAGGACCCCTCCCAGTGTACAATACACAGCTGCTGCACAATGTCTCTGACAAACAGGTGGAGTCACAGTCACAGAGTCGAGCACAAGCCAAGGTGAGGACATGGCTGTAGACTCCTAGGGGGATAAACACATGGCTGTAGACTCCTAGGGGGATAAACACTGTCTGGGTTACAGCAGCAGTCATGACGTATACTGTTGGGTCTATGGTTTCTCATATGAAATGGATATCCGTTCTATTTCACTGTTGTATTCAAGAGACCTGGACTTTCTCTGTTAAACTGATTTCCTTCACTTATGCCAACAGTGGTTTGTTCTGTCGATATTTCATACACAGTATAAGGCTGCAGTCTGGTGGAAGTGCTATTGAAAGAAATGATTTGAATCTTGTTTATAACCTTTGTTTTAACCAATTTAGTTATTGAGAACACGTTCACTCCTATAATAACAACCTGACAATATTTCTCTCAACAGGGAAATGGGTTCCACCGCACACTGCCACAGGCCCCAGCAACTCCCCCCCGAGGCCCAGCCGCATCCATGGAGGCCCTGTCCCCATTCTTCAAGAAGAAAGCACACATCCTGGAGGTCCTACGCAAGATGGAGGAGACCGACCCCCTCAAGTTCCACCCCTCGGCAGGCAGCGTTTCCTTCTGTGACTACAGCCAGGTTCTGATGTCCACGGAGGCTGTGCTGGCTGCTGGAGACCTGTGTCAGAAGCACCAGGCACGCTGCCGCTGCTCCTGCTCAGACTCTGACAGCACGCAACACCAACAGCGCGTCGATGGTGAAGGGCGGTTATGTCCTACTCACTGCAAGAGGAGCACAGACAGTCCGGTTAAATGTAACCATATTTGCACTCCGAAGCCTAATCCAACGCCGAACCACGTCAAAGGCACACCCACCACAGCTGCTCTTAGTGAGTTCCACACCAAGAGCACATCAGTGGAGAAACACCAGACAATGAATGACCACCAGCAACCAGCGGGTCCCAACTCTTACTTGTCAGTCACAAGTGTAGATCAGACTAGTCCAGCCAATCGGTGCCCAGAGGCAGCGATAAAGACAGGGCAGGTCCAGGGCACAGAGGAAGAGGACTGTCTTAAAGGAAAATCTGAAGACAGCGGTAGTTTGTTTACCTCCCAGCTGCCTGTCCCTGGAGTGAAGGACAACCCTCAGATTGCATACTGTGAGCTGGAAACCAATGGGTTTCTCCTCTCCTCCAATGACAGTGATAATGTTTTGAGTGATGTAGTTATTCCAGAGAAAGACAGTGGCCCAGCAGAGGAGGGAGCTCTCTCAGGGAGAGCCAATGTGGCCTTCAGCCCCATCCCCTCCTCCTGCCTCATCGACGTCAAAGCTGCTGCGATCAACTCCCCGTCCAGGATCCTAAAGTTTATAAAGATCCCCACGATGGCAGAGAGGACCCAGGCAGCGGCCAGTCCTGTCCGCCTGAGTCCACAGCTCACCCGCACCTCCAAGATCCCCTGCCGTACCAATAACTATGAGGTGTACCACTCCCCCGTCCCCTCACGCAGAGCCACCACCACAGAGAGGACCAGGCACCCTCCTCCACCCGCCAGGTCAGAGTCCTACCCAGCCACCACACACTCAGCCTCAGCCCCCACCTCCCCGCCACAGCCTGAGGATGCCTGCTCCCCTCCAGCCAAGGAACTTTGCTACAGCAGCCTCTCGGTCCCCAAGGCAAGCTGTGTGGTCCCCAAGCCACTGGCCCCTGGCACATCACAGACACCCAGGGCCTCTCCTCAGAAGGTCCCGTACTATGAGAATGTTTTGGAACTCTCCACCTCGGCTCAGCTGGAAGAATCCAAGGTCCCAGAGAACGTAAACACATCATTTTCCTCTCATACCAACACAGATAGTGACAGGAAGCTAGTGAATCCACTACTACAGAAAGATAATGTCCGTAGTCTCCAGCTGCAGCATTTCTCCCCTGCCTCGGACTCCTCCTCCTCCTCATCTTCCTCATCTTCTTCATCCTCGTCCGATCAGGATGTGAACACAGAGAGCCCAGTCTGGCACGGCCACCACAGTCTGCCCAACCCCTCTGCCCTCAGAGCAGCGCAGTTTCAGGGGAGCCCTGCTCACTACGCCAGCATGAAAGACAGAGGATCGCAGGACCAGGACACTAGAGAAACCACCATGCAGAACTCTGATCTCTCCCAGTCCCAGCCTCCAGCTCTCCCAGCCAAGAGACATGATCCCTCATCCATTCCCAAGAGGCCTTCTCGGGTAGCAGGGCCAGGGAGGCAGCCAGCCGAGTCTAGTCACACATTCAAAGACAGGTTGGCTGCACTTGGCAAGCTGAGGAGCTCTGAGGATTTACAAGTCAATGTGCTGCTGCCAGTAGACAAGCCAGACCCTCATAGTGATGAGAGTATAGTCACTTTTAACGATGACAGGAGTAAGACAGCGGAGAGGCCTGTGGATCATAATTTAGAGGAGCAGAGGCACTCAAAATATACAGACTCTTTGGATGGTAAGCCTAAAGGTATTCTTGGTAGTGTTGCTTTGATGTTCCCTGGTGCTTGTCAGTCCTATGATCCAGCAGCTAAGTCTCTTCTCTCTGGCTCTTCAGTCGCTAAGGCAGAGCTGGAGACGCTCTCATCCAGAGTGGGTGTGACTAATACAGACAGCCCCAAAGGTAAACTGGGCCTCCCATCCCCAAACACGGACTCTCCCGTGGTTCCACACAACGTGAAATGCCCAGCTTCTCTGAACCTGTCTTACCAGGGTAAACAACCTGCACCCAGCATCCCTCAGAGCAGCAACAGCCCCAACAAAGTCCTGCCTAAGTCCCCGTCTAAACCCTGCCAGGCTCCCTCACCCTCAGCTGTCAGTAGAGGTGGAGCTGGGAAACCCACCCTGGATGCCCCGGCGCTGACGCCACGCTACTCATCCAAGTCCGAGGACAGGAGCAAGCTCAACGCAAACAGGAAGAGAAACACCACAGCGCACGGAGACAGCTTTCCTCCCCCAAGGCCAACGTCAGGCACGCAGCAGGAGGAGGAGAGGCACCTTGTCCCCATTGTTCCCGGCCCCACCCCCGGCCCGACGTCAGCCATGGAAGAGAAGGTGATGAAGGGTATTGAGGAGAACATGCTGAAACTGGCAGAGCAGGACCGAGACAGAGGACAGGTATTGATTGTTGTTTTCTCTAACTGTGTTGTAGTGTTGAGTCGTAAGGTGTTATTATCAAATCAAATCAAATTTTATTTGTCACATACACATGGTTAGCAGATGTTAGTGCGAGTGTAGCGAAATATTTTATCAAGTATTTCAGAGTGTTTGCTGTCATCAATTTGATAAATAAACACTTTGGACAGGTCACCGAGGTGAAACAGAAAGGCTCCAATGGCATCGCAAGCTGGTTCGGCCTGAAGAAGAGCAAACTCCCAGCTCTGAGCCGCAAACCAGACATACCCCCTAAAGTCAAAGACGAAAAGAAGGGTGGAGAGTGGAGGCTGAACATCCCTTCCAAGATGGCGGGGTCTAAGTCTAAAGGAGATGGGGTGGGGGTGGAGAGCCTGAATATCTCTATGCTGATGGAGAAGGCAGAGGGTCTGAGGAGAGCTCTGGAGGAGGAGAGAGCCTACATGAACGGGGTCGAGGGGGTTGGGATAGACCGCTCTGGGAGGGGTCACTCCTGTGAGGTGGTGATGGACCAATCACAGGGCCAGCTGGCTGTTATGTACCGGGGAGCACGCTCAGACAATTTCATGCAGCAGTTACTGAACAGGTGAGGAAATGATAGAAGCAAGCACTGTTGGATTCTATGTATAAGCCAGTTAAGCTTGATCTGATTTTGTGAAAAGTGAATTTTGTGCTTAAGTGAAAATATCAGTTGTATTGTGTTGCCTTTCCTTTAATAAACCGATTCCGTTATCTGGTGTGACTGTAGGGTGGATGGGAAGGACTTCAGTGGCATCAGTGTGGCTCAGAGACGCCTCTCCTTTGACTGTAAGACTTCCAGACCGTTCAGCAGCCACAATACTGACAGCATCATCAGCCACACCGCCAACAGAGAGGACATGCAGAAGGTAGGCTGCAGCTGAGTTACAATGAGTATTCATTAGGGGTTCACAGCAAAGGTATTGTTATTGTCTGAATTTTTTTTCTTATTTTTTCCTTGACATGGTCAAATAACTCAAGCATTTAAAAAAATATATATAGATAATTTGATACACAGAAACTGGAGCCCACTTTGTGTGTAGGCGTCTTTCTTCATGCCGAACAACTTTGCTTCAAGGACCTATCAGGTCCATCATTCTGGAAATTGGGAAAAACCTTTGAAAAACCTATTCCCATTCCCATGAACCATAATAACACGATGTGTAGGCCCATGGTACAGCTCTTAACTTAGTTTGAGGAAGAACGAAGGGATTGGTGATAAGAGTGGGCTACCTTATTTCTCAGAATTAATTGCCAGTTCCTTATATAATTGTGTTTTAAGCTTGTTGCACATTTATCAAACACAGACTAGACAGCTAGTATAACAATGAATTAGGTGGTACCCCAATGCTGTGTGTGACCAACTGAGCATTCATTTTCCAGAATCAATGTTCATTGACACTCTCAGTAGTGTCTGCTCGGCGTGCAATTTGAGTAGTTGAGACATAAAAAGAGTATTGTTAGAAGAGTGAACATATCCTCTATTACAGTAAAATTATGTCTCAATGTGTTTGTGTCCATATGACCAATTCTGTTGGACCAAATCTTAAATACAAATAGCGAGTTGAAACTGCATTGTTAGAGAGGAAGATGTGGTCTATCATCTTTGTTGGCGTGAGAGGCTGGAGGGTCAGTAATACAGGGCAGCGTCAATCAGGGACAGAACGGCAAGAAACAGGAGATAGAGGTTTAATCCTAGACACATGAAACGTAGGATGTATACAAAGGGTGTGGGGCAACAGAAGATAAACAGCAGAGGGGCTAAGAATATTTGAGATGGGGAAAGGGCCAATAAAACGGGGGGGGAAGTTTACGGGACTCCACCCGGAGGGGTAGATCCCAAGTGGGCAGCCCAAGACGGTAGTGGGTAGCAGGGGTCCGGTGGCAGTCCGCCTGTTACCGATACTTGGAGGTGATCTTGAGAAGAGTGGGCCGGGCTCTCTTCTAGGTACGGCGACAACGGCGGACGAACATCTGGGCTGAGGGTATGTTGACCTCTTCCTCAGGGAAGAGTGGGGGCTGATATCCCAGGGAACACTCGAAAGGCGAGAGACCAGTGGCCAAGCAGGGAAAGGTGTTGCGGGCGTATTCCACCCACACTAGTTGCTGATTCCAGGGGGTGGGGTGGGCAGAGACGAGGCAACGAAGAGCCGTCTCCAGGTCCTCGCTCCGACTGGCCGTTAGACGGGGTGAAAACCAGAGGGCAGGCTGGCCGACGACCCAATGAGGGTGCAGATCGCCTTCCAGAAACTGAGGACCACGATCGCAGACAATGTCCACCGGAAGTCCATGGATCCGGAAGATGTGCTGCACCATGAGCTGGGCCGTCTCCTTGGCTGAGGGTAACTTGGGAAGGGGAATGAAATGGGAAACTTTGGAAAACCTATCCACCACTGTAAGGATTGTGGTGTTGCCATCTGATGGAGGGAGACCAGTGACGAAGTCCAGGGATATATGAGACAAGAGGTAGGGAGGATGGTCTCGGGGTCCGACGGTGTAGCAGCTGGTCTATAGAAGCATGAGACATTCTTGGACCCCGGGTGGTAGGAAATCGTGAATTGAACAGAGTGAAAAGCAGGGCACATCAAGCTTGCCTAGAGTTGAGGCGGTGTGGAGATATTCCAGGTTCTTGTGATCAGTGTACACTACGAATGGATGTTCCGCCCCCTCTAACCAGTGCCTCCACTCCTCCAACACCATCTTGGCCGCGAGTAGTTCTCGATTTCCCACATCGTAGTTCCTCTCTTCAGGGTTAAGACGATGGGAAAGGAAAACGCAGGGATGCAACTTTTGGTCATTGGCAAAACGCTGGGACAGAACACTCTAAAGTCTGAGGCAAGCTGATGGGACGGGTCCGGATGGGTTAAAATGGGAGCTGTAATAAACCAATGCTTGAGGTCCGAGAACGCCCAGTCAGCTGCTGGAGACCACGTGAATGGAACTTTGGGAGAGGTGAGTGCTGAGAGGGGGGAAGCCAGGGTGCTGTAACCCCGGATGAAGCGGCGGTAGAAATGAACAAACCACAGGAAATGTTGCAGTTGTACTCTGGATGTGAGTTGAGGCCAATCCATCACCTCTCTCACCTTGTCAGAGTCCAGCTGAATATTTCCAGCAGCAATGACGTACCCTAGGAAGGAGATGGAATTCACATTTTTCTGATTTAACAAAAAGCTCTCGTCGGCCCCAGAGTCAATGAGCACCCGGAGACATTTGGACTGGTCACCCCACAACAGAATAGCATGGAGAGGGGTGCGAGTAATGGAAGAAGGGAAACTTCCTCTACGGCTAACCAGCATACTCATACCTGCTTGATGACCCTGGTCTTTTAATGGACAGGTAGATATGTAATGTCCTGCAGTTCCACAATACAGACAGCTCTCGGTGCTCAGTCTGCGTAAGTGTTCAGCAGGAGAAAATCTGGCCCTGCCAAGTTGCATGGGCTCCGGAGGAAGCGAGTCGATAGCCCTCGGTGATTCCCGTGGGAACTCGGGTGACATCGGATTCTCCCGGGTACTTCCGGGATTCCTCGGAGGTGCACCTTGGACGGGCGAGTGTGACAGGGAGCAGACTATTGCAGTCAAGGCTATGAGAGAGTCAAGGGTCCATGGGAAGCTCCCGGGCTGCGAGCTCGTCTTTGACTACCTCTGATAATCCATTCAGGAACGTGTCGAAAAGAGCTTACGGGTTCCAGGCATTCTCAACGGCCAAAGTGCGAAAACCTACTGCATAGTCTGCCACACTATGGGAGTCTTGGCGCAGATGCTTACGAGCAGCCTCTCTCCCGGACAACAGAGAATCGAACACCTTTCTAACCTCTGCCACAAACTCCTCCAGACTGAGGCAAATGGTGGATTGTTGCTCCCACACTGCCGTAGCCCAGGCGAGAGCCCTCCCAGACATCAGCGTCATCAAGTATGCTATTCTCGAGCGATCTGAGGGAAACGAAGAGGGCTCCAGCTCAAAGATGAGAGAACACTGGGAGAGAAACGCCAGGCAGGATCCTGGATCTCCAACGTAGCGCTGCGGAGGAGGTAAGCAGGGTTCTCTGGAAGCCGGGCTAGATTGGGGAGTAGCACCACTGGTAGCGGGGGGTTACTGTAGTGGCTTGCTGCTTAGTAGATAACCCGCGGAATTGCTCCAGCACTGAGTTGAAACCCTGGTCATGGCATTCCGTGTCTTCCAATGGTGGCTCCTTGTAGACAGACAGCGTTGCGGGGCTGGTAGGATTCTGCTGGGTAAGTCATGGCCAGTTCGTACTCTCACGACTCAGGATATGACCCAGATACAGACACAGGAGGTAGATGATTCAGTTCTCAGATAATTTATTATAACACGGGGAGCAGGCAAAGGGCAGGTCAAGGACAAAAAGAGGTTTGCAAACAGATCAGAGTCCGACAGGTACAGGACGGCAGGCTCAGGGTCAGGGCAGGCAGAATAATCAGAACGGGGAGGACTAGAAAACAGAAACTTCAAAGACTGGAAAACTGCAAAAAGCGCTGGTAAAACTTGGCAAGACAAGATGAACTGGCAACAGACAAACAGAACACGCAGGTATAAATGCACAGAGGATAATGGGGAAAATTGGAGACACCTGGTGGGAGGTGGAGACAAGCACAAGACAGGTGAAAAAGATCAGGGTGAGACAGCTTGTCACAGCCTTCCCGCATTTGGGACAATGACTCCCATTGTTAGAGCGGAGACGTGAATCTCGTCATTATATCGACATCTCTGGTGTAAATAGGAAGGTGCACAAAGAGGAGCGAAGGAGACAAGACCAAAAATACAACATGAGAAAAAGCGGACACAAAACCTACATTCTTGCGATACAGGCAATTGGAATATTGCGCAAAAAAAAACATACATTTGAATTAATTTGATATATCGCTCAGCTCTAGCTCAATGGGTGGTGACATGTCTGTGGCATTTTCAGCTTCCAGGAATTGTGTACAGATCCTTGCGCCATTATTATCGTGCTGAATGGGCCTTAGGATCTCGTCACGGTATCTCAGGGCATTCAAATTGCCATCGATAAAATGGAATTGTGTTTGTGGTCCGTAGCTTATGCCTGCCCATATAACGCCACCGCCACCATGGGGCACTCTGTTCACAACGTTGACATCAGCACACCGCTCGCCCACAAAACGCCATACATGCTGTCTGACATCTGCCCGGTACAGTTGAAATTGGGATTTGTCTGTGAAGAGCGCACTCTGAATCAGGTGAACAAGTTCTGGGCAACAAAAAAAATTGTGAAACCTCTGGGGTTCCCTTAGCCCAGTGGTCCTCAAACCTCTCCTAACCTAACCAGGTAAAACTTCGGACCCAAGTTGGAGGGAATAACAAAGTAATAAATCAGCTGTAAAACGGTTTTATCTGGGACAAGATTAAAAAATAATAATAGTTATCGACAACAGCTGTGATTGGATAATAGAACTAAGAGGGCTGAGTTTGCTTTCTGCAGGGTTGCATCGTGTAGGCCTTTGCATCTGTAATTAAAAAGTTACTCGCACAGTGGTCTAAGGCACTGCATCTCAGTGTTAGAGGCGTCACTACAGATCCTGGTTCGATTCCAGGCTGTATCACAACCGGCCGTGATTGGGAGTCCCATAGGGCGGCGCACAGTTGGCCCAGCGTCATCTGGGTAGGTCGTCATTGTAAATGAGAATTTGTTCTTAACTGACTTCCCTAGTTAAATAAAGGTTAAATAAAATAAATAAAAATGTCATCACTATTGTGTTGATTAATTCCAGTCAATAATTTTGAATTGATAAGGTCTAGGTAGCCTAGCCACCTGAAGTTTGAATGCAAACCAAATTTGATCACATTCACATTTTCTCTTAACACAAATGGCTATAAATACATTACATAGCTTAGACTATAAATGCATTACATAGCTTAGGCTAGAAGTAAATGACGTTACCTCTTCTTTTCCCTTGGTCAGAGGGGATCAGCGTGCATAGGCGTCTCTAGGCTACCTGCAACTGTGGTTGTTATCAGTAACATACAGTTGATCAGACTGAAGCACAGATTAATTGTGCACAAGTTGACAAGTCATGAGGCAAATCAGTCTAAACAATAGTACTTTTCCCTCTTTTCAACGCTTTTGTGTCAATATTTTTTTATTAAACTGAATCAAAAGTGTTGGAAAATTCCAGCTCGCCACAGCCGGTGGCCCTGCTGTACTGATCTCTGCAACGTGGATAGATGGAAATTGCCACGTAATGCTACAAATGAAGAAACATATCCTATGTTCTACTATTTTCTAAATCCAAGTTAGTGTCTCAAAATTTGGACTTAGTATCTTGAAATTCTGACCTAGCATGTCGAAATTTAGAGATAGTATGTCGAAATTTTGACTTAGTATTTTGGCATTTTTAGATAGTATTGGCATTAAGAAATGGTGGTGGGAATTGGCTTCCATAGGTGTCAGTAAACATCAGAAAAAAAAGTGATTTAATTGTTGCCAGCAGCACAGTTAGTCACTAATCCTCCAGATAACATGAACAGCTTAACCAACTCTGCTAGGGTGAGTGAAATGGTCAGTGAAGTGTTCTCTAATTTGTTTCTGGAAGTAACTAGCAAGCTAGCCAGCTTTAGCCAGTTAGCTTGGGTGCTTGACTGCCGTTGTGAGGAAAGCTCGGATCAACCCTACTCCTTGGCCAGAGCGTCCAGTGTCCAGCAAAACTCTCTGAATTTACGAACAGACAATCTGACAACGCTCTGAGTTTACGAACAACCCAGAGCGCACTCTGACACACGAGGCAATTTACAAATGCACCCTTAGTTGTCGATCAAATGGGCAGGCAGGCAGGCAAGTTCCCATTCAGTTGTCAAAATGTGGTTTGGGACCAATGATGTGTATAAACCCTGGATGACTGACAGGGGTGCTGTATAGAAATCTTGGCAGTCCTGAAATGTAAAAAATATATTTTGGAAGCTATAGAAATGCATTTATTAATGTCGACATCCGTTTTTGACACATTCAGTCTATTAGACACCGTAATGCATACTTTTAAATTATACTATGTGAGCTAAACATAAAAAATAAATAATAATAATAAACATTTTCCTGAAAGCATTTTTTTAGAGAGTATGAATGTTACTGTCCCCACAACAACAAAAATTAAATTGTGTAATTCCATTCATTCCCGTGGAGGACTGATCCTACTAGGGAGTGCCAATATGGCGGACCGGTGGTTTCGAAGACTCTCAATGGCCAATAAATAGCATCTGCAATCTAGGGTTCATGTAAATTATTGGTTCTAATTTTTTATTATTTTTGACATTTTATTTCGCCTTTATTTAACCAGGTAGGCTAGTTGAGAACAAGTTCTCATTTACAACTGTGACCTGGCTAAGATAAAGAAAAGCAGTGCGACACAAACAAGAGTTACACATGGAATAAACAAACGTACAGTCAATAACACAATAGAAAAGTCAATATACAGTGTGTGCAAATGTAGAAGATTAGGGAGGTAAGGCAATAAATAGGCCATAGTGGCGAAATAATTACAATTTAGCAATTCAACACTGGATTAATGAGTGAACCATACACTAGATGACCAGTAGGGGGTTTTGTGTTAAAGCCACTGTGCCTCCTTTCCTTCAAAGGTATTTTGGAAGATATAGAAATGCATTTATTAATGTCTACATTTGTTTTTGCCACCTGTATTCTATTACAGACACCTTAGTGCATACTTTTAAATTATTATGTGAGCTAAACATACAAACATATGTTTTTATATATTTTTTTAAAATCCTTAAAGTAATAATTCATTGAGATGACTAATTTTACTGTCCCCACTACAACAACAAAAATACTTAAATACGTGTAATTTTGTCCTTGGAACATTCATACTGAACAAAAATAGAAACGCAACATGCAACAATTTCAAAGATTTTGCTGAGTTACAGTTCATATAAGGAAATCAGTCAATTTAAATAAAATCATTAGGCCCTAATCTATGGATTTCACATGACTGGGCAGGGGTTCAGCCATGGGTGGCTGAAAGACATACATTCTCCTCATTTATTTCAGCTAATGAAACATGGGACCAGCACCTTACATGTTGTGTTTACATTTTTGTTCAGTGTAATTTAAATACTGTTGAATTCCTATGGATGACTGTGCCTACTGGAGAGTGCCAATATGGCCGACAGGTAGTTTCAAAGCCTCTCAATGGCCAATACATAGCATTCGCAATCCAGGGTTTATATACACTGCTCAAAAAAATAAAGGGAACACTTAAACAACACAATGTAACTCCAAGTCAATCACACTGTCCACTTAGGAAGCAACACTGATTGACAATAAATTTCACATGCTGTTGTGCAAATGGAATAGACAACAGGTGGAAATTATAGGCAATTAGCAAGACACCCCCAATAAAGGAGTGGTTCTGCAGGTGGGGACCACAGACCACTTCTCAGTTCCTATGCTTCCTGACTGATGTTTTGGTCACTTTTGAATGCTGGCGGTGCTTTCACTCTAGTGGTAGCATGAGACGGAGTCTACAACCCACACAAGTGGCTCAGGTAGTGCAGCTCATCCAGGATGGCACATCAATGCGAGCTGTGGCAAGAAGGTTTACTGTGTCTGTCAGCGTAGTGTCCAGAGCATGGAGGCGCTACCAGGAGACAGGCCAGTACATCAGGAGACGTGGAGGAGGCCGTAGGAGGGCAACAACCCAGCAGCAGGACCGCTACCTCCGCCTTTGTGCAAGGAGGAGCACTGCCAGAGCCCTGCAAAATGACCTCCAGCATGCCACAAATGTGCATGTGTCTGCTCAAACGGTCAGAAACAGACTCCATGAGGGTGGTATGACGGCCCGATGTCCACAGGTGGGGGTTGTGCTTACATCCCAACACCGTGCAGGACGTTTGGCATTTGCCAGAGAACACCAAGATTGGCAAATTCGCCACTGGCGCCCTGTGCTCTTCACAGATGAAAGCAGGTTCACACTGAGCACGTGACCGAGTCTGGAGACGCCGTGGAGAACGTTCTGCTGCCTGCAACATCCTCTAGCATGACCGGTTTGGCGGTGGGTGAGTCATGGTGTGGGGTGGCATTTCTTTGGGGGGCCGCACAGCCCTCCATGTGCTCGCCAGAGGTAGCCTGACTGCCATTAGGTACCGAGATGAGATCCTCAGACCCCTTGTGAGACCATATGCTGGTGCGGTTGGCCCTGGGATCCTCCTAATGCAAGACAATGCTAGACCTCATGTGGCTGGAGTGTGTCAGCAGTTCCTGCAAGAGGAAGGCATTGATGCTATGGACTGGCCTGCCCGTTCCCCAGACCTGAATCCAATTGAGCACATCTGGGACATCATGTCTCACTCCATCCACCAACGCCACGTTGCACCACAGACTGTCTAGGAGTTGGCGGATGCTTTAGTCCAGGTTTGGGAGGAGATCCCTCAGGAGACCATTCGCCACCTCATCAGGATCATGCCCAGGCGTTGTAGGGAGGTCATACAGGCACATGGAGGCCACACACACTACTGAGCCTCATTTTGAGTTGTTTTAAGGACATTACATCAAAGTTGGATCAGCCTGTAGTGTGGTTTTCCACTTTTAATTTTGAGTGTGACTCCAAATCCAGACCTCCATCGGTTGATAAATTTGATTTCCATTGATAATTTTTGTTTGATTTTGTTGTCAGCACATTCAACTATGTAAAGAAAAAAGTATTTAATAAGAATATTTAATTCATTCAGATCTAGGATGTGTTATTTTAGTGTTCCCTTTATTTTTTTGAGCAGTGTACATCATTAGTTGGGACAAGCATGCATTGGCAGGCAATCTGCAGAAGGAAGAGTAGGCTACTATTCTCCATCGTTTATCAGTGCAATTTTGACGGCCAACTAGCTGAAAAACATTTGAGAGGGTTTATCTAATATTCCCTTGTTTATTTTAAGATCATCTCACTCTGGCTAGCATTAGTTGTGGATATTGTTGTTGTTGATGTGCATAACTGAGGGAGAGAGCCTACCTTTTCATGGTTGTTTGATCAATAGGACTGTAAAATTCCCAAATGTAAGAGGACTATCTTGGTATTTACTGTACATATTTTCAGAAATCCATTCAGGTGTATTTTTTGGCTTTTGAAGAATGTGTTCTAATGATCTAAAGCTGCGCTGTTGAAAATGGCTTATTTGCATAAAGGCTTACTGTAGCTCTGATTGGCTATAACGCACCGGTCTGCATAGACTCCTGTCCAGGACGACAGATGTTTTTATTCGGTTTTATTTACTGCAGTGTCTATTAATTGTCCAAGCGACACGGCCACTTTCCCACTCTACAGAATTTTCACAAATACCTTACTCTACCTCGTTCCCAAACATTCTATGAATTTATGAAAATGTGAAAATTACAAAACATGTTTTTTTAAAGGTGTCATTCTTCCTGGGGGTGTATATGAACAGATTTTAATCTGATTTAATGTTGCTAAAATGCTGTCAGTTCCACTTGAACTTAGTTTGAGAAAAGCTAAAAGGATTAGTCAAAAGTTGACCAATCAAAGATCTGACTTTACATGTCCATTTAAACCACTGTTAATCCACTCCACAGTTGCCTATCAACTCGAAACTTGGCATCTCTATCATGGTCGTCCCTAAGATGAACCACACTGAATTTGGTATTGATGTCTCCAACAACAAGGAAACTATTAACAACTCATTCTTGCATAGGTCACGCTAATGCTCAAAAAACTGATCTTGGTCCTGTGAACCCCATTCATTGTTGCTCAAGGTTGTATTTGTTACTTTATTATGTGTGGCTTATGTTATTATGTGATTATTGTTGTGTGTACTATGTATGTTTTTTTGGCTGTTATTTCACTTAATTAACTCTGTTTCTGTTTTTTCTTTACTCAGGGTTCAGAACATCTGATAAGCAACGTCCCCTCAGATGAGAATTTAGCGGACCTAGTTCACTACCCGCCCTTTGCAGGTAGGAAAATGGTCTGCTCACAATCCTTGTTGATGGAGGGATCCAGTCTTGCTTGTATTTAGTTCATCCTTACACTTTACATAATCAAAACAGAGAATATTTTACATTTCATAATTGCCTTTGGTACATACAGTTGAAGTCGGAAGTTTACATACACTTTGGTTGGGGTCATTAAAACTAATTTTTCGGGCCTCCCGGGTGGCGCAGTGGTTAAGGGCGCTGTACTGCAGCGCCAGCTGTGCCACTAGAGACCCTGGCTCTGTCGTAACCGGCCGCGACAGGAAGGTCCGTGGGGCGATGCACAATTGGCCTAGCGTCGTCCGGGTTAGGGAGGGTTTGGCCGGTAGGGAAATCCTTGTCTCATCGCGCACCAGCGACTCCTGTGGCGGACCGGGCGCAGTGCCAGGTGCGGCTGTCTTCCGTGTTGGATGGCGCTGTGTTAAGAAGCATTGCGGCTTGGTTGGGTTGTGTATCGGAGGACGCATGACTTTCAACCTTCGTCTCTCCCGAGCCCGTACGGGAGTTGTAGCGATGAGACAAGAAATTGGGGAGAAAAAGGAGTTAAATGTAAAAAAAAAATTAAAAGTTTTTCAAACCACTCCACAAATTTCTTGTTAACAAACTATAGTTTTGGCAAATCGGTTAGGACATTTACTTTGTGCATGACACAAGTCATTTTTCCAACAATTGTTTACAGACAATTCTAGTGGTTCAGAAGTGGTTCAGAAGTTTACATACACTAAGTTGACTGTGCCTTTAAACAGCTTGGAAAATTCCAGAAAATGATGACATGGCTTTAGAAGCTTCTGATAGGCTAATTGACATCATTTGAGTAAATTGGAGGTGTACCTGTGGATGTATTTCAAGGCCTACCTTCAAACTCAATGCCTCTTTGCTTGACCTCAAAGGAAAATCAAAAGAAATCAACCAAGAGCTTAGAAAAAAAATTGTAGGCCTCCAATTTCCAAACTCCTGAAGGTACCACGTTCATCTGTACAAACAATAGTACGCAAGTATTAACACCATGGGACCACGCAGCCGTCATACCGCTCAGGAAGGAGACACGTTCTGTCTCCTAGAGATGAACATACTTTAGTGCGAAAAGTGCAAATCAATCCCAGAACATCAGCAAAGGACCTTGTGAAGATGCTGGAGGAAACAGGTGCAAAAGTATCTATATCCACAGTAAAACAAGTCCTATATCGACATAACCTGAAAGGCCGCTCAGCAAGGAAGAAGCCACTGCTCCAAAACCGCCATAAAAAAGCCAGACTACGGTTTGCAACTGCACATGGGGACAAAGATCGTACTTTGTGTAGAAATGTCCTCTGGTCTGATGAAACAAAAATAGCTCTGTTTGGCCATAATGTCCATCGTTATGTTTGGAGGATAAAGGGGGAGGCTTGCAAGCCGAAGAACACCACCCCAACCGTGAAGCACGGGGGTGGCAGCATCATGTTGTGGGGGTGCTTTGCTGCAGGAGGGACTGGTGCACTTCACAAACTAGATGGCATCATGAGGTAGGAAAATTGTTGATATATTGAAGCAACATCTCAAGACATCAGTCAGGAAGTTAAAGCTTAGTCGCAAATGGGTCTTCCAAATGGACAATGACCCCAAGCATACTTCCAAAGTTGTGTCAAAATGGCTTAAGGACAACAAAGTCAAGGTATTGGAGTGGCCATCACAAAACCCTGACCTCAATCCCATAGAAAATGTGTGGGCAGAACTGAAAAGGTGTGTGCGAGCAGGGAGGCCTACAAACCTGACTGTTACATCAGCTTTGTCAGGAGGAATGGGCCAAAATACACCCAACTTATTGTGGAAAGCTTGTGGAAGGCTACCTGAAACGTTTGACCCAAGTTAAACAATTTAAAGGCAATGCTACCAAATACTAATTGAGTGTATGTAAACTTCTGACCCACTGGGAATGTGATGAAAGAATTAAAAGCTGAAATAAATCATTCTCTCTACTATTATTCTGACATTTAACATTCTTAAAATAAAGTGGTGATCCTAAGACAGGGAATTTTTTACTATAATTAAATGTCAGGAGTTGTGGAAAATTGAGTTTAAATGTATTTGGCTAAGGTGTATGTAAACTACCGACTTCAACTGTAGGAGCTATTAACTGAAAATGACAACATGGACATTTATCAAAATGTAACAAGTACAATTCCTCTCCTCTCTCTCTCTACCTTCTCCCCTCTCCTACTAGCTTCTGGAGCCTCCACTTACACACTAGACAGTGGCATTGGAACGTTCCCTCTGCCTGACTACAGTAGTGGGGCAGCAGGAAGAAGCCTGTCTAAGATGAGGGGGGCTGGAGCTGAGCATGGCTCCTCTGGTTCCCCAGGGAGGGTAGGAAGGAGGGCTAGGACCCTGGACAGAGAACCCTCATCCCTGGAGCAGTGCTATCAACCTCACAGAGAGATGACCACCCCGGTACTGTACGGGTCTGTACTGGAGGGGAAAGGCATGAACAGACAGACAGCTGGGGTCATTCATGAAGGTACAGTAGTGAGAAATATACATCACAATTCATAATATCAAATACATTATCACTGTATGTAATATGAAATATATCACAATACACTATATTAAATATTCAATACTCAAAAACAAACATATCATCATAAGGGTATAGCAATCTGATGATTTGGTATAGGAAAAATGTTAATGAGTTTTATACAATAACCATGTGCTTTATGTATGCCCTGTTTCATTTAAGACTCAAATGTATTTTGTAACCTTTGCAGACAAAGAAGCCTATGGAGCTCACATGCTGTCCCCCCACTCAAAGACCTGGACATTCCCCAACCTGAAGTCCGCTGCAGGGCCCACTGAGGTGTACCTGGCCATGGAGGAAGAGGTGGAGACTGCCCCCTATGTATCCCCATTCAGAGGGGTGAGTTGAAAACATGACAATAATGTCAGACTAACTATTTTCAATTTGAAATATGTGAATTCTTTACAATGATGTGCTCATGAATAATTTAGAATAGGATTATTAAAAATGAATTGTGGATTTGTGACATTTGTGAACTTTTTACAAATGACTATCTCTCTCTTCCCTCCCTCCTTCTCTCCCCCCTCTCTCTCTCCTCTCTCCACTCCTCTTCCGCCTCCTCCTTATAGAAGGCCTGTGGTCCCTCTGTCTCTCGTAACATGGACCCCAGCAGTCTGCCGGTGCCGGCCCAGACAGGGTTGAGCCGACGTGGGAAGATCCGCAGTACGCCCAGTGCCCCAGAGATGGGCCTTGGCCGGGAGACAGGCCTAGAGCTGGTGAGGGAGAGGCCTGAGGAAGCCCTCTCCCCCAGCCGACCCCAGGTCCTAGAGACCCCTGAGTCACTCAGTGACTCGCTCTACGACAGCCTCTCTTCCTGTGGTAGCCAGGGATGACAGGGGGAGGCAGAGAGACAGGTGCTTTGCAGATCTTACTGGGTGCTGACTGACGCACCTTAATAGAACATGGGATATGGACTGTGCTAAGATATACCCTTTTCACACTATCGTGTCAACCCGAATCACATTGGACTGGCTCGACTATTTCCTTTTCACATTGTCCTTTCCAGAATGGTTTCAGCTTCTATGGTGGATGCGTAACCAAGCCAGCCGGATACAACTTGGTTCGACCCAGCTTGGTTTGGCTCAGTATTGTGAAAAGGGTACAAGTGGCACTGGCCACCTTTAGAAGAATATGGATAAGGACTGTGATAAGATGGTCCCCTTAGGACTTACATGTATGCTTTCTCACCAGCTATGTTGCAAGGTTAACTGGAAAGAAAAACCTCTCCTCAGGATAACTACAACCCAAAGGATATAGACTATTCAGAATATCACTGTTTTATGACGGGAGGTAATTGGAAAGAACACACTCCGCTAACCAAAATAGTTACTTAAATCATTTTAGGATTATGAAATATCCGGACAAGATGACAATATCAAACATTCTCAGTCTTTGTTGAAATTGAATATGCCTTGTTCAATCTTACGCTGACCCTCACCAAAAGATCTTACTATATTTATTATAGACTACAGAGCGCTGAACACCCTGACCATGCAAGTACTTACCAATATGTCCTTCTCTTTTCTTTATCAGTTCAGACAATGTACTGATTCCGTTATCTTGAGCTCTTAAAAAAAATTAATGTTAATGTTTGTGATTTTTCGCTATTGAATAAATACATTACAATTTTGAAGTATAAAATGATTTGTTGATGGTGTTGTTCAGATTATGTCTCTGTAACTGCCAAGAAAGCTTGTCAGAATATGTTTTTAGTTTAGCTCACCATTCTTTGAAGGTAATAGACGCCAGCAATAATATTGTGAAAAAGAGATGTGGCTACATTATTGTCCAATTAATATGTATTTGTATTATTTATTTTCATGTTAAATCAACTCCACATAATTTGGGTAATTGTCCATTTTTTTGTAATATTGTGTAAATGCAGTCACCTGGCTAAAATAGATTCTTGTTTTAACGCTGGATGTCAATCTTGAACAGCCAAGATGTCAACATACTTTAAAAAATGTTTTTATGATTATTTCTTGTGTTCTCACTGAAGCACAAATAAATACAAGAAAATTGCACCATATACCTTGCAATTGAAATGTGTATCAGCATGTTTGCGTGCATGTACTGCAATGAAAAACAGGCATTTAGTTAAGTATTTTTAAATGTATTTAAATAAAATGTATCAAATTAGATTATCATAATTACACTTATGAAATGTGTTTTTCACAGTATACAGATAATCAAAACGTGAAAGAAAATACAATTTGGCACAAATCTTGCGAGAGAATGCATCGGCAGTTGGTTTATCTATTCTACAGCCTTGACCAGTCCTTTTTGTGCCGCAAAAGCTCACCAGTCTGACCATAAAGTGCACTAAATCTTCATGAAAAGGTCATCTGAATTACCAAAACGGTACCAAGAGATTGTTTATAAGGTTATTCTTCAAGGTAGCATACATACGTGGAGCAGGAGACAATAATAGAGATAGGTCTTAAGGAGTGGTGCTCAAGACTATCACAGGTCATGTCAGTCACATAACTTTCTATAAATTAAAACAAAAACGAATGCGGGGAATAGCACTGACAACGAACCAAAATATTATGACTTAAAATACAACAATGATTAGACTTAAAATACAACAATGATTAATCTCCAAAAGCTCAAAACAGTCCACTGAAAAATCTTGGCCAAAAGAATTCACAGTTCTGCGAACGAACGGAGGCCTTCATAGAACAACCACTCTCCCTACAGGACAAGCATCATCACTGCAGCAGTAGCTTAAAATACAGCCTTTTATCGTAACCTCCTTTTGCAAGCTCAAAACAAAGCAAATAAACAATATACCATAAGTTAACAAAGAACGACAAATAGTAAAAACACCAATAGCATTGCAGACCAGAGGCTTTGTTGCTGGTTCTGTTCCTTCTCACAGATCATTTTTTATTTGAAACTTCAATTGGATTTCTTCCATCTACTTCTTTTCTTTCTTCTTGTCCTGAAAATATAAAATATCACCATTTGCATATTGTGAAATGTGCTTACATGAGGGAAAAGTCAATTATATGATAGATTCATATTTTGTCTGTAAAAAAAAAAAAAATACAAAAATTACCTTCTCATTCATGGCAAGAAGAATCATGAGTTTTCTGAAAATGGCCACAAAGTCGAGGAACAGGTCCACGCAATGCCTTTCAAAAGACAGAAAAACATTTACTTCATTGCAATTACTTTATATATTATTTTCCCATTCTAATACATCAGCAAAGTAAAAAGCTTTACTACGACTGATTATTTGGTGAAATGTTGAAAAGACTCACCAGACGTAGTCCTTGTCTCCGTTCTCGGCTTTCTCAATGATGAGCTGAGTGTCGAACAGAACAAAGCCACACATAATGACCAGCCCCATGTACATGTGAGCCTGTTAGTGAAGAGAAGAGCTATGTTACACCTGGGTCACCTTGCTGAGACCTCACAATTATACTACACACTTCCAATGTATGAGTGGAATCACTTCACATCCAAGTCCCGAGAGAGATAGATCTATAAATATTTAGGCTACCTTGAAGAGTATTGCTGATCCAAAGAACATGTTCAACACAGACACAAGGAACAAGATGGACAATCCAGACATCAGAGTCCCTGAGAAGACAACAAAGAACACATCACATCAAATCAAAGTAGTAAATCGCATGGTAAAAAAATATGTATATACAGTGTATGTACAGTGCATTCTGAAAGTATTCAGACCCCTTGAATGTTTACACATTTTGTTACGTTACAGCCTTATTCTAAAATGTATTAAATTGTTTTTTCCCCCCTCATCAAACGACACAAAATACCCCATAATTTCAAAGCAAAAACAGGTTTAAACATTTTAGCAAATTTATTTTAAAAACTTAAATATCACATTTACATAAGTATTAAGACCCTTTACTCAATACTTTGTTGCAGCACCTTTGGCACCAATTACAGCCTCAAGTCTTCTTTGGTATGATACAACAAGCTTAGAACCCCTGTATTTGGGGAGTTTATCCCATTTCTCCTCAAGCTCTATCACGTTGGATGGGGAGCCTCGCAGCATAGCTATTTTCAGGTCTCTCCAGAGATTTTCGATCAGGTTCAAGTCCGGGCTCTGGCTGGGCCACTCAAGCACATTCAGAGACTTGTCCCGAAGCCATACCTGCCTTATTTTGGCTGTGTGCTTAGGGTCGTCCTGTTGGAAGGTAAACCTTTGCCCCAGTCTGACATCCTGAGTGCTCTGGAGCAGGTTTTCATCAAGGACCTCTCTGCACTTTGCTTCGTTTATCTTTACCTTAATCCTGACTAGTCTCCCAGTCCGTGCCGCTGAAAAACATCCCCACAGCATGATGCTGTCACCACCATACTTATACCATAAGGATGGTGCCAGGTTTCCTTCAGACGTGACACTTGGCATTCAGGCCAAAGAGTTCAATCTTGGTTTCGTCAGACCTGAGAATCTTGTGTATCATGGTCTGAGAGTCCTTTAGGTGCCTTTTGGCAAACTCCAAGTGGGCTGTCATGTACCTTTCACTGAGGAGTGGCTTCCGTCTGGCCACTCTACCATTAAGGCCTGATTGCTGGAGTGCTGCAGAGATGGTTGTCCTTCTGGAAGGTTCTCCCATCTCCACAGAGGAACTCTGAAGCTCTGTCAGAGTGACCATCAGGTTCTTGGTTACCTCCCTGACCAAGTTCCTTCTCCCCCAATTGCTAAGTTTGGCTGGGCGGCTAGCTCTAGGAAGAGTCTTGGTGGTTCCAAACTTCTTCCATTTAAGAATGATGGCGGCCACTGTGTTCTTGGGGACCTTCAATGCTGCAGACATTTTTTGGTACCCTTCCCCAGATCTGTGCTTTGACATTATCCTGTCTCGGAGCTCTACGGACAATTCCTTCGACCTCATGGCTTGTTTTTTTTCTCTCACAAGCACTGTCAAATGGACCTTAGACAGGTGTGTGTGCCTTTCCAAATCATGTCCAATCAATTTAATTTACCACAGGTGGACTCCAATCAAGTTGTAGAAACATCAAGGATGATCAATGGAAACAGGATGAACCAGAGCTCAATTTTGAGTCTCATAGCAAAGGGTCTGAATAGTTATGTAAATAAGGTGTTTCTGTTTTTTGTTTGTTTTTTTCAACATTTCTAAAAACCTGTTTTCTTTTGTCATTATTGTGTGTAGATTACTGAGGGAAAAAATTCAATCAATTTTAGAATAACACTAACGTAACAAAATGTGGAAAAAGGTGTCTGAATACTTTCCCGAATGAACTGTATATATCTTGACTAAATTGACATAAATTCTGTGAAATAGGTGAATGACTTATGCTCCTGAAGAGCAAAAGGGTTTATGTTAAGTGAGTTAACTAGGCTACTGAATAGTGTAGAACATCTTTGTACCTCCCAGGTAGAGGTAGCTCCTACGCTTGGCGTACAGAGCACTGAGAGTGAAGCAGATGAAGATGATGGAGGTTCCGAGGAAGGCTGTCACAATGACGCTAGAGAGACCAGATAGGCAAAGACACGTTCTCTTGACTCTTCAATTGAAAAACAAACAGACTTAAGAAATTATTTCCAACAATATTCAATAGCACCTTGGGTTAATGTTAATGACAAAATCCATTGCCGGTCCAAGACCAACACCTGGTGAGAAAGAAAAAGTCAATTTGACTGACTAGGCATATTGGCCATAGTGTTCTTCAATCAATATTGAGTTTTTGTTCTAATTATACTGAGATATTACAGTCAAGAATAGTCAAAGATTGCTGTCTAGAGCCCTGAGTTTACCTGTGAAGAAAGCAAACCCTGCAAGGATAGCCAGTCTATTCTTCTCTGTCTCCGAGTTGTGTGGCGTCATGGACAACCAAACCATCATGCCCAGGGAACACAGAAGTGACAGCAAACCACCCTAAAGGAATATGATAAAGCCAGTAGTATTTTTGATTAGATATCGCTTCACCATTGACTAACATCTATCTGTTAGTTACTCTCTGTTAGCCAATGTTTGTCTATTATTATGGGGTGGTGTGCTTACTGTTTACCTGAAAGAGCCGTGTGACAACATGGACATAGGAGCCTGCTGCAGCCACGAACATGCACACTGCCAAGCTGGAGTAGACATTCTTCAGGTGTAACTGGGTAGAGTGGGAACTGGGGGAAACAACATTGAGTTAACCATGTCAGTAACTTACAAACAGAGCAGTATTATTTGCATTGGAAACTTGATTTAGGTCTGCTTACATTTGGGAGAACTTGAAGAGAGCATGAAATCTGATGCTGTGGTGAAATATGTTCATATTGAGGCAGGATTCTGAGATCTGAGACAGATCTAAAAACAAGTCAAAGTTATTGTGTTGATGGTGGAAATGACATAGATTGATGTAGCTGACGTTACCAATGATTCTTGACTGTAGCTATCCGTGCCTTAGCCGGGCAATTGCATAGTAAGGGAATTACACTGAAACTCCGATTTTTTTTAATGCCAAACAAACACAATTGATTTCAAAAAGTTTACCAAACCATATGCACAATGACTACATTGAACAATTTGCACAGTAAACAGAGCAGCCAACTCTCCCACATCACGCCACACCTCATATCTCACGCATTGAAAAGTACTGCATTTATTTTCTTAATTAGTCCATTGAATACGTTTCAACTGTGCTCCAAATCGTTTTGAAATCGTAGCATCTGCGCCTGCAATTTAACATTGTGAGCGGTGTTACCATTGTCCTGGTTTACCACAGCACTGTTAACCGTTGCACAATGAAGCATATGATTGGTCTAGTTATGTAAGGGATCAGGGGGATTGGGTGCGCGTTTTAAAGAAACGTCCCTCAACATTAGTAGAGTGACGCTGAATGGAGAGAGAGAGAGAACGGTATCGGGTGACTTTATAAAACTGGAAATAGAGCAGCACAGTAGCGCTGTTTTATGTTGTCAACACAATTAGGTTGCTGTTACTCCCGTCCATATTGCAGAATGCAGCCTTTTGACAGCATGTACTAAAATCGATTTAATCCACACTTGCATTTTCTTTTAGGCTGTGACAACGAAAAGGCAGCAGACAGACCTACAGTATGTTTTAGCAGGGAAGTTTGGTAGAGGGATCTGAACTATGAAAATAATTTAGTCAAACAGATTGTGAACCCAAAAGTGTAAATTTGATTCTAGAAGGGGGACAATAAATAGAAAAATAATTTGGTTAGGTGTTAAGGGCAGATTTATGTAATCTTGTTTTCATTAGTTTTTATTATCTATTTACTTTATTTAGTCTGATCAGTGGTACAATTCTTCTGCTTAACAATGGGCTAAAATATAGGGTAATTAGTGTGCTTGTTAGCAAAACACTACTGTTATTCCACACACGGGTTTTATCATTCCACTTCTTCATTATTTTTCCAGTGTAATCACATATTTGAAATCTGATATGCCTAATTGTCTTTGAAAATTAATTATATCAGGCTATGTATTTTTGCAGCCCTTTATGGACATTTTTGAATGCTCCAGGCCTAAAATATAAATGTTGAACATTTTAGTATTTGTGCACATGCTAGGCAGAGATGGTAGGGGGATTCACATCATATTTTGTCTATGTAGAGTAAGATGATGGCAAGGATCTTCAACTAGTTTGCATAAACTACCTGAATATCACTGCATCGCAGCACTAGCTGTGCCACCAGAGACTCTGGGTTCACGCCCAGGCTCTGTCGCAGCCGGCCGCGACCGGGAGGTCCGTGGGGCGACGCACAATTGGCCTAGCGTCGTCTGGGTTAGGGAGGGTTTGGCCGGTATGGATTTCCTTGTCTCATCGCGCACCAGCGACTCCTGTGGCGGGCCGGGCGCAGTGCGCGCTAACCAAGGTCGCCAGGTACACGGTGTTTCCTCCGACACATTGGTGCGGCTGGCTTCCAGGTTGGAGGCGCGCTGGGTTAAGGAGCAGTGCGGCTTGGTTGGGTTGTGTTTCGGAGGACGCATGGCTTTCGGACCTTCGTCTCTCCCGAGCCCGTACGGGAGTTGTAGCGATGAGACAAGATAGTAATTACTAACAACAATTGGATACCACAAAATTGGGGAGAAATGGGGGTACATTTTTTTTTTTTTTTTTATATAATAAAAAAATTAAAAAATACGATTTAAAAAAACTACCTGAATATTCATTAGATTATCCTTGAAGGTTGGGTGATTGAGAAATGAATTGTTAGAACAAGAACATTTTCAAACACTCAGCTTGGGAAACATAGATCAAGGGTGGCCAACACTCCTGAATTGCATGCAGGGTTTACCCAGATTACAAAATGTTTGTGTCCTTACCTTGAAAACAATATATGGAGAAGGAAACTGAAATATATGATTTGGTTACCCACTGCCATCAAGCATTAATATTAGTATTTCCTGAGCAGAGCCTTTGAGTAGTGGTAAAACTCCCCAGCATGTGCCCCATACAACTTTCCACAACAGGAATCAATCCCTGCTTCCAAGCTTCCCACTGTTTCTCCCATTTGCCAGTCTCTCCATCAAATGATATTACTGTCTTAATAGTGTCAAACCACTTCAAAATTATTATTTTTAAATTAGACTTTCAATTTCATCCCCCCAAAATCTCAAAGTAACAAAGTTGTCAAATGTTCAAAGCATCCTGAATACACCTGACCTGTGGTTTTTAATAGCCACTCTGGTCATAGGCCTAAGTCATGTCAAAATAAATATAATTGCAGGAAATTAGCTTTAAAAAAATTCAATTTTCCTGGGGGAGAACCCCCAGACTCCCAATCTAGGAGTTGTGCCATGGGAAATTCAATTCATATAGCAAATCTCAACACAAGCTTTCTTCAAAAGTTAGCAGCCCTGAATAAATAATAACAATACAAATATTTACAGGAAAAAAATGTACCGTAATTATGTTGCCAATCTCTGCCAGTTTGATTATGTAACCAAACTTTGTATCTGCACAGTTCTTCTTGTAAATGTGTTTTTGTCAAATGTTCGGAGGAAATTGTTAAAAGTAGTCTTCGTGCATAAAGTTGTATGGTTTGTTAAACTTTGAAACCAATGGTTTTTATTAGTAATTTTTTAAGTTAAAAATCTAAGTCCGTTAACGTTACCATGGAATTGTCCAGCTACGTCGTTAATTTAATGTTATTCTAGCTAGCTTGAATTTAAACTCAAATACTAACTAATACATAATTAAACGTTATAACGAAGAAAATACATACCTAGATAGCTTTATTTCTTGTATTTTATTTGTCTCTACTTTTAATTTTCTTCCTTGTTTACTAATTGTAGCTACGTGTCAATCGATTTGAGTCTCAACGTAGCAACATCATCACGTAGCAACAATTCTTCAATAGTGCACGCCGCCACCAACTGTACTGGTAATGAACCGAATAAAAAACTAAAATAATAATATAATAATCATCCTCATCATACAAAAGACGAAAACGTCGCTAATCCGTTGTTGTTATTTGTCCCCTGATTGCCATAGCTCATGGTTCCTTCTACTAAGGCTACACTCGTAAAAAAAAAACTACCCCATTCCACTACTTTGACCACGACACCGGCCTGAGAGGACAGGACATCACAACTCAACACACCCTGTAACACTTCTGAAGTCAAATATCGTATACCCAAATGCTTCTCTGCACCACAACATCTATTTTCTCTGATTTACATTCAATTTATGCGGTACAGTTGATAACCATAGCTAAAAAGCCAACCTTACTGAAGCACATATCACTCGTTGACCTATCCCTCTATGCTGGCACAGATCCACTAATCACAGGCATCCTCTCAGGACCCTTGAACCATCCTCCTCTACTTTCTTCACTGCCTCAGCATACCGCACCTGCACTACTCTGACTCTGGCCACCTCCACCTGTCTCTCTCGCACCAGACGGACACTTCCCCACCCCTACAGTTGACACACAACTTTATCCAACGAAACTACACAATCCTCTGTCCCGTGTACTTCTGCACAATTCCCACATCTTGAAAATGTCCTCCTACATACTGCTGTTACGACTTTAAATGGTGCACCTGAAACAGCGCAGTGGATTTAACACAAAAGCCCTAACAGGATAACTGATATCCTAAGATGACTTTGTCGAGTAAAGACTCAAAACTCAAAAGGACTGACAGCGACTCCTGTTTCACCACCGGAACTGCGTCGCACCAAATACGGCGGTCGTCACAAACACCAGGAAATCTTCGACTTCAATTGCTCCACCTCCACACTTAACGCTACCCCAGAAAACACTAATTTCAATGGTGCCATGTTCCTAAGAGCAAAGCGAGATAACATATATTGACCCAAGTTGCGTGACACGGAGAGCCCACTCCCTCTGGTCAGAAGAAACACAAACAAATATCACAAGTCTACTACAGGTTGCCTTCACTGATTCAACTGCACCCAACTAATTTCCCACCAAAAATGGATACGCCAAAAGGCAAGGATCCACTATCGCAAAGAAAAATCCTTCCTACTGGACCCGATACTTCTTTATCGTGCTCGGGCTCCGAGCTCTTCATCACACCTTCCACTTCACTTAACTCGCCCTCATTCACTTCCATTTCACCTCCAGAACTCGGTCTGGCGCACGTTTCGCTGTTTGAACTTGACACCAATCTTCTTCAACACTCCATCTCCATTTTTGACGCCATCTTCCTCAAATTCAGCTCCGACCTCTTCTTCATCTTCTTCCTCATTTCCCCCCTCCCATTCCTCCTAAGAAATCGACCTTTCTGTGTCCGTCCCAATATTCCACTCATCCCAACATTGCTTGCGGCCCACACTCATCTCGACACCAGCCTTGAAGCTGTCCGCTCTCTCTCTTTCCCTCGGCGTCCGGAGCTATAGCAATAGCAAGCGTACATGCTTGTTTTCTCTCGCTGTCACCCAAAGACTTTGCTTATTTCGTAGCAAAAAAATATGTACATTTCTGTATATTATATGCCTCAAATCCAATGGGATGGACATATGTTTTAAATTTGTAATACAAAACATTTCACAATCTCTACAAAAAAAAACACAAATAGACAAGGAAATACAATCCAACTTTATTTTGGCAACTTTTGCCCAGTTTGCGTCCAATATACACTTATTTCTTGCCAAAAGCTATAGTGTAGGCCTAACATTTGTTTTTATCCAGAGTGATTTACAGGAGCAATTCCGGGTTAAGTGCCTTGCTCAAGGGCACATCGACAGATTTTTCACCTAGTCGGCTCAGTGATTCCTTTCGGTTACGAGCCCAACGCTCTTCGCCGCTAGACTACCTGGCGCCCTATTGGAAAGTATGACCCATCTTACACTGAACAACAATGTATAGGCCTAAATGTGTGTTCATGATTTACAATTTACATGTAGCTTTATTTTGTTTAATTACCAACAATGTCAATGAGAACAACTAAATCTACACAATATCAACAACCAGATATCTTTGGTTAATCATTAGGATTGGTAAACATTCATTCAAATATCTTAAGTGATCAATGTACACAATAAAAACGGACATAAAACATTATATAAACAACTTGATTGTACCCACATAAAATAATCCTGGTTTCCATCATTATTTGTGGAATGGCAATATACTACAGTAACAAACATTTACTTGTTTTAACATTTACCTATTTAACATTTAACACAAACCCCCTGAATTTTGATTATTGTTTTTTGATAACACAATGTCGTTGGTATCATCTACGATGATTCGAGGAGTAATGTTTGAAAGGCACAGTTTGGAGGAAAATATGTGATTAACTTCACACAATCCAAAAATACTAGCCAAAAATTCTAATTTGGCAGAGGTTTTGAATATTGTTGTTTTGATAACCTCATTTGCAGTGGGCAAATAATGACGGAAAATGAACACAAATTGTAAAAAATAAAATACTAATTCAGCATTGGGAGTACCACAATTCCATATAGTTTTGTTAATACAGTATTTGACCACATTCAGCATGGCATAAGGGTGCATATATCTGACTGAATTGGAAATGCAGTTGTCACTTCTTGAAGCAGTCTTACTTATCAAAACAAATAGTGCAACTTCTGTCATTTAGTATTACAAGAAAAACAGAAAAATAAATGTGTTAAAAGACTGGACCAAGAGCGACACTATTCTGTACTTCTGCTGAGCAGCCTACAACCATGCCATCCAGTGTGTTGGCATTCAAGTGACCAGATTAAAGAAGTTTGTCCCAAATGACAAACTCAAAGAGCTTTATAAAACTTTATAACATCGTTGTATGTTAATCATAAAAAAATATATATAATGTTGCTAATATTTGAAGCTCTTCAAAATTATTTACTTACAAATGTATTCAGTACTTATTGGAGAGGCATTTTTCTTTGTTGGCCATTTTACAGTAAATAATACAAATATTTACATACTTAAACATCCATTAACCGTATAGTACATGAGCATATGCTGACTGGTCATATATCCAGGAAAATGTAAAGAATACATTCTGTTGGCATTCTGGATATGATTGTGACCCACCCGTATAACAAGTAGCACTGTAGTCCATCATGATTTACAGAAGAGGATTGCATGTTGAGATTGGAAGAAGAAAACAAATCATTAAAACAGTTTGAGCTGCTTGGTTTTTGTGTTTGTTAAGAAGAAGAAATAAGGCACAATGATACAAGTGTCCTGAGTTAGATCAGGCCATTCAGGCCTCTGGTTTGGCAAAAAAACAACAACACTTTATTCATATTCATTTGGAGTGATTGCAGTACTCTACGGTATTTTGGCTCAGAGTTGTCAGACAGTGATTGACAGACAGACAGATGCTCAGAGTAAAGGCCTTAGAATGTCATGAAGTGCTCGTCTGAAACAAATACACTGCATGTGTCTCTGGCTGGTGAGCATACAAATACAATGTTATATGAATAGAATGTTATTTTTCTATTTCTATGTTGGTGCGTATGTTCTGGGCCAGGTGCTGGCTAGTCTGGCAGTGAGAGCAGGGTCCTCTCCCGTCTCCATCATGGCACTCTTAGCTCCCCCAGTCTGATGTAGATGTCTTCAGCCTGACTCAGGTCTTCAAACACCGGCAGCAGGTGGAGCAGCTCCGAATCCTCCACATCATCAAACCAGGACACCACAGGAACCTGAGGGGGCAACAGAGAAACCATTCACTCACTTACTAATGCTTTGTTTGCAGTGTTAGGGTATTGACAATGTAACGGCGTTCTTCGTTTGTAGAGAGAGAGGACCGAAATGCAGCGTGGTGATTACTCATGTTCTTTAATCAATAATAGACGATACATGAAATAACTAAATGAATATGAAAACAACAAACGGAACGTGAAACCTAATACAGCCTATCTGGTGAACACTACACAAAGACAGGAACAATCACCCACAAACAAACAGTGAAACCCAGGCTACCTAAATATGGTTCCCAATCAGAGACAATGACGAACACCTGCCTCTGATTGAGAACCATATCAGGCCGAACATAGAAATGCCCCAAAACATAGAAAAACAAACATAGACTGCCCACCCAACTCACGCCCTGACCATACTACATAAATACAAAACAGAAATAAAGGTCAGAACGTGACAGTACCCCCCCCCAAAGGTGCGGACTCCGGCCGCAAAACCTTGACCTATAGGGGAGGGTCTGGGTGGGCGTCTGTCCGCGGTGGCGGCTCTGGCGCGGGACGCGGACCCCACCTCATTATTGTCTTAGTCCGCCTTATTGTCCGCCTCCGTGGCTTTCTCAGCATGACCACCCCTCTCAATGACCCCACTGGACAGAGGGGCAGCTGCTCGGGACAGAGAGACAGCTGCTCGGGACAGAGAGACAGCTGCTCGGGACAGAGAGACAGCTGCTCGGGACAGAGAGACAGCTGCTCTGGGCAGAGGGGCTCCGGCAGCGGCGCCGGACAGGCGGGAGGCTCCGGCAGAGGCGCCGGACAGGCGGGAGGCTCCGGCAGAGGCGCCGGACAGGCGGGAGGCTCCGGCAGAGGCGCCGGACAGGCGGGAGGCTCCGGCAGAGGCGCCGGACAGGCGGGAGGCTCCGGCAGCGGCGCCGGACAGGCGGGAGACTCCGGCAGCGGCGCCGGACAGGCGGGAGGCTCCGGCAGCGGCGCCGGACAGGCGGGAGGCTCCGGCAGAGGCGCCGGACAGGCGGGAGGCTCCGGCAGAGGCGCCGGACAGGCGGGAGGCTCCGGCAGAGGCGCCGGACAGGCGGGAGGCTCCGGCAGAGGCGCCGGACAGGCGGGAGGCTCCGGCAGAGGCGCCGGACAGGCGGGAGGCTCCGGCAGAGGCGCCGGACAGGCGGGAGGCTCCGGCAGAGGCGCCGGACAAGAGGAAGGCTCTGGACGGATGGGCCGGAGAGACAGCCTGGTACGGGGAGCTGCCACCGGAGGGCTGGGGTGTGGAGGTGGTGACGGATAGACCGGGCCGTGCAGGCGCACTGGAGCTCTTGAGCACCGAGCCTGCCCAACCTTACCCGGTTGAATGGTCCCGGTCGCCCTGCCAGTGCGGCGAGGTGGAATAGCCCGCACTGGGCTATGCAGGCGAACCGGGGACACCGTGCGCAAGGCTGGTGCCATGTAAGCCGGCCCAAGGAGACGCACTGGAGACCAGATGCGTAGAGCCGGCTTCATGGCACTTGGCTCGATGCCCACTCTAGCCCGGCCGATACGCGGAGCTGGAATGTACCGCACCGGGCTGTGCACCCGCACTGGGGACACCGTGCGCTCCACAGCATAACACGGTGCCTGCCCGGTCTCTCTAGCCCCCCGGTAACCACAGGGAGTTTGCGCAGGTCTCCTACCTGGCGTAGCCATACTCCCTGTTAGCCCCCCCCCAAGAAATTTTTGGGGCTGACTCCCGGGCTTCCATCCACGACGCCGCGCTGCCTCCTCATACCAGCGCCTCTCCGCTTTCGCCGCCTCCCGTTCTTCCTTGGGGCGGCGATATTCTCCTGGCTGAGCCCAAGGTCCTTTACCGTCTAATTCGTCCTCCCAACTAGTATACTCCATGCCATTGCTGTCCATAACGTCCTCCCTTCGCTGCTGCCTGTTAACACGCTGCTCGGTCCGGGTGAGGTGGGTGATTCTGTAACGGCGTTCTTCGTTTGTAGAGAGAGAGGACCGAAATGCAGCGTGGTGATTACTCATGTTCTTTAATCAATAATAGACGATACATGAAATAACTAAATGAATATGAAAACAACAAACGGAACGTGAAACCTAATACAGCCTATCTGGTGAACACTACACAAAGACAGGAACAATCACCCACAAACAAACAGTGAAACCCAGGCTACCTAAATATGGTTCCCAATCAGAGACAATGACGAACACCTGCCTCTGATTGAGAACCATATCAGGCCGAACATAGAAATGCCCCAAAACATAGAAAAACAAACATAGACTGCCCACCCAACTCACGCCCTGACCATACTACATAAATACAAAACAGAAATAAAGGTCAGAACGTGACAGACAAATTGTATATTCTTGTTGTATATATCAGAATGTATATATCTGTGCTAAATCTTAAGTTCATATTCTGTTAACTCAAACCCAAATAATAATGTTGTTGACTCCATCCTGTACTCATGCAGCGCATTCGGAAAGTATTCAGACCCCTTGACTTTTTCCACATTTTGTTACGTTACAGCCTTTTTCAAAAATGTATTACATTGTTTTCCCCCCTCATTAATCTACACACAATACCCCATAATGACAAAGCAAAAACAGTTTTGTTTTTTTGCAAATGTATTTAAAAAAAAACACCTGCGCTAAATTCAATTCAGACCCTTTACTCAGTACTTTGTTGAAGCACCTTTGGCAGTAATTACAGCCTCAAGTCTTCTTGGGTATGACGCTACAAGCTTGGCACACCTGTATTTGGCGACATTCTCCCATTCTTCTCTGCAGATCCTCTCAAGCTCTGTCAGGTTGGATGGGGAGTGTCGCTGCACAGCTATTTTCAGGTCTCTCCAGAGATGTTCAAGTCCGGGATCTGGCTGGGCCACTCAAGGACATTCAGAGACTTGTCCCGAAGCCACTCCTGTGTTGTCTTGGCTGTGTGCTTAGGGTTGTTGTCCTGTTGGAAGGTGAACCTTCACCCCAGTCTGAGCGCTGTAGAGCAGGGTTTCATCAAGGATCTTTCTGTACTTTTTCCTCAAATGTTTCCTCATTATACTCATCATACTCATCATATTTCCTCAAATCTGACTAGTCTCCCAGTCCCTGGTGCTGAAAAACATCCCCACAGCATGATGTTGCCACCACCATGCTTCACTATAGGGATGGTTCCAGGTTTCCTCCAGAAGTGGAGCTTAGCATTCAGGCCAAACTCTATGTGGGCTGTCATGTGCCTTTTACTGAGGAGTGGCTGCCGTCTGGCCACTCTACCATAAAGGCCTGATTGGTAGAGCGCTGCAGAGATGGTTGTCCTTTTGGAAGGTTCTCCCATCTCCACAGAGGACTTCTGAAGCTCTGTCAGAGCGACCATCAGGTTCTTCATCACCTGACCAAGGCCTTTCAAACTACGCCCGATTGCGTAGTTTGGCCGGGCGGCCACCCCTAGGAAGAGTCTTCGTGGTTCCAAACTTTTTCCATTTAAGAATGACGGAGGTCACTGTGTTCTTGGGGACCTCCAACGCTGCAGAAATGTTTTAGTACCCTTCCCCAGATCTGTGCCTCGACACAGTCCTGTCTCGAAGCTCTATAGAAAATTCCTTTGATCTCATGGCTTGGGACCTTATAACTGTGGGACCTTATATAGACAGGTGTTTGCCTTTCCAAGTCATGTCCAATCAATTGAATTTACCACCGGTGCATTCCAATCAAGTTGTAGAAACATCTCAAGGACGATAAATGGAAACAGGATGCACCTGAGCTCAATTTCGAGTCTCATAGCAAAGGGTCTGAATACTTATGTAAATAAAGTATTTATGTTTTTTTATTTGTAATCTTTTTTAAAATTTGTAATAAATTTGCAAACATTTTGAAAAACCTGTTTTCGCTTTGTAATTATAGGTATTGTGTGTAGATTGATGACCAAAAAAATAAATGTAATCCATTTGAGAATAAGGCTGTAACGTAACAAAATGTGGAAAAGGGAAGGGGTCTGAATACTTTCCGAATGCTCTGTATGTGGCCAAAGGATAAATGGAAGTGAAAACACTAACATCTCAAAACAGACCGTTTAAAAAATGCTTGCCATTTCCTCATAGAGGATGATGTCATCCTACTCGCCTGAATATTTTTTATGACGGTTATACGCCCACACCATTCCACAGAAAAGCTGCTTTTTAACCTACTTTATTACAATTATTTTTAAGAAAAACTTTCACTCATATTGTAATTAATAAGAGGTCATATTCCATGGAAATCTGGGAACACTGGACAGTTATTTTAAGTGGAATATAAGGTTAAACCTTTAAAAAGTGAATAGAATAGAATGCAGTAAAATGTGAAATAAAATCATGTTAATTATCAGTTTGAATCCATAAAGCGGTCACAGTTGAGTTGAAAGAAGTTGAATGAAACCCAAACTCACAGCATTCTCAGGGTGGAAGATGTATGAAGCAGGAGAGTTGTCCAAGATGAGGGTCTTATGGAGCTCTCTGCCCAGTAGGCTGAGGTCTTTGACATAGAAACCCTGATGGAACACACAGGACTCCCGGAACAGCCGCGCCCGGAACACCCCACACTGATCCAACAGGTCAGTCACTGGGTCTGCATACTAGGGGAGGGCAAGGAAATGGGGGGAGAGGGGAATGGAGAGTAGGGGGTAAGGTGTCACCAAAGTTTACCCAAGCTACTAATAATGTACAATTGCGGTCAAATATTCGGGCACCCTTGCACTTTAAAATGGAGCTGAATGTTCCATTTTCTCTTTTCAAAACTGGTTGAATGGCTATTTTTACCCTGTATGCACCTTTAACTTTTGGGCTCCCGAGTGGCGCAGCAGTCTAAGGCACTGCATCTCAGTGCTTGAGGAGTCACTACAGACCGTGGTTTGATTCCAGGCTGTATCACAACCGGCCGTGATTGGGAGTCCCATAGGGCGGCGCACAATTGGCCCAGCGTCATCTGGGTTAGAGTTTGGCCGGGGTAGGCCATCATTGTAAACAAGAATTTGTTCTTAATTGGCTTGCCTAGTTGAATAAAGGTTAAAGAAATTAAAAATATGTAACTTCCCACAGGTGAGATAAATAACACAATAAATGAGAATAAATTGCCTCCAACCAAATAAATTATTTATATTTAAGTCCAGGCCATTTTGTTTTTACTTTGAAGTGTGAACACCAATTTTTTTTCTATTTCAAACTTATTTAAAAAAAAAAAAAATAGAATTGTGCAAGGGTGCCAATATAGTTGACCACAAAAGTAACTACACGTTACATTGAAAATGTATGCTAGCTCCTTTATATGTAAATTCACAAAGCAGGTTTTGGCACTACAAAGGTCATCTAACACACGGGGAAAAGGCTACAGAGGGTTGGGAAAGAGAAAAAACGTGTAAGACTTCCTAAACTAGTTTTCAAAATGAAGAGTAATCTTCTCAAGAAGAATCATAGGGAAATGTCATAACATCAAAATGTTTTTTTTTATTTTTTTTAGCTTACCTTGGCAAGACTGGCAGTAAACAGAATACACTCAAACAGCTCTCCCATTCGCTGTAGGAACTCATCCACATACGGCCTCTTCAGCACGTATACCTGAAACAAACACCTGGCATTAATGTTTTGTAACACTTTGCATTGTGTTGCCCTTATACCTAGCTATGTAACAACACTATAATTACTACAGTAACAACATTCTTTATTACTTTACTAATTGCTTTGAAATGACATAGTAACCGAGTATTATATTATTATTATAATATTCACTCTTCCTCTGTAGTCATACTTATATTTGTTCCACATTACATGAAATTCTTGTTGTCATTGTGTCCATTACCAGTTGCTGGTGGACAGTTCCTGAAACAAGTAATCAAGAACAGGCCGTGCATGTGTTAACCAGCCTATCCTGGATTACTTGAACCAGGCAGAGGCCCATGGTGAAGAATCCCGAACCAAACGACAGTACTCACATGCGCAGTTGTGCATATGCATTTTTTGCATATGCATTTTTTGCATGAAGTTCTGCATGCAAAGGACACAACACAGTGTTGAATTATTATCCCCGGGGCAGTGCATTGATGAGTGAATTCTGTTCCACATTTTCTCTAAAAGTGTGCTCTAAAATTGTGTGCTCTTATTTATGAAAAGTGAACTAACTATGCTGAAATAACTTCCTTCTTCTTTTTTTTTTTCCCAGTCAACCTCACATCTGTCCACTAGAGGGCTCATAGCGCCCGTAACAAACCTCATCTGTCCTAAAAACACATCCTATTTTAAGCTCAGCAAACACTGAACTCTGAACACATCAACATACAGTACATGAACGCCAAGCTACCCGACTCGACAAGCGCACACATACTGCATTTAGTTCATATATTTTACCTGGTGTGTGGTCCCCTCAATCTCCACAGGCACTATGAAGTCTGCATTGCTAATAGGCTAAGGAAAGAACACAGAGGGAGCCGTTGAACATTCTAATGCAATTACATAAGATAAAATCACTAAGACCTGGACTATAATAACCACATAAATATAATATACACAATTGTTCAAAAATTTGGAGTCACTTAGAAATGTCCATGTTCAAATAACATCAAATTGATCAGGAATACAGTGTAGACATTGTTAATGTTGTAAATGACTATTGTAGGTGGAAACGGCTGATGTTTTTATGAAATATTTACATAGGCGTACAGAGGCCCATTATCAGCAACCGTCACTCCTGTGTTCCAATGGCATGTTGTGTTAGCTAATCTAAGTTTATAATTTTAAAAGGATATTTATCATTAGAAAACCCTTTTGCAATTATGTTAGCACATCTGAAAACTGTTGTTCTGATTAAAGAAGCAACAAAACTGGCCTTCTTTAGACTAGTTGAGTATCTAGAGCATCAGTATTTGTGGGTTCGATTTACAGGCTCAAAATGGCTAGAAACAAAGAACTTTCTTCTGAAACTCGTCAGTCTATTCTTGTTCGGAGAAATGAAGGCTATTCCATGAGAGAAATTGCCAAGAAACTGAAGATCTGGTGCAACGCTGTGTACTACTCTGTTCACAGAACAGTGCAAACTGGCTCTAACCAGAATAGAAAGAGGAGTGTGAGGCCCCTGTGCACAACTGAGCAAGAGGACAAGTACATTAGTGTCTAGTTTGAGAAACAGAAGACTCACAAGTCCTCAACGAACAGCTTCATTAAAAAGTACCCGCAAAACACCAGTCTCAACGTCAACAGTGAAGAGGCGACTCCGGGATGCTGGCCTTCTGGGCACAGTTCCTCTGTCCAGTGTCTGTGTTCTCTTGCCCATCTTAATATTTTCTTTTTATTGGCCAGTCTGAGATATGTATTTTTCTTTGTAACTCAGCATCCCAGAGTCGCCTCTTCACTGTTGACGTTGAGACTGGTGTTTTGTGGGTACTTTTTAATGAAGCTGCCAGTTGAGGACTTGTGAGTCGTCTGTTTCTCAAACTAGACACTCTAATATACTTGTCCTCTTGCTCAGTTGTGCACAGGGGCCTCACACTCCTCTTTCTATTCTGGTTAGAGCCAGTTTGCGCTGTTCTGTGAAGGGAGTAGTACACAGCGTTGTACCAGATCTTCAGTTTCTTGGAAAGTTCTCGCATGGAATAACCTTAATTTCTCCGAACAAGTTTCATAAGAAAGTTCTTTGTTTCTGGCCATTTTGAGCCTGTAATCGAACCCACAAATGCTGATGCTCTAGATACTCAACTAGTCTAAAGAAGGCCAGTTTTATTGCTTCTTTAATCAGAACAACAGTTTTCAGCAGTGCCAACATAATTGCAAAAGGGTTTTCTAATGATCAATTAGTCTTTTAAAATGATAAACTTGGATTAGCTAACACAACGTGCCATTGGAACACAGAAGTGATGGTTTCTGATAATGTACCCCATGTAGATATTCCATTTAAAAAAATCTGCCGTTTCCAGCTACAAAAGTCATTTACAACATTAACAATGTCTACACTGTATTTGTGATCAATTTGATGTTATTTTAATGGACAAAAAAAAAATTGCTTTTCTTTCAAAAACAAGGATATTTCTAAATGACCCCAAACGTTTTAACGGTAGTGTACATACAACAAAGAAAAACATGATTAACTTTATGATATTTCCTCTTAACGACTGTTGAAACAAATACCCATACAAAACCCTTTAACAGTGAGTTGACAACAGCAGTAGTTACAGTGAGAGTTAAATAAAGGTCAGTAGCTACCTTGAATGAGCTATGCACCAGTGTTTCATCCAGGTCTATGACCACACATATCTTCCCCTGGTCCTGAGGTATCATCTCCGGCAGCAGGCTGGGTCCAGATGAGAGCTGTGGTGGAGGAGACAAGAGTACAGACCAAGGTCACTACTGTATCTGTACAGAGCACTCATTGGGGACAACAACACATCTTGCCCGTTTTATTAGGCTGGCTTTATGCTTCATCAACACTTCCTCACTCTACTACCATTAAAAATCAAATGACATTTATAGATTTCCACCAACCAATGCAACTGCACTATAATAACAGTGTCGCAGTGTAACACCTGTGGGCAAGATGGACTTGATAGGCTATAGGGTCTATACTGTACATATACATGTTACATCAGATTCAATTCAGAGACGCAAACAATACCCAGGCCTCACAACAGATACTGCTGCCTCACTGCTTCTGTGCTGCCTGGAGGACACTAGATAATGTGAACAAACATGAAGCTCATTAGCCCCTGGTTACATGGCGCTAACGCCCATCTACACCTGACAGCCTCACAAGTGGCCAGTGGGCAACAACACCTTTTCATGCTTCTGTACACATCGGTTACGACACACCGGGTACTAAATACTGTACATCTCTAACATATCTTATGTCTCCCACATGAACTGACATGCACATCACATGATCCACTCTTTGTAGGCCCTCTGCACCTCTGTTTTGCCTTAGTGGATTGCAATTCACTCAGCTGTCTTATCGTAGGAGATCTATGTGAACAGACCTAAAAACTCTGTAGCCGCCAACCGTCATGGTGGTGTTCAAGATGTTCACAACAGGTGCAGCAGCTACTCCATATTGCAACATGCTGTTATAACATCCACGGGCAATAATCCCACACATTCTCAGGGGACAATAGGTATTGCTCAACAGAGGAAAGCTATCAATTTCCGAAGTAGTTATTTTATGCCTTTCCTGCAATTACGCTGGAGTAGTTAGAACATGTGATGAGGCACTTGACAGTGGTAAAATAAAAAGGTTTGACAAAAAAACACTTAGTTGTACACACAAGAGTATCATATCCTATAATAAAGGCTAACATGGCAAATTATAATGTTGTCACGCCCTGACCTTAGTTATCTCTGTTTTCGTTATTATTTTGGTTAGGTCAGGGTGTGACGAGGGAGGGTATGCTTGTTTGGTCTTGTCTAGGTTTTTTGTATATCTATGGGTTTTGTAAGTCTAGGTAATTGTATGTCTATGATGGCCTGAATTGGTTCCCAATCAGAGGCAGCTGTTTATCGTTGTCTCTGATTGGGGATCCTATTTAGGTTGCCATTTTTCCTTTTGGTTTTGTGGGTTCTTGTCTATGTGTAGTTGCCTGTCAGCACTTGTTTTGTATAGTGGCACGGTTATTTTGTTCAGTGTTCTTTCTTCATTAAAAGAAGAATGTATGCATATCACGCTGCGCCTTGGTCTCCTCCATACAACGAACTAGACAAATGTGTGAAACTTTGTGGCAATTTTGTTAAAATTTAGACTCTGCTTAAAGTGTCCAAACAAGCTTTGCAAACAAAACAAAATGCAAAATGACACTTTTTAGGCTACATAAAAGTCCCATACTTGGTTGAAATAGGGCAAACAACAGTCCATACACTATTTCTGATATGGATAATTACAACAACAATGCTGCCGTGATGCCGAGAGGAATAAATTATGTTACCTTGACAACGTCCCCATTGTCCTGTGGCTCCAGCAATGCATCCTGGGAAGGTGGCAGTGGTTTGGGGGCAGCCTGTGCTCCTCTGAGGCAACAGAAAAGTGCTTTGAAGAGGTTACAACTCCTAGGCTTCTTCGGAGAAGACCTGCTCACCTGGCCTGTCATGAGGGCAAAAATAAGAATGCTTTTAATGTGTGTGAAAATTAGCTGTGACATAACCAAGCTTTTGATTCAAACTGAGTGATATGAAAATTATATTCACAAACACATTATGCTCATTCTCACATGGCAATGAAGGTTCTTATAAGCCAAGTAGATGGATGGAGTGAGGGAAATGGATGTTGTACATTTCTTTTCCCATGAAGAAGTAAGAAGGATTTCCCCCATTTTGAGAGACATCGTTGCTGTACATAACGTAGAATGAACTCCTTGCTCCCTTTACGAAAGGGAGCAAGGACACACACGCATACACACACACATACACGCACACACACACTCTGGGTTTAATGAGGTTGCTGCTGCTGGAAGGGGCTGGTACATGTTATATAATCACAGAGAGGGCGGGAAAACCCACACTCTTCACTAGGCAGTGACTGCTTCTCAAATGGCAGCCTATTCCCTATTGAGTGCATTACTTGTATCCAGGACCCTGTGGCACTGGTCAGAAGTTGTGCATAGGGAGTAGGGTGCCATTTGGGACACAGGCAGTACTTTCTGCTGTAGAAAACACAGACAGAAAACATTCCAACCATTTCACTGACTCTCCTGGAACAAGACCTCTGGCTGGAGCGGAGCAAGCCGAAGTCAGTCACACCTCAATGCTCCAAGCCCCCTTTGATCAGTCACTGTAAAAATGTGTCCTAGTTCACAGAGGTTCCACTACTGGGGGAAATTAGCATCTATTATTTGGTTGGATTTGGATATGCATAGCACCTATGTTAATATACAGTACCAGTCAAAAGTTTGGAAACACCGACTCGTTCAAGGGGTTTTTCTTAATTTTTTACTATTTTCTACATTGTAGAATAATAGTGAAGACATCAAAACTGTGAAATAACACATATAGAATCATGTAGTAACCAAAAAAAGTGTTAAACAAATCAAAATATATTTTAGATTTTTCAAAAGTAGCCACCCTTTGCCTTGATGACAGCTTTGCACACTCTTGGCATTCTCTCAACCAGATTCATGAGATAGTCACCTGGAACGCTTTTCCAACAGTTGTGAAGGTGTTGCCACATATGCTGGCTGCTTTTCCTTCACTCTATGGTCCAACTCATCCCAAACCATCTCAATTGGGTTGAGGTCGGGTGTTTGTGGAGGCCAGGTCATCGATGCAACACTCCATCACTCTCCTTCTTGGTCAAATAGCCGTTACACAGCGTTGAGGTGTGTTGGGTCATTGTCTTGTTGAAAAACAAATGCTAGTACCACTAAGCACAGACCAGATGGGATGGCGTATTGCTGCAGAATGCTGGGGTAGCCATGCTGGTTAAGTGTGCCTTGAATTCTAAATAAATCACAGACAGTGTCACCAGCAAAGCACCCCCACACCATTACACCTCCTCCTCCATGCTTCACGGTGTGAACCACACATGCAGAGATCATCCGTTCACCTGCTCTGCATCTCACAAAGACATGGCTGTTGGAAATAAAAATCTCAAATTTGGACTCATCAGACCAAAGGACAAAATTCCACTGGTCTAATGTCCATTGCTCTTGTTTCTTGGCCCAAGCAGGTCTCTTCTTATTATTGGTGTCCTTTAGTAGTGGTTTCTTTGCCGCAATTCAACCATGAAGGCCTGATTCACGCAGTCTCCTCTGAACAGTTGATGTTGAGATGTGTCTGTTACTTGAAGTCTGTGAAGCATTTATTTGGGCTGCAATTTCGGAGGCTGGTAACTCCAATGAACTTATCCTCTGCAGCAGAGGTAACTCTGGGTCTTCCGGATTGACTGACCTTCATGTCTTAAAGTAATGATGGACAGTAATTCCTCTTTGCTTATTTGAGCTGTTCTTGCCATAATATGGACTTGGTCTTTTACCAAATAAGGCTATCATCTGGAGCACTAGGGCCCAGTGCTATTTTCAACATTTTCTCTATAAAATAAAATATTTGTTGTAACAATATTTGAAGGACACCTACATAAGGACAGATTCATAATGGAAGTGCTTTAGCATTTCTAAAATGTAATTGTCAAACAACTACAAGGGGAAATTTGCAGTATTTGTGTAGTTGTTAGCATAGCTAAGCATTTATGAAATGCCCATGTACTGCTTATGAATGTGTTATGTTTGGAGTTATGAGTGTGTTATGAAGTCCTTATAAGGATTTTAGGTACTGTTCAAATAAAGTGTTACCGAAATTGTTTAGAACTGACCTGTATAGGCATATTGCCAATCAGGGTACATGTAATAGTAAAAATGATTGATGATGTGGATATCCTTCATCAACATAAACATAACATGCTAGTGCCAAAAGGGGGGAAAGAACCTCTGAGCATAGGGGTCCAAAGCCATTTTAAAGGGTAGAAAAGCCTATAGCTGAATATATGAAAACAATATTCTAATAAAAGAGAAGGAAAAAAAACAATATATAATAATCTATAATATTTTTCTCTGCTGAGCAAACATAGGAGCAGAAGGGTTTATCCTATCACACATAATCTGGTATTGTACCACTATCAAAGAGCAGTCAGTACACAGTGGCGTACCACAGTTTCGCAGGCCCGCAAGGTCTGAGCAGATTTTTATTTGCAGTTTTATAGCTAATCTCATACTATTCTCCACATTTTGCAATGAGGACGAGAGAATTTAGCATTTTTAAAACGAATTTCCTGGAATTCTACACATATTGCCAAAGGTCTCGAGAGAAAAAATGTGCAGTTTTATAGCTAATCTCACGCTATTCTACACATTTAGCCAGTTTTACTGCTAATTTCCTATAATTCGATTTTTTTTGCCATGGTTTATGACGTGTTTATAAACTATCTGCATTTTGGGGGGGGGTTGGGGGCCCCCAAAACTATAGGGCCCAGTGCCATTAGAGTATCAGGCCTATCCTTTAATTCAAACCAAAGTGCCAGAAGCATAAAAACAACGAATCTTTGAAACCGCGCTTTACAATGGGCGGAGGAGGGAGAAGGGCATGTGTTTGTGCATACCACTGTCAACACCGACTGCGGTACCTGGCATTTCTACGGTTATGCTTGTCATCTTTCATCAGCAACCGTTTTAGGTTTAATTTCCAACAGCCAAAGGAAAAAAACACATACACCTGCCAATCTTTATATCGTACATTGTATCGTACAGGCCTTTGATATATGCGGTATTTTTCGAATGAGATTCGGATAGTGTACCACACTGGCGCGCATTGATCTGCCTTGATGTATTTGTCTCCAGGCTGAGCCTGCGAACAAAAACAAGACATGGCTGTGCTGTGTGTATGGCTCTAGACAGATGTGACAGTAATATGGAAAGGTGCCATACAACAACTAGAAAATAAGAGCATAAAGCATAAATCATAAACACAGGGCAGGCTAAATGCTGGGTTGGTTTGGTTTACCATTTTACGCGCGAAAAGATAAGTCTGTCAATTTATTAAATTATTATTATTAGCTATAGACATATCCCTAAATGTCTAGTAAGATGGCATTAGATAACCTTGTTTTGATCCATATAAATACCATAACATCAACAAAACGGAATCATTTGATTGTCTTGAAAGTCCAATAATGTGCGTAAATAGGTAAGAAATATTGATTTGGCTAACAAACACTGTTTTAATATCCTTTGCAGGTTTGAGTTCGTGATTACATACCAAATGTAATGCAGTTTTTCAAACAGCCTTTACTCTCGCATTGTCAAAAATGTGTTTGAACCAGAGGGTAAACACTTTCCAATTATACAGGTGTTCCATAATAACTGAAAATCAATCCAAGTTCAGCATCAGTTGCATGTGTGGGTTTGAAACACCATGAAATATAATATAGACATTTAATATAGCCTATGTGTATGCAAGATTAATCAAATGTGTAGTAGGCTGCATAGCCGACCGTCAAGAGCAGTGCGCTCTAGAATGTCGCGCGCAGTGTCCGCGACGTTGGAACTGTCAAATGAACGTGCTGGAAACATGTTTACATCAACCTTATATTTCATAACTTAACGAACCTTCTCCATATCAAATCAACCCATGTTTAATCAGAACAAACAATAGAAACGGGAGCATATCCTACCTGTTTTCGGCGACAATTGAATGTCTTCTTTCTGCACTTGCGTGATGATAGAACTTTCCATCTGACAAGCACAGAGCCCTCAAAATCCAATCCGTTCCCCAAACAGAGATAAGCAGCCTTCATTAGGTTATGTTGACAAGTTACTAAAGGATTGCCTTGATAACTGTCATGCGTGTGTGTCTGTGTTGGATTTGTAAGAGGCTACATTTCACAGGCAACAATGTTTCTTTATTCCTCGCTTCTTCTGTTGTCCACACATGGGAGGGGCAGGGCGCTTGGATATGTTTTCGTCGTTGCGATTCCCTCTGCTGCGCCTCTCGGTTTACTTTATCACTAGTATATTTCCCGAACGGCCCCTTCCTGTCTCTGCGAAGTCCTCAATTTTCACTCCAACAACATGGAGAATACAGGCGAAAGAAGAAAAACAACCGAGGAAATGGGGCAAGGGGGCGGTTTCAAGTTCCCCTCACAATAGATAAACAACACCGTCAAAATTGAATGATTACTGAGAGGAGGAGAATAAAACAGATTACACCGTCGGTAATATTTCTGAAAATTAAAAATGGTTATGAATAGAATTCTATTTTAAATGTGAGACTTGTTTTTTTCCCCAGTGCTTTGTTTTTCTTCGGCGGGACTTCAAGGGTGCCTTGAAACCGTTGCTAGCTTCGGATTGGATCTTTGAAAAATGGGAGTTGCAAAGGCATTCTTCGCTATTCTGCACGCTCCACACCAAAAACATTCCAGCGCTGGTTTTGTCACAAGTCGATATAATATGATTGAAATCAATTGCATTATTCAATTAGGCAAAAAATATCAACATATAATTAATTATAACATGAATAATAATAATAATATTAAAATAGTTTTATTTTATATTGTCATTGATATTATCAATCTTTAATTCATTGAAATACACAGTACTTCAGTAATTGCAGTAATGACAAAGAAAAAAACATGACTTCTAACTGGTCATAAGAATAATTCAAATTTATGCACAGTATATGATTGTTTCCTTTTTTTGCTAAATATATTTATGTGCATCATAACTATGATAATCTGTTTTGTTGATTTGTTGTAATTTGCCAGCACTACAACCTGACAACACTTCCTAATATGCAGATCATTGAACAGGTAGCCAAGCATTTTTTTTATTGTGAATTGCAGTGCATCACATACTTCATGAGTTTCACTGTTGTTTCTATTTTTGATTGTTGACAAAAAAAATACATTACACCAGCACTACACAACCCACTGAAATGTATGAATGAATGTATTTCTTGATGCATTTTTAATTGCTTTTGACGCTATGAGATGCTGAGCATCCACCGGTGTGTGTTGTAGCTCAGTGTGGTCCTCTGTAGATCAGCTGGTAGAGTATGGCGCTTGCAACACCAGAATTTGGGTTTGATTCCCAGGACCACCCATACGTAAAATATATGCATGGATGACTGTATGACTGCTTTGGATGAAAGCATCTAATAATGGCCATATACTATACAATAACATCTTCAACAGCACCAGTGAGTGAATTTCAGAACACTCTCCTTTAGTGCAGTCCTGAGCGCATTGAGCTTTGAATGTCTCTATGGGATGTGAGGTAGGTGTATGCTGTGCCTGTGAATGAATGGAAAGAAGATCTCCCCAGATGAAAATGTTTATGGACATGCACACAGAGGGAAATAAATCAGGGAATTCTGCATCTCTTGTGGTTGTGGAATGTTTTGGAAGCAAACCTGTGTGTCCTAACAGGAGCACTGAGGTAAGGAGGCAAAAGTGAGGACAGGAAGCAAAAGACAAAATATGCTAGTCAGGTTAGTCATAAAGAAACAACAACACTAAAGCAGAGAAATAAAAAATTGGTGGCTCTACTGCCAGAATCGTGAATCCGGGAACAGAACCCGAACCACATAACCAAGTCCATCCAAGTCGTGAACAAGAATGGCACAGCTGTTTACATTCCTGCATTGACTGTTTTTAGACAGCAACACAGATGCAATGTGAATTAATGTAACATTTGCATGAACTGGATGACCTGGAAAATGTCATGAGGTTCGAAGTTGAACTGGATACCCGATTACACGAATGAAACTTTCAAACTCCTGGTCATGTTGTCTTTGCATTCCTCAAAGCTAAGAGAGACATACAGACAGCGAGAGCGAGATGGGAAGGAAAGAGACGAGAGAGAGAGAGAGAGAGACTGAGAAAGAGAGAAATATAAAGACAGAGAAAGAGAGAGGAGTTGGGCAGCTGGTGCTGAGGCCCTGTGTTGATTCTGACTTTCAAAGTGGCACACAAGTGGACAACAAAAACTAAAATTCACAAACAAAAAGCAAAAGAACTGAAGTGTAGGATTAAGGAATGGGTCATAAATCATCCTGCAACATTGCCTTAAATTATGTAAAGTTTTTATTAGTAGTATTAACTCAAATGAAGTAGATTACAAATGAAATGATGGTGTTGCAACTGCACTGCAACTAATGTACACACAGCCTACATGATGGTTCATAACAGAAAAGATTTTTCCGGAATAATCATTGAACGATAATTGAGGAAAATTGTTTGCTATAATTATGTTATAAATATAAATACGTTTCAAGCAAAGTGTTTTACAATGTTTAATTAGACTTAATCAATGACAGAGTAATTTTCAAATATTTAATTTAGTTCCAATCTTAGTCAACAGCAGAGGATAGGGTTAAAGCATCCTGGGGCAAATATAGCTTCTACCAGTCCATCCTTCACCTGTTTCACATGACATCAAACATCAGTCTTTGTACAAAACGACAAAAATTAGCAGATAATTATCTATTCACCATTGAACTTCATCTTAATAAATTCTTTTAAAAAATAATTAAATTATATAACAATATTGATATGAGAATACATTGTTCAGAATAAAAAATAAATAAAACACTGTGGACGTTGTAGTTTCTATTCCTACAAAACTGCAATTAACGATATTACATATCTCCAATCACTCAGGAAATATAGCATACATGTCCCATGTTTGCCTCAATACTTACTTACAGAACTGTGCAACATTGTCAATAGCATCCTGATACCATGGAGATTGGTCACTTCTTAGGTTTTATGTAGGACTGGGACTTTAGGTCCAGGATCATGTGATTTCCTGGAAGAAGCCGCCCTGGCCTCCCTCCTCTGCCCCTTAGTGGCCTCTGCTGGGCTATGTTTCCAGGAAAGGGGCCTGCTGGACAGGCTGTGAGAGAGCCCTACACAGGGAGAGATCGGCTCATTGAGAAAAACAAAAACACAGAGGGGAGGTGGGAAGACTCTCCCTCCTTACAGAAGGCTGCTGGCGCCATGACAGGAAAAAGTTCCCGCCGCCACAATGTCAAGAAAACCTGTCTGTCTGCTCTGGCCCGCTTTCTTAAAAGGTCACAGACCTTCCAGTCTGGAATATGCTTAACTTTTATACCAGTGATTGCTACAGGAAATGTAATGACACAATTGTTCATACCAGCATAAGAATTCCAAAAATCAACAACATTAGCTGTGAATGGGAACTTGATGCATACAGAAGGGTAGAATTTTGCATATGGAAGCAATAAAAGACATGAGGTTAAATAAAATCATCATGGTGGACCTACAGATAAAAACACTATAGTGATACATTTTTACAATATGTTAACGTTCATGGCATTCCATGTTTGTTGTTGTAGACTTCAGTACTGGTACTTTTCAAACATTACCCTCGGTTTGAATCCACAGTGTCTCCCTGTGGCGGAGTTGAGGAATGCTAGACACATACATTATGAAACCATTTTTTCCATGGTAGATCTCATTGACCACAACATAAAAAAATGGGAGCATTTATTTGCGTTTTTTAACAATTTCAGGGTGTAATTAATTCAGAGTAAATATATATCAACATTTACAGTGTACAGTACCATTTCACAATCCTTTTCTAAATTCCTCACAAATCAAAGTCCTAGTATGATCATTAATATGGCAATTATCTTAAAATTCCATACATACAAAAGTGAAATAATTAATGAAATGTACCATAATAAACGTTATTTAGTTCATGCATATTCCTTAAATAACAATTGTCATAAAGGCAAATATCATTACAGAACATTAGTCATTTCAAAATTGTAAACAAAGCTTACAATCTGTACAGTAGCACCTTCAAATATCCCAAGGCTCCTCCCATAGCCTCACACACAAACACACATGCAGGAAGGAACCATGCTCAAGAGTCAAACTCCGGCTGCTGCTCTATCAGAACCGTGGTGTCGTCCCTGACCCTGCAGGTGACATCCAGACAGGACACACCCAGCGCTATCAGACATAACCACGTCTAGAGGGAGAGAGGAAGAGAGAGAGAGATGGGGAGAGTGGTGTGAGAGAACCAGTACAACGTATAATCATTCTACTGCCAGGACTG